>NC_134355.1:382546648-382851092 GCF_048569485.1 Anomaloglossus baeobatrachus | reverse complement strand
GCAAAAAAGTGCAATTCCACAATGTTTTCTTTCTTATTTAGCAAGTTCATTGTATGGAAAAACTGACCTGGAATTTTGATTCCACAGGTCAGAATGACTTCATAGCTGCCAAACATGTATGGACTTTTTTTTATTTAAGTGGAGTAAAAAAATTCAGAAATTTCTCAAAAAAGGAATTGTGCTTTTATTGCCATTTCCTGAGACCCGGAGTGTTCATCATTTTTTGTGGCTTATTCTTGAGCTGACATTTTTAATTATACCTTTTTGTTTTATATGTGATGTCTTGATTGCATCTGATTGCAATGTTGTGGTGACTAAAAAAAACGTAATTCTGGCCTTTTGATTTTTTTCTTGTTATGCCCTTTATTGATCAGATTAATTTATTTTATATATTGATAGATCAAGCCAATACCAAATACAAGTGCTTCTCAATAAATTAGAATATCAAAGTTAATTTATTTCAGTTATTCAATACAAAAAAGGAAACGCATATGTTATATAGAGTCATTACACACAGAGTGATCTATTTCAAGTGTTTATTTCTGTTAATGTTGATGATTATGGCTTACAGCCAATGAAAACCCAAAAGTCCTTATCTCAGAAAATTAGAATATTATATAACACCAACTGGAAAAATGATTTTAAACTCAGAAATGTTGGCCTACTAAACAGTATGTACGGTAAATGCAGTCAATACTTGGTCGGAGCTCCTTTTACATGAATTACTGCATCAATGCGGCGTGGCATGGAGGTGATCTGCCTGTGGCACTGCTGAGGTGTTATGGAAGCCCAGGTTGCTGTGATAGAAGCCTTCAGCCCGTCTGCATTGTTGGCTCTGGTGTCTCTCATCTTCCTCTCAGGCAAGTTTGCTGGCCGATCAAGCACAGTGATACTGTGATTATTAAATCAGGTATTGGTACTTTTGGCAGTGTGGACAGGTGCCAAGACCTGCTGGAAAATGATATTTCCATCTCCAAAACGTTTGTTGGCAGAGGGAGCCATGAAGTGCTCTAAAATTTCCTGGTAGATGGCTGTGCTGACTTTAGTCTTGATAAAACCCAGTGGACCTATACCAGCAGATGACATGGCTCCCCAAACCATCACTGATTGTGGAAACTTCACACTAGACCTCAAGCAGCTTGGGTTAGGTACCTCTCCACTCTTCTTCCAGACTCTGGTACCTTGATTTCCAAATGAAATGCAAAATGTACTTTCATCTGGAAACAACACCTTGGACCATTGAGCAACAGTCCAGTTCTTTTTCTGCTTGGCCCAGGTAAGATACTTCTGGTATTGTCTATTGGTCATGAGTGCTTGACTCAAAGAATGTGACACTTGTAGCCCATGTCCTGGATACATCTGTATGTGGTGGCTCTTGAAGCACTGACTCCAGCAGCAGTCCACTCCTTATGAATCTCCCCCAAATTTTTGAATGGCCTTTTCTGAACAATCCTTTCAAGGCTGAGGTTATCCTAGTCGCTTGGGCACCTTTTTCTACCACACTTTTTCCTTCCACTTAATTTTCCATTAATATGCTTGGATACAGCACTCTGTGAATAGCCAGCTTCTTTAGAAATGACTTTTTGTGGCTTACCCTCATTGTGGAGTATGTCAATGACTGCCTTCTGGACATCTGTCAAGTCAGCAGTCTTCCCTATGATTGTGTAGCTTACTGAGCCAGACTAAGGGGTACTTCACACACAGCGAGATCGCTACTGAGATCGCTGCTGAGTCACATTTTTGTGACGCAGCAGTGACCTCATTAGCGATCTCGCTGTGTGTGACACTGAGCAGCGATCTGGCCCCTGCTGTGAGATCGCTCCTCGTTACACACAGCCCTGGTTCTTTTTTTATTGTTGCTCTCCCGCTGATAAGCACACATCGCTGTGTGTGACAGCGAGAGAGCAACAATCTTGAATGTGCAGGGAGCAGGAGCTGGTGTCTGACAGCCTGCAGTAAGCTGTAACCAAGGTAAACATCGGGTAACCAAGGTGGTTACCCGATATTTACCTTCGTTACCAGCCTCCATAGCTCTCACGCTGCCAGTGCCGGCTCCTGCTCCCTGCACACGCTAAGCTAAGCGGTGTGCGCTGGTAACTAAGGTAAACATCGGGTAACCATACCCGATGTTTACCTTAGTTACCAGTGTCCGCAGGTTCCAGACGCCGGCTCCGTGCAAGCGCAGCGTCGCTTGCACGTCGCTGCTGGCTGGGGGCTGGTCACTGGTCGCTGGTGAGATCTGCCTGTCTGACAGCTCACCAGCGACCATGTAGCGACTGAGCAGCAATCCTGACCAGGTCAGATCACTGGTGGGATCGCTGCTGCATCGCTAAAGTGTGACGGTACCCTAAGGGACTATTTTAAATGTATAGGAAGCCTATGCAGGTGTTTTGTTTAATTATTCTAATTTCTGAGATAATGACTTTTGTGTTTAACATCGACAGTAACAGAAATAAACACTTGAAATAGATCAGTCTGTTTGCAATATCTCTATATAATATGAGTTATATGTGATCTACCCACACCTATTAGAGGAATATGCAGGAAAACATGCGGGCTCAAGACGCAAGCCAGCATCAAAGGCAGGGGCATGTCCTTGGATGTACCAGTACATCCAAGGTCATGAAGGGTTTAAAGCCCCAGTGTGTTACCAGATTAATAGGGAAATATGGCTTTGTCAAACAATGGAGCTGCAAGCTTGTTACCGATACGGTTCTATGCGGGAGGATTTATAATTGCAGCAAAAGTACTGTAATTGCTGAACGAATTTAGGCAATATAAAGAAATAACAGTAGACTGCCTAGAGTCTAGATTTATAGATTATTTTCTAGCAAATTATATAGGAAAGATGTTTCAGTAGCCCAGAGATTGTGTAATGGCCATTAACAGAAATTGTCAGATAAAAGCTACAATTATAAGCTCACATCAATTTGATATCAGGGCTGGCTATTTGACTTCCATTTTGCTACATTTTAAATAATTGTCGTGTTGCAGGGAATCTCCAGCTAAAATCTTCCAAATAAAATAAAATACTTTTTGAAATTGGCATTTGTAAGCTTTCACCTCTGCTCTTTATCTGAAGCTGGCTCTCTTTGCTCTATATTTCATAATTCCCAGTCTAACCGAGTGATTGTGCAGCCTGACTTATGACATTTTATTAGCTATCTCTCATGATTTTTGGAAAAAGCATTTCCTATAATCAAAGTAGTGAAAATAGGCCCATTTTACCTCAACACTATCAGGAGCAGATAACAGATTCCTCATTTATAAGCTATTTCCTATAAGAGAATTTCTGATATTGGAGTCTGGATGATCGGTGGTTAGAAGCTGTAACATGCAACTCTGCTAAAATTGAGTATTTTATGCTATAATCTCCGGGATGTTTACTACTAAATATGTAGATAACTAATCGTTCTGGAAAGTCATAAAAAAAGGGCAAAAACACAACCCTTTACCTGAAGAAGAAAGCTACAGTAGATATTAAAAATCTAGACACTCCTATTAAAATGCCAGATTTTTGTCATGTAAAAAAATCATCCAAAAAAAATAATTTTAGAGCTTTTTCACAACTTTAATGTAACCCATAATTGGTGCAATCCAGTTAAAAAATAAACTGCAATCTGTTTGGGTGGAAAAAAATGCAAAAAAACCCCAAAAACTGGAAGACAGGAACGCAAAAATGGGGTCTTATTAGATTATACCGGGGGGGGGGGATATCAAATGTGAGAGCTCACCTTGTAAAGTTGTCCAGGCCACAACTAACTATAGAGGCTTGTAAGTCACGGCTGCTGCGGCCCCACGTGGAATAGAGGATAACCGTTAGCTAGATAGGGATGATTGCCGCGCTGCCATGAAGAGGAGACAGTCAATAGGTCATCAAAGTGGTTTATTTCAACGCGTTTCAGAGAGAACCCCGCTCCTTCTTCAGGAAAAATCACATCCATCACAGTGATTTATTTCAACGTGTTTCAGACAGAACTACTCTCCTTCTTCAGGAGCTATCCCATAACATGCAATTACTGTATAAAGTCTGGAACTAAATACTGTAGATATCGTATACCAAGAAAAACGCACAAAGCAGTAGTTTAAAAGTTACAGATTTGCTCACATGGGACATAAACAAGCAACCATATAAAAGGGATACAGAAACAAATAAAAAAATCACCAAAAAATGTAGAGACATAAACAAAAATTGCGTGAAAAAAATTATACAAAGAATGACAAAATGTATGTTATTCAGGTGCTGGTGTATTGTGTTGGGACCGAACCCTGGGAACTAGAGAAGAGAATAACAGCATCTCAAAGCAGTGCAAAACATCTTTGAGCTACACAAGTGGGATGTGAATTATTTGTTTCAAAAATGTGACATGATCATGCATGGGGCACCACTGCACCTGAGGAAATTGTCGGTATATTAACATTTCCCCTAAAATTATGTTATTATATTTCTGAGGGTATATAAAAATGAAATATTATTTTTATTTTATTAAATATTATTTTATTAAAACATATTTATAAAACTTATTCCTGTAATACTGTCACACTTATCCCTATCCCATTGTTACACTTAGCCCTGTCTTATTGTCACACTTATTCCTGTTCTAATGTCACACTTATCCCTATCCCATTGTCACACTTATACTTGTTCTATTGTCACACGTATCCCTACCCCATTGTCACACTTATACATGTTCTATTGTCACACTTATCCCTATCCTTTTTGTCACACTTATTTCTGTTCTATTGTCACAAGAATCCCTACCCTATTGTCAGACATATTCCTGTTCTACTGTCACACTTATTTCTGTTCTATTGTCACAAGAATCCCTATCCTATTGTCACAAAAATTCCTGTTCTATTGTCACACTTATCCCTGTTCTATCGTCACACTTATCCCTGTCCTATTCCCACTGCCTCAACATACGTTTCAAGTAGATCTTTCTTCAGGAGATGCCTCCTGAAGAAAGATGTATTTGAAACGTACGTCGAGGCAGCGGGGGTGCTCAGATCGCTCTGTTTATTTGTAAGTTTTTGTACTTGTTGATTCCAATTGATGCCCGTTGATTCCTTTAAATTATCCCTGTACATCATTAATGCTGCATTGTTTAATATTTATCTGGTTTAATAACTTTTTGAATGATTAGTAATACTAATAAATAAATCTGCTTTGATGGGATAGGAGAGGGATGATAGTCCTTATTAAATTGGCCATTAGTGCAATTACTTTGAGTCTATTTTATGATATAGAAATTTAGGTTTTCTATAGGCTGTTATATCCTTTTAAAAATATTGATATAGCTATTAAAAAGGTTTTTTTACAAAAAGGGATTTTTTATCTAAATACCCTTGAAAAAACGTATATTTCTTTTCCATAGACTTAATATATTTGTGCAATAAGGCAAATGGTATTTTTGTATGTTTTCGTGTGTATTTTTTAATCTTTAATAAAGTATGGATTTGGTATAATACACTCGTCTTTTTTCTTTTGGTTCTTATTCTAACATAATGTGTTGTGAGCCTCATGTGGGATTAGTGGATGAGGGCAGGTATATCTCACCCCGGTATCGGTCCTATGTGACTTAGCCTGGCCAGGATCACCTGGCTACTAATGGATTAATGGGAGGTGAAGGACGGAGGTAAAAGGAATCTGGGAAGTTGGGGGAGGGTCTCCATCTGGGAACACAGTAAGCCTGTCTGTGTAGGAGACACTTGTGAGGAGCAGTGCCTGATGTTTGTATGGTTTAGCTGGAAGGGAGAAGCCCTCCAGTTGGTAGTTAGGATAACACCGTGTATAGTTAGTGCCGGACAGGCAAGGATTTATTTTGTTGGTGTTTTTTTTTCTTTTTGTTTATGCTTCACTGCAATAAACCTGACCAAGCGTTAGTTACACCTTGAATTCGGCTGTCTGCCTGAGGTGAATACGTGCCCTTTGAACCCAGCAAAGGCGATCCCGGAGCGTGTTATCACATTGTGGTGGAGAACGCGGGCAGCACGTTACAGCGCATCATAATGGATGACGTGGTGAAAGCGCTGGTACAATCCGCAGCTGTGCAGCAGGAGGCTAATCGCTTGATGTCGGCACAGTTGAAGGAACTGGTGGAATCGACGGTTAAAGACCGCCAACTTTTGCAGCAGGTGGCGCAGCGTCTGGCGACCGTACCGGAGAGTAATGCGGAGGCTGACCAGAGGGTGATTCATGTGAGTCGGTGCTGGCAGAAATTAACCACAGAGGACGATGTGGAAGCTTACCTGACCACGTTTGAACGGACGGCGGAGCGGGAAAAGTGGCCAAAGGAGCGATGGGCCGACTTGCTTGCACCGTTTCTGTCAGGTGAGGCCCAAAAAGCCTACTTTGATCTTGAGCCTGAAGCAGCGCATGACTTTGATAAACTAAAAGCCGAGATCCTTGCCCGGCTGGGAGTGACGACGGCCGTGCGAGCACAGAGAGTTCATCAATGGACTTATCAGCCCGATAAACCACCGCGGTCACAGATGTTTGACCTCATTCACTTGACCAAGAAATGGCTACAGCCCGAGGTTTTGACGGCACCAGAGATGGTACAAAGAATCGTTCTTGATAAATACCTAAGAGCTCTACCGCCATCTCTGAAGAGGTGGGTAAGCCATGGAAACCCCACGACAGCGGATCAGCTAGTGGATCTAGTGGAGCGTTATTCCTTGGCAGAAGGACTTATGGACGATGCTACACATCCTTGCTCTTCCCCTTCTCGACGAGGATCTGGTAAGACTGTTCCAGGGTCATGGGGAGGAGGAAAATATCCTAAGGCAGTGGAGGAGGAAAACAGGACTGCTGGCCCTGTGAGGGCTAAGGTGCCAAACTATGGTCTTAGCAAGGGGCCCGTGAGGTGTTTCCGCTGCCAGGAGGCGGGCCACATTGCTGCAAACTGTCCAGTAACTGCAGAACCGATGCAGTGTGATGTCACGGACTTTGAAAAACGCAGGGCTATGGTTGCACGGGTAGTGTGTGTTGCTGCATGTCAAGGCGATATGAAAAAACACCTGTGTGAAGTGTCCATTGATGGCAATACTGTTGTTGCACTATTAGACTCGGGAAGTGTGGTGACTCTGGTAAAGGCCAGTCTGGTAGCAGTCCCGATGGGACCGTCAGATAAATTTTCTGTGACATGTGTGCATGGAGACACCTGCTCGTACCTCACAACGGTCTCCTGCATTACTACGCCCTATGGGTCTGTGCATCATAAGGTGGGACTAGTACCAGCACTATTGCATGATATCATTTTGGGCAGGGATTTTCCCCACTTCTGGCAGTTGTGGGAGAACCAATTAGTACCCCAGGGTAGCCGCACGGATGATCCTTCTCCCACACCTTGTGTGGGCCCGGAGCCACTAGAGGATGCCCCACAAGAGCGTTCAGAGGAGGAATCCGCTGAAAACAACCCCCAGTTCCCCTTTTTAGTTCTGGCGGGTGATTCCGATGAACCCGGGGCAGAGGCGGACACGGGTGGCTGTCCCCCTTCCTCTTGGCTGAATTTGGAAGTCCAGAAAGATGACTTCCAAAGTGAGCAAATGAGAGATCCTACCCTTTCTCAGGCTATAAAAAATGTTAAAATGATAAACGGGGTGCAGGTGGATGCAGGTACTAGGCTGTCTTACCCCTACATGGCACTGGAGAATGACTTTCTCTATCAGATAGAGAAGAAGGGGGATGACACAGTACAACGATTGGTTGTGCCGAGAGCCTACAGGCGGAGAGTGCTGGACCTGGCACACGGACACATGATGGGGGGACACCTGGGGGTCCAGAAAACTACCGAAAGGATATTACACTGCTTTGTTTGGCCCGGCATGCATCACGATATTCGCACCTATTGCGAGTCTTGTCCCGACTGCCAAATCTCTGCGCCTAGGCCCCGTTTCTGTAGCCCCTTAGTACCTCTGCCTATCATCGAGATCCCATTTGAGAGAATTGGGATGGATTTAGTTGGACCCCTCCCTAAGTCTGCACGAGGACACCAGCACATCCTTGTCATCTTGGATTATGCCACTCGTTACCCCGAGGCCATCCCTTTGCGTAACACGGCCACCAAGACCATTGCCAAGGAGCTGGTCCATATGTTTAGTCGGGTTGGTGTCCCAAAACAAATACTCACAGACCAAGGAACCCCCTTTATGTCTAAAGTAATGAAAGAACTCTGCAGGCTGTTACAAATAGCACAGTTACGCACCTCCGTGTATCACCCTCAAACGGACGGACTGGTCGAACGGTTTAACAAAACTTTGAAACAGATGCTCCGTAAGGCGATAGACAAGGACGGGAAGAACTGGGACTACTTACTCCCGTATTTGCTTTTTGCCATCCGGGAGGTGCCCCAGTCTTCCACCGGGTTCTCTCCTTTCGAGCTTCTGTACGCCCGACGTCCCCGTGGACTGTTAGATGTCACTAAAGAAACCTGGGAGGGACAGGTCACCCCGTTCAAAAGCGTAATAGACCATGTAACCCAAATGCAGGACCGTATTGCGGCGGTGATGCCCATCGTTAAAGAGCATATGATACAGGCTCAAGGAGCACAGAAAAGGATTTATGATAGGGGGGCCAAGATCCGTACTTTTGCACCCGGAGATAGGGTGTTGATCCTGGTCCCCACGGCAGAAAGCAAATTTCTGGCAAAGTGGCAAGGCCCCTTTGAAATTAAGGAACGGGTGGGTGAGGTAAACTACAAAGTGTACCAGGCTGGTAAAAGGAAGCCTGAACAGATTTATCACGTGAATCTGATAAAACCCTGGAAGGACCGTCCAGCTCTGTCAGCAGGTCTGGCCCTTCCGGTCTGCAAGCAGACCATACCGGATGTCGGGACGGCGGAGACTCTGTCGGAGCGGCAAAAGACCGACGTCAAGCAGTTTGTAATCAACAATCACGAGTTTTTCTCGGAAAAGCCCGGGCAGACCACTCTCATTAAACATGACATCATAACAGAGCCTGGGGTAACAGTTCAGGTAAAGCCCTACCGAATACCGGAGGCTCGGCGGGAAGCTGTCTCCCGAGAAGTGAAGACCATGTTAGAGTTAGGTGTAATCGAGGAATCGCATAGCGCCTGGTCGAGTCCGATTGTGTTAATACCGAAACCAGACGGCTCCATTAGATTCTGCAATGACTTCAGGAGATTAAATGCGGTCTCCAAATTTGATGCATACCCTATGCCACGGGTCGATGAATTAATAGATCGGCTTGGAAAAGCCCGGTATATCACGACCCTAGACTTAACGAAGGGCTATTGGCAGATCCCGCTAACAGAGGCCGCTAAAGAGAAAACCGCGTTTTCTACACCGGAAGGTTTATACCAGTATGTGTATATGCCGTTTGGACTACACGGGGCACCGGCAACCTTTCAAAGGTTGATGGACCGAGTCCTGAGGCCCCATAGGCAGTATGCTTCTGCGTATTTGGATGACATAGTCATTTACAGCCTGGACTGGGATACGCACCTCCAGAAACTAGAGGCTGTGATTGAGGACCTGCGGGAGGCGGGTCTAACAGCAAACCCCAAGAAATGTCATATCGGGCTGGAAGAAGCCCGGTATTTGGGATACGTAATTGGGAGGGGAATTGTTAAACCCCAGATTGACAAGATACAAGCCATTCAGAAATGGCCGCAACCAGTCAACAAGAAGCAGGTGAGAGCGTTTTTGGGAATAGCCAGCTACTACCGACGGTTCATTCCCAATTTTGCGGCTACCGCTGTTCCCCTGACGGACCTTACCAAAGGGAAAGACTCTGTCATGATCAAATGGACCACGGCAGCCGAAGAAGCCTTCCATAACTTAAAACTAGCTCTTTGCTCTCAACCTGTGCTAATGACTCCTGACTTCCGCAGCGAGTTCGTGGTCCAAACGGATGCTTCTGATGCCGGTATAGGGGCTGTATTGTCACAACTGAAGGACGGAGAGGAACATCCGGTCCTTTATCTTAGTCGGAAACTTAATAAGCATGAACGCAACTATGCCATAGTGGAAAAAGAATGCTTAGCCATTAAGTGGGCTCTAGAGTCCCTTAAATATTACTTGATTGGAAGGAAGTTCCGGCTGATCACTGACCATGCCCCTCTCAAGTGGATGCACTTGAATAGGGAACGGAATGGGCGAGTGACCCGGTGGTTCCTTGCACTTCAGGCCTACCGTTTTACAGTGGAGCACCGCCCGGGGGTGCGGATGGGGAATGCTGATGCCCTGTCTCGTGTGCACTGTTTTGTGGGTGCTGTTGCTCAGCTGCAGTGGTCTGAGCAGAGGGGGGGGATATGTGAGACTCATGTGGGATTAGTGGATGAGGGCAGGTATATCTCACCCCGGTATCGGTCCTATGTGACTTAGCCTGGCCAGGATCACCTGGCTACTAATGGATTAATGGGAGGTGAAGGACGGAGGTAAAAGGAATCTGGGAAGTTGGGGGAGGGTCTCCATCTGGGAACACAGTAAGCCTGTCTGTGTAGGAGACACTTGTGAGGAGCAGTGCCTGATGTTTGTATGGTTTAGCTGGAAGGGAGAAGCCCTCCAGTTGGTAGTTAGGATAACACCGTGTATAGTTAGTGCCGGACAGGCAAGGATTTATTTTGTTGGTGTTTTTTTTTCTTTTTGTTTATGCTTCACTGCAATAAACCTGACCAAGCATCAGTTACACCTTGAATTCGGCTGTCTGCCTGAGGTGAATACGTGCCCTTTGAACCCAGCAAAGGCGATCCCGGAGCGTGTTATCACAGTGTCTAGTCACTTCTTTGAATTGCTGTACATGGCAAGGTCATGTGTGGACACTTTATATGGTGTAACACTCATTGGTAGGAGTGTCTATCATTGAACCTTTTGACTTCCCACTATTGAATTTGAGTTGAGCGAGTCCCAAAGATTCACATTATCCAGAAGGACAATTTTTGTAAAATACGAGTAGACTTCAATTTTGCTTGAATACATTTGCACATTAGTGATGAGCAAGTACTAAAAAGCTCGGGTGCTCGAGGCTCGGGCCGAGCATCCCAAGATACTCGTGTACTCGGCCCGAGCACCGAGCCCAATGTTATCCTATGGGAGACCCGAGTATTTTTGTGAAATGACCCCCGGCAGCATGTAGAAACCCTAAAAATGGCACAAAAGTTTCAGAAGAGTGCTCAAATGACATGGCAACAGCATGGGAAAGATCCCTTGAAGCATTTATCACTCAAAAGTCACAGCTGTGAACAATTTTGTCCGTGTTTTACGCCATTTTTACGGACTCACCAGAAAACCTTCAAAAATGACACCAAAATGAATTTTCATGGCGGAAATGTTAAGGGCACATACCCAATAGTGAGATAGAGCTAATGTATGTTACTTTTTGAGATTAATACATGAAAGATTTTACGTAAAACATTGTGTGGCACTCCGAAGTCCCTGAGAAGAGACGTACATAAAGGCCTCTGCGTCTAAAGTGCCCATTTTGAGGAAGTGAGTCTTTGTAGTATTTTCCTTTGCCAGGGCAGTCCAAAATTGTGAGGTTCACCAATGCCCCTGCATACAGACGTGCATGAGGGCCTGTAAACCTGAAGTGCCCATTGTAAGGAAGTGGGTCTATTGTAGTATAGCCCTTAGGCAGGGCAGCCAAAAATTGGGAGGCTCCACGTTGTCCCTGGATAGAGACGTGCATGATGGCCTGTAAACCTGAAGTGCCCATTGTAAGGAAGTGGGTCTATTGTAGTATAGCCCTTAGGCAGGCCAGCCAAAAATTGGGAGGCTCCACGTTGTCCCTGGATAGAGACGTGCATGATGGCCTGTAAACCTGAAGTGCCCATTGTAAGGAAGTGGGTGTATTATAGTATAGCCCTTAGGCAGGGCAGCCAAAAATTGGGAGGCTCCACATTGTCCCTGGATAGAGACGTGCATGAGGGCCTGTAAACCTGAAGTGCCCATTGTAAGGAAGTGGGTCTATTGTAGTATAGCCCTTTGGCAGGGCAGCCAAAAATTGTGAGGCTCCACGTTGTCCCTGGATAGAGACGTGCATGAGGGCCTGTAAACCTGAAGTGTCCATTGTAAGGAAGTGGGTGTATTATAGTATAGCCCTTAGGCAGGGCAGCCAAAAATTGGGAGGCTCCACGTTGTCCCTGGATAGAGACGTGCATGAGGGCCTCAAAACATTAAGTGTCCATTGTCAGGAAGTGGGTGTATTATAGTATAGCCCTTAGGCAGGGCAGCCAAAAATTGGGAGGCTCCACGTTGTCCCTGGATAGAGACGTGCATGAGGGCCTGTAAACCTGAAGTGCCCATTGTAAGGAAGTGGGTCTATTGTAGTATAGCCCTTAGGCAGGGCAGCCAAAAATTGGGAGGCTCCACGTTGTCCCTGGATAGAGACGTGCATGAGGGCCTCAAAACATTAAGTGTCCATTGTCAGGAAGTGGGTGTATTATAGTATAGCCCTTAGGCAGGGCAGCCAAAAATTGGGAAACTCCACGTTGTCCCTGGATAGAGACGTGCATGAGGGCCTCAAAACATTAAGTGTCCATTGTCAGGAAGTGGGTGTATTATAGTATAGCCCTTAGGCAGGGCAGCCAAAAATTGGGAGGCTCCACGTTGTCCCTGGATAGAGACGTGCATGAGGGCCTCAAAACATTAAGTGTCCATTGTCAGGAAGTGGGTGTATTATAGTATAGCCCTTACGCAGGGCAGCCAAAAATTGGGAGGCTCCACGTTGTCCCTGGATAGAGACGTGCATGAGGGCCTCAAAACATTGTTCCCATTGCAAAGGAGCGGGTCTCCTGTCGTTGTAATGTCCATTCTGCAAAGAATGGGCGAAAAAATTTACCACTGGGGGTATACCTGAAACAAAGGCCTAACTATTGTAACTGTCATCATGGTGGCGCATGAGGAGAAGGAGGAGCAGTCCAGCGATTATCCAAAGTCCAGAAGTGTGTACCCATGGGTGAGTGGAGGTACATGGCAAATTCCCGTTACAAACTTTAAATTGCGCTCTCATTTGCTGGTGGTGTGGTGAAGTCTGGCCCAATCCAACCCTTGTTCATCTTTATCAGAGTCAGCCTGTCAGCATTTTCAGTTGACAGGCGGGTGCGTTTATCTGTAATGATTCCACCTGCGGCACTAAAAACACGCTCTGACAAAACGCTAGCGGCAGGGCAGGCCAGGACTTCCAAGGCGTAGAGAGCCAATTCATGCCACGTGTCCACCTTTGATACCCAATAATTGTAAGGCACAGAGGAATGTCGGAGTACAGTTGTTCGATCTGCAAGGTACTCCTTGAGCATCTGGGCAAACTTAGGATTTCTTGTGGCACTACCCGGCACCTCAGGGGCTGTGGTACGTAAGGGGCTGAGAAAACTGTCCCACATCTTAAAGACTGTTCCCCTACCTCTGGCGGATTGGACTTGTGCCTCTCTCAGCTGTACGCCTTGGTTGTCCACTGATTCTTGACCTATGCCGCTAGCGTTTTGTGAGGGGAATGCTTTGCCTACTTCCGTGACTATGGCCTTCCGGAACTGCTGCATTTTGGTTGACCTCTCCGCCTCGGGAATAAGAGACATAAAGTTCTCCTTGTAGCGTGGGTCTAACAGTGTTACCAACCAGTAATGATTGTCGGCCAAGATGTTCTTAACGCGAGGGTCACGAGACAGGCAGCTTACCATAAAGTCAGCCATGTGCGCCAGACTCTTAACAGCCAGGACTTCAGTAGCCTGACCAACATGATGACTGAACATGCTGTCCTCCTCTTCCTCATCTACCCTGTCCTCTGGCCAGCCACGCTGAACCGAGGATATGACTGGTGTGCATGTCATATCCTCAATTTGGCCGGAGAGTTGCTCCATGTCTTCATCCTCCTCCTCGTCATAGTCCTCCACTGCACGTTGTGATGAGACGAGGCTGGGCTGTGTGTTATCACCCACACCCACTACTGTTTCTTGCTGCAACTCATCGCGCTCCGCCTGCAATGCATCATGTTTGTTTTTGAGCAGAGACCGTTTTAGAAGGCAGAGTAGCGGTATGGTGACGCTAATAATGGCGTCATCACCACTCACCATCTTGGTGGAGTCCTCAAAGATTTGGAGGATGGTACATAGGTCGGACATCCATCTCCACTCCTCAGGTGTTATGTGTGGAGTTTGACCCATTTCCCGACGGCTTAGGTGATGCAGGTACTCAACAACTGCCCTCTTCTGCTCACATATCCTGACCAACATGTGCAGAGTTGAATTCCAACGCGTGGGGACATCACACACCAGTCTGTGAGCCGGAAGATGCAAACGGCGCTGAAAGCCGGCAAGGCCGGCTGAAGCAGTAGGTGACTTTCGAAAATGTGCAGACAGGCGGCGAACTTTTACCAGCAGATCAGACAGCTCTGGGTATGACTTTAGAAACCGCTGAACCACGAGGTTGAGCACATGGGCCACGCATGGAACATGTGTCAGCTGGCCTCGCCTCAAAGCCGCCACCAGGTTCCGGCCATTGTCACACACGACCTTTCCTGGCTTTAGGTTCAGAGGTGTGAGCCAGTGATCTGCCTGCTGTTTCAGAGCTGTCCACACCTCTTCTGCATTCTGGGGTTTGTCACCTATGCAGATTAGCTTCAGCACAGCCTGTTGCCGCTTCGCCGAGGCAGTGCTGCAGTGCTTCCAGCTTGGGACTGGTGTGGAGGGTAAAGTGGATGAGGATGCGCAGGAGGAGGAGGAGGCTGAAGAGCATGACATTCTGGAGCTGTAGAGTGTGGGTGAAACCCTGACTGAGGTAGGGCCCGCAAACCTTGGTGTGGGAAGGATGTGTTCCGTCCCTCGCTCAGACTGGGTCCCAGCTTCCACAATATTAACCCAGTGTGCCGTCAACGAGATGTAGCGGCCTTGCCCACAAGCACTTGTCCACGTGTCTGTGGTTAGGTGGACTTTGGGTGAAACAGCGTTGTTCAGGGCACGTGTGATGTTTTGTGACACGTGGTTATGCAACGCGGGGACGGCACACCGGGAGAAATAGTGGCGGCTGGGGACCGAGTAACGTGGGACAGCTGCCGCCATCAGGTCGCGGAATGCTTCTGTCTCCACCAGCCTAAAAGGCAACATTTCCAGCGCAAGCAGTCGCGAAATGTTAGCATTTAGAACTGTGGCATGTGGGGCGTTGGCAGTGTATTTGCGCCTGCGTTCAAAGGTTTGCTGAATGGATAACTGAACGCTGCGCTGGGACAAGGACGTGCTTGATGATGGTGTTATTTCTGCGTAGGCAACTGCAGGTGCAGGACCGGAGGAGGCTTGTTCGCAGGCAGCATGGACAGGGGATTGGCTCGCATGCACAACCAGCGAAGACGTAGCAGTGACATCAGCAAGCACTGCTCCTCGACTCTGTTGTACTTCCCACAAAGTCGGGTGCTTGGCTGACATGTGCCTGATCATGCTGGTGGTGGTCAGGCTGCTAGTTTTGGTACCCCTGCTGATGCTGGCACGGCAGGTGTTGCAAATGGCCTTTTTAGAATCATCTGGAGCCAACTTAAAAAACTGCCAGACTCGGGAAGACCTAACATTTGTACAGCCACCTTGTGTCGTGTTGTTGTTCCGGGGAACGGTTGCCTGACTTCTGCCTGGAGCCACCACCCTGCTTCTTACTGCCTGTTGGGATGCTACGCCTACCTCCCCCTGTGCACTGCTGTCCTCGCTCTGTATATCCTCCTGCCAGGTTGGGTCAGTTACTGGATCATCCACCACGTCGTCTTCCTCTTCCGCACCCTGCTCCTCCTCCTGACTTCCTGACAATTGTGTCTCATCATCGTCCACCCCTTGTTGAGACACGTTGCCAACTTCGTGAGAACGTGGCTGCTCAAATATTTGGGCATCTGTACATACGATCTCCTCATGACCCACTTCAACATGAGCTGGCGAGAGGCCAGAATGTGCGAATTGAAACGTGAACAGCTCTTCCGAGTGTCCAAGTGTGGGATCATTAATGTCCGAGGACGTGTACTCAGCCTTGTGGTAGGAAGGAGGATCAGGTTCTGAAATGTGCGGTGCAGTATCACGGCTACTGACACTTGACCGTGTGGAAGACAGAGTGTTTGTGGTGGTGCCAATCTGACTGGAAGCATTATCCGCTATCCAACTAACAACCTGTTGACACTGGTCTTGGTTCAAGAGCGGTGTACTGCTGCGGTCCCCAAGAATTTGGGACAGGACGTGCAAGCGACTAGATGTGGCCCTTTGTTGTGGCGAAATTAGAGCTTGCCCACGACCTCGGCCTCTGCCTGCACCACCATCACGTCCACTTCCTTGTTCCTTGCCAACGCCCTTGCGCATTTTTCAATGCTGTGCTGACGTGTATTCACTAGACTTGTGCGTTATATCGAAGTTTGTGCAAATCGTGCACCTGTACGCTGCCACCGACAGGCACACACGTGCGGTTTTTAAATGCAAGCACGGACGCACTAAGAACCTAACAGGTTTTTAGGAGCAAAAATTACTGAGAAGTCTGACACTATCAGCCACTGCTGACTGACGTGTATTATACACTACACTTGTGCGTTATATAATAGTTTGTGAAAAACGCACACAAGTGCACCTATACGCTGGCACCAACAGGCACACACGTGCGGTTTTTAAATGTAAGCACGGACGCACTAAGAACCTAACAGGTTTTAGGAGCAAAAATTACTGAGAAGTCTGACACTATCAGCCACTGCTGACTGACGTGTATTATACACTACACTTGTGCGTTATATAATAGTTTGTGAAAAACGCACACAAGTGCACCTGTACGCTGCCACCGACAGGCACACACGTGCGGTTTTTAAATGCAAGCACGGACGCACTAAGAACCTAACAGGTTTTTAGGAGCAAAAATTACTGAGAAGTCTGACACTATCAGCCACTGCTGACTGACGTGTATTATACACTACACTTGTGCGTTATATAATAGTTTGTGAAAAACGCACACAAGTGCACCTGTTCGCTGCCACCGACAGGCACACACGTGCGGTTTTTAAATGCAAGCACGAACGCACTAAGAACCTAACAGGTTTTTAGGAGCGACAATTACTGAGAAGTCTGACACTATCTGGACTGTTTTAGACTGTGTACACCAGCCCCAGATATGATGAAGGCTGGTATACGGTCACCACTAGGAATGGCTATATACCCTGCCTGCCTGCCTGCCTGCCTGTATACTGCTACAATAGTCCTGACAAGGACTCTTCTGGTCACTAGCCTGTATTCCGACCTGGCTATACCCTGCCTGTATTTAGCAACAATAGTCCTGAGAAGGACTCTGCTACTGTACTCCGACCTGGCTATACCCTGCCTGCCTGTATACAACTAGAATAGTCCTGAGAAGGACTTCTGGTCACACTGTTTGCAGCCCTGCTACGGAAATAGCTATAAAGGGCCGCAAACCTTTCCCTGAAGCAGCAACACTCTCCCTGCACTGACTGTCTGGATGGCTGTGAGCAGAGCACAGCGCGCCCGCCGGTATCAAGGCTCGGTCACGCTGTGCGGGCCGGCCAATCACTGCAATTCCACAACTAACAGGGCTGTGGCATTGCAGTGGTCTGCCAGCCAATCCCTGCATGAGGGCTGGCTCTCAAAAGAGCGCCAACATGCAGGGATGAAGACCACGAGTACAGCACGAGTATCGCGAGATTACTCGGTCCCCGCCGAGTAGCCCGAGTACAGTGATACTCGTGCGAGTACCGAGTAGTAACAAGCATGCTCGCTCATCACTATTGCACATCTCTACTTTTAGCTGTGTCAACTAGTAAGAAGAGGACAAGAAAAAAAAAAAACAATGCAAAACTAAGTAGATGTATCCTGTTATACAGTGCTGGCCAAAAGTATTTGCACCCCTGCAATTCTGTCAGATAATACTCAGTTTCTTCTTGAAAATGATTGCAATCACAAGTTCTTTGGTATTATTATCTTCATTTAATTTGTCTTCAATGAAAAAAAAAAAAAAATGTCATAACGCCAAATTGGATATAATTCCACACCAAACATAAAAAAGGGGGTGGACAAAAATATTGATACTGTTTCAAAAATCATGTGATGCTTCTCTAATTTGTGTAATTAACAGCACCTGTAACTTACCTGTGGCACCTAACAGGTGTTGGCAATAACTAAATCCCACTTGCAGCCAGTTGACATTGATTAAAGTTGACTCAACCTCTGTCCTGTGTCCTTGTGTGTACCACATTGAGCATGGAGAAAAGAAAGAAGACCAAAGAACTGTCTGAGGACTTGAGAATCCAAATTGTGAGGAAGCATGGGCAATCTCAAGGCTACAAGTCCATCACCTGAAAGTTCCTGTGTCTACGGTAAGCAGTGTCATCAAGAAGTTTAAAGCCCATGGCACTGTGGCTAACCTCCCTAGATGTGGAAGGAAAAGAGAAATTGACGAGAGATTTCAACGCAATATTGTGTGCATGGTGAATAAAGAACCTTGATTAACATCCAAACAAGTTCAAGCTGCCCTGCAGTCCGAGGGGACAGCAGTGTCAACCCGTACTATCCGTCAGCATCTGAATGAAAAGGGACTTTATGGTAGGATACCCAGGAAGACACCACTTCTTACCCCGAGACATAAAAAAGCCAGGATGGAGTTTGCCAAAACTTACCTGAGAAAGCCTAAAATCTTTTGGAAGAATGTTCTCTGGTCAGCTGAGACAAAAGTAGAGCTTTTTGGGAAAAGCCATCAACATAGAGTTTACAGGAAAAAAAAGATGCATTCAAAGAAAATAACATGGTCCCTACAGTCAAACATGGCTGAGGTTCCCTGATGTTTTGGGGTTGCTTTGCTGCCTGTGGCACTGGACTGCTTGACCGTGTGCATGGCATTATGAAGTCTGAAGACTACCAACAAATTTTGCAGCATAATGTAGGGCCCAGTGTGAAAAAGCTGGGTCTTCCTCAGAGGTCATGGATCTTCCAGCAGGACAATGGTCCAAAACACACTTCAAGAAGCAGTAGAAAATGGTTTGATAGAAAGCACTGGAGACTACTAAAGTGGCCAGCAATGAGTCCAGACCTGAATCCCATAGAACACCTGTGGAGAGATCTCAAAATGGCAGTTTGGAGAAGGTACCCTTCAAATCTCAGGGACCTGGAGCAGTTTGCCAAAGAATAATGGTCTAAAATTCCAGCAGAGCATTGCAAGAAACTCATTGATGGTTATCGGAAGTGGTTGTTCGCAGTTATTTTGGCTAAACATTGTGCAACCAAGTATTAGGCTAAGGGTGCCAATACTTTTGTCTGGCCCATTTTTGGAGTTTTGTGTGAAATGATCAATGATTTGATTTTTGTTTCATTCTCTTTTGTGTTTTTTCATTGCAGGCAAAATAAATGAAGATAATAATACCAAAGAATTTGTGATTGCAATCATTTTCAAGAAGAAACTGAGTATTATCTGACAGAATTGCAGGGGTGCCAATACTTTAGGCCAGCACTGTAGGTCAAGAAAATGAGGTGACATACTGTAGAGAAGCTATAACCACTAGTTACTGATATGTCTTGTTATCTCTATTGGTAAGAGGGAAAAAAATCACATCCATAAGAATTTTCTACTTGTTGGAATTCAGGTGAGATAAAAAAATAACTCTGTGGTTTATGGCTACTGGGGACATTTGGATTTAAGGTAGAAATGTCCTTTAGGAGCAAAAAGCCCTGAAAATCTTATTGAAATCTTTATTTACCTAGATTTTATTTGTTTAAAGGGAACCTGTCATGTGCAATATGGACTCAGAACCACAAGCAGTGGTGCTGTAACGGGGTGCCAGGGGCGCCTCGGGGATTGTAGTCGTGGCCCCTTTTTCTATCAGGCTTACCCCCGGCTCCGCCGTCACTTTTGGGACAGGAGATGCCTTGGTGGGGCAGAGTGTGGTGGTGCAGATGACGCCGTCAGAGGTACAAACACTTGGTAGACGTGGATCAATTGAACCAGCAGGCACGTTTATTGTACACTTCTTCATGACAGAGGCAATAATCAGATGATGTCACAACTTTCGGCTGGGGGAAAACCTTTTCTGGATGTCTCCTCTAGTGGGGATGTGCCCGGCTACTCTACTTCACCTGGCTCCCACTCCGGCTAACACAGACTGGACCCACACCAACACTGCTTCACCCTTGAGGACACTTCTTCTCTGCTTTTCCTTCGCTTTCCTGTCCACCCAGCTCCCACACTCTGCCCCTTCTGCTTCTTCTCTCCCGTCCCGGACTCAACTGCCTCCGACTCAAACTTTTTTTTTGCACAACCCTTTTTCTCCCTCCCCTTTCTGCTGCCGGCTCCTCCTTTCCTCTACCCTGTTCCTATGGGGACAGCCGTCCCACCCGGCCACTAGGGGGAACCCACTAAAACAGTAAAACATTTTATTAAATAACATCAGCATTAACAACTTTCAGGGGGAAACTCTGCTTCCATGTAAGGGGTCTGCCCACCCCTTACATTCCTCCCCTCTTTCTGCCTAAGCCTCCCGGCAAGGCACGACCCTGAAAAACACACGTTAGCAGCAAAATCATTTTTATAAAACTCTAAACATGTTCACATCAAGGCACAC
Source organism: Anomaloglossus baeobatrachus (assembly GCF_048569485.1). Taxonomy (NCBI): domain Eukaryota; kingdom Metazoa; phylum Chordata; class Amphibia; order Anura; family Aromobatidae; genus Anomaloglossus; species Anomaloglossus baeobatrachus. Next base: position 382,830,568 of record NC_134355.1, on the reverse strand, counting down.
TCAAGGGGCGCACAAGTTCGGCGCCCGGAGTCCCTCCCGGGAGCTCCCGGTCTTAGTAGATAGTGTGCCCGGAGGCTTTCACAGCACTCCCCGTCTTTGTAGACGGTGTGCCCGGAGGCTTCACAGCACTCCCGGTCTTTGCAGGTAGGAGTACAAACAGTAAAGTCTCCGTTAACAACACAGAGGGAGCCCTGGGCTCAGTCCAGCATCAGGCTCCTTCCGGGCTCGGTAGCTAAAACATGGTTCCAAACTGTGAAACTTTTCCGGCTCTTGAACAATGCCGGTCTTCAACATGAACATGTCCATTACCTCCGGTCATTACGGGTCACTCGGGGTGGTAAGCGCGCTGCCATTCGGCCCGCTGAGCCCTCACATAATCGGAAAGGGACTGACTTGGCAAGCGGCGCAGCCTCCGGAATGGTTCGTAGTTAACGGGTGGTTCTGGTGCCTCTGCCTCCGGTTTTGCCTCCTCAACCCCCGACGGGGGTGACGGGGTCGCTGAACGGGACGGCTGTGGACTGCCCACGATGATCACCGGGTGTGTGACCAGGCTCTGGTGAATTGCCAACACCGCCGTTGTCCCCTTCTCTGGGTCAGCACTTGGTCCTGTCATGATTTCTGGCGATACCGCCAGCGTGTTTTTCGGCCGGGAAGTCTCAGCCAGCACCGGTCTCTGATGAGTACGTCTCCGGTATTGGCACTCTTCCCATTCGATTTCCTGCTTCCACTGTGCAGCCTCTTGTGTAGTGGGCATCCGGGTCACTCCTACTGCAAATAGGCCCCGGCATCCCACTTCTCTCCGGAACTTCACCTTTTCTCCCGGGTACAGCGTATGAAGGCGTTGTGGTAAGCCCTCAGTGTCCAGGTTAACCCGGTTATAGAAAAAATGGTCTCCGGTCTCTTCATCCTCAATGAATCCATAGCCCTCCTTCTGGTTAAATTTGACTACGGTGCCAACGGTGCACTCCCGTTCAAACTCGTCGCTAAGGGGACCGGCCATCATTTCGCGGGCCACGGTCTCGGCCAGTAACCTCTCCTGCACCGGATCGGGTTCAGGCGATGGGGACCTTCGCTGAGTCAGGGGCGTCGGCTTCACCGGCTCCCAAAAGAATCCCCACTCGTCCTCTTCTAGCTCCCGGGCGTGTTGCTCTTCTGGGGCAGGAACTGCTGAGTGGGTTGGAGCTCCCAGGACTTTGTTTCTCGGATGTAACTGCGCCTGGTAGGTGGCCCGGACTTCAGTCGAGGTCTCACCGGTCGTGGCGTCCCAGGTAGTGACCCATGTTACTTTTGTGGGTCGCTCCGGTCCTTCTGGCACAGCCGGTAGAGCAAGGGTAAGTCCTTCCGCGGCCGCAGTCTGCTTCGGGCGTCCTCTGCCCAGGCTGGTTGCCACCAGCGCGCCCACTGCAGCATGCTGTTTTCTCGGAGTCTCCATTTTGCTCGGAGTCAGTCTCTGCGTTAGCGTTTCTTGTAATGGCGCGGGGACAGTGGAGATACTGGAGAAGGTGGAGGCGGGCCTTCTTTTCCCGCTCTCGGGTACACTCCACCCCCAGTCTCGCACATTAAGTCGACCCGGCCAAGGCGGTTCTTCTTTTTTTCTGTAACGCCGCCCACTTCACATATCTTCATCAGCATCCTGGGGCCAGCACCTCCCCTCTTTAAGCGGTGCACTCCGCACTTCTTTTTCTTCACCGGCCAGCCCCAGGCTTTTCTTTTGGCGCCAATTCTTCGCGCGCCCACTGTGTTCGTGAAGACGGCGGCAATCTTGCCGCAATCTTGTGCCCGGTCCAACGCCTTAGGCACCACTTGTTCTTCTTCCCACCATGGGATCGGGACCCTTCGCCAATAATCCGGATCCTGCCGACTACGCCACATGTAACGGGGTGCCAGGGGCGCCTCGGGGATTGTAGTCGTGGCCCCTTTTTCTATCAGGCTTACCCCCGGCTCCGCCGTCACTTTTGGGACAGGAGATGTCTTGGTGGGGCAGAGTGTGGTGGTGCAGATGACGCCGTCAGAGGTACAAACACTTGGTAGACGTGGATCAATTGAACCAGCAGGCACGTTTATTGTACACTTCTTCATGACAGAGGCAATAATCAGATGATGTCACAACTTTCGGCTGGGGGAAAACCTTTTCTGGATGTCTCCTCTAGTGGGGATGTGCCCGGCTACTCCACTTCACCTGGCTCCCACTCCGGCTAACACAGACTGGACCCACACCAATACTGCTTCACCCTTGAAGACACTTCTCTGCTTTTCCTTCGCTTTCCTGTCCACCCAGCTCCCACACTCTGCCCCTTCTGCTTCTTCTCTCCCGTCCCGGACTCAACTGCCTCCGACTCAAACTTTTTTTTTGCACAACCCTTTTTCTCCCTCCCCTTTCTGCTGCCGGCTCCTCCTTTCCTCTACCCTGTTCCTATGGGGACAGCCGTCCCACCTGGCCACTAGGGGGAACCCACTAAAACAGTAAAACATTTTATTAAATAACATCAGCATTAACAACTTTCAGGGGGAAACTCTGCTTCCATGTAAGGGGTCTGCCCACCCCTTACAGTGCATATTTCTAATGCCTGCCCAACTGTTCCAGCGTGCAGCAGCATAGATAAAGAGATCTTTAGAAAGAAGTATTTCTAAAGAACCTTTATAATATGCTAATGAGACCAGAGACTAGTTGCAAGGGTGTTACTTCCCTTGGCTTGTCGGCCCCCTTAGCATGTAAGCACGCTCCTGTGGTGGCAAAAGAGGTGAGAACAACCATGCCTCTGACACTGCGCATTCATTAGCATGCGTGGGCATGCTAGCATGCTAAGGGGGCTGACTAGCCAAGGGAACTAACACCCTTGTGACTAGACCCTGGCCTTATTAGCATATGATAAAAAGAGCTTTACAAATACTAAAGATCTCTTTATCTATGCTACTAAATACAGGGATGGTTAGGCAGGGATCAATATGCAGCAATATGTGTGACGCTCTGGACTAGTCAGGTCGTCCCAGGTAGTCCCATGCACACACACACACCCTCCCCTTAGAAAGGTGACAGCAGCCAACCTTCAAACCTTTGTCACCACCCTCCGGGTTTGATGTCCACACCAGGGGGGCAGAGCCAGGAGGTTGGCTCCGTCCACCGAGGAGTTCACAGGCCCGGAGGCGGGAAAACAGTTAGAGAGTGGAGTTTGGTCTTGACAGTGAGTGAGGAGAGTCAAGTTCAAGGGCAGACCTGTGCTCAGGCCTGCCAAAGACTACACCAGGTGTCTGGGTTGGAGCCCAGGCACCTTTGGCAAAGAGGCAGACAGTGGTGGCCGCCTGCAGGAGCAGGGATTACAGCCGGTGGAATCGTAGGGACCGGGGACGGGCGGTGGCCCGCCGGTACCGAACCGGGGAACCGATTGGAAACCGGAGCACCAAGAGGGGTACTCAGACCCAGTACGAGGCCCAGAAACAACTAGGCTAAGTTAAATCTACTGATTGAGGACTGGACTTTAGGACCTTTCCCACACAAGACCCGACTGAAGACAACAGCCCAACCATTAGGGTAAAGCCACCGCCAAGGTATAGAGACCTAAGGGGCCAGCGTCTGCAGTCAAACAGGGCTCTCCCGACACACAGCAAGCCGGGGAGCCGACTACCGTTGCTTAGGCATAGGAGTCATAACGTTTACACTAAAGAGGTGCAGGAGAAAGGCTGAAACCACCAACCTGTTAAGGGGAAGCTGCAGCCGGCTGCGGGCACCAATTTATCATCTCATTTGGTTTACCAGAGACTCCAGCGTGTTGTATCATAGTGAGTACACAGTGCCTTCAGGTCGCGCACCGCGCCACACCGCACCAGCATCCCCTCGCCTCAGCACCTCCCTCGGCCCCCCGGGACCATCATCCCCCTACCCACGGAGGGGGTCAACACCAAGCTGCACAACACCATCCCCGGGAGCCTAGTCAACGGCAGCGGTGGTGTCCATCTATTCACCACAACCCATGGGTGGCGTCACGAACTTAAAATCCCTGCAAACCACCGCAGCTCCAGCCATGGACCTCCCCACCGAAGTCCCTACATGTAGCGCCAACCCCATTTCAGAGCGACGTGACCCCCGGGTCCGTGGAAGAGCTTCCAGCCACCCACCGATGAGCACGGATCCGAGCGGCTCGGCAGCCAGCCGAGCCCCAGGGCGGTACACATCTGCACCCAGAACTGCTCGTGGTTCTGGGTTGTATATTGCCCCTTTAAGTTTTACTACTACAAAAGAGTAGAAGACTCTTTTACAAAGATCAGCCTACTTATTTTGAACACGAACAATGAAAGGTGGTGTCACAGTTCCGCTGTGCAGAGCATTTTGCATTTGGAATGCTTTTGTCATGGCTCCGCTGTGCGGAGCATTTTGCATTTGAAAATGTTCTGCTATGTGTCTTCTGCACTTGCTAACAGGTTGTCTTTCAGCTCTAGGGTCCACGCTGGTTTTGGGAGTTGCCTTCACAGATGCGTTTCGTCCCTGGTGATTGCTCTGTTTCTTTACTGGGCTTGCTCTGTCTAAACTTCACCTGTCATACTTCCTGTTTGCTCAGGAGCATATACAAGGGTGTGTCCAGCTCACCTCTTTGTTTTAGGAGACCAACCATATCACCATGCAGGGATCCATTTGGAGTCAGCCCGCTCCCTTAGTATCCACGATTCAAAGAAGTCGATCCAGCACGGTGCATTTGATTAAAAATAAAAGTCCTTTATTGAAAAACCATTAAAAAGTCCATTATGCCATGCTAGGAGGACGCGTTTCGGACGGGTTGTCCTTACTCAGTCTCAGCACATCTCACAATGAGTCCAGACTAAAAACATATGGCACAGGACATGATGTCAGTAATCAGTACAAAATTTACATATGCAGGAAATAAAAAAAAAAAAAAAATCCAATTCATTCATTATTACATGTGCAACCAAAAAACAAGGAAACATACAAATAAATTCTCAATAGAAATACATTAGGTCATTTCTTATATTTAGTCCCATAGGAACCCTCGTTTCCATTTCAAAAATCCATTTTATCTCTTTATATTGTAACATTCTTTTTATATCACCTCCTCTCCTAGGTAGCAAAACTTTTTCAATGCCACTCACCTGCAAACTACCTAGATCACCACCGTGGACACTGAGAAAATGCTGGGAGGCTCCTGAGGGACTCCTGGTTGATTTATTTAAGACATCGTACACATGTTCCGATATTCTTTTTCTCAGTGTCCTAGTGGTGTGACCTATGTATTGCAGTCGACATTTGGTGCAAGAAATTACATACACAACATTTGTAGAACTACAATTTATCATTGTTCTGATGTCAAACTGTTTACTATTGGTATATGAGACATTCTTTGTATTTATAGCATATTTACACAAACCGCAGGTTTTTCCACCACATTTATATGAGCCGTTTACTGACAGCCAGTTCGACTTATCCGTTTTTTTTGTTTTATTATTATGATCACTGGGGGACAACGTTGCACCCAGTGTAACATTTTTCTTTGAAACAAATTTAACACCTCCCTCCAATATGTGATTCAGAGTTTCATCCGCTGTCAGAACCGGTAAGAATTTTCTCACAATGTGTATTATGTCATAATAATTCTTACTAAATTTAGTAGAGAAAACTGGTTGCACATTGTGAGAATTTTCCCTCCTACTCTGCTTTAAGTATTGCTCTCTAGTTTTGGAGTATACTTTTATTTTGGATTTTTCAAGGTTTTTTTTAGGAGTAACCCCTAGCAACAAATCTCCTGTCTATTTCCTTATATTCCTGCTCTAAATCCGACATTTTTGTACAGCAACGTTTGGCCCTTACATATTCCCCAGTGGGGATGTTTTCCACTACAAACCTAGGGTGACAGCTAGTCGCATGCAGGATAGAATTTCCTGCTGAGGGTTTACAGAATAATTTACAGTCAACAGTCCCATTTTTTTCATTACCCATCAAAATCATATCCAAAAAATGAATTTCCACTGGATTGCTCTGATGTGTAAACCCTAGATTATAAGGATTGTTGTTAATGAATGAAATAAAATTTTCCATTTTTTTATCTCCATTTTTCCATACAATCAATATATCGTCAATAAATCTGAGGAAAATTAATATATTCGGGCTGAAAGGATTTTTTAGATTAAAAATAAATTCCTCCTCCCACCAACAGACTGTTGACTGTAAATTATTCCGTAAACCCTCAGCAGGAAATTCTATCCTGCATGCGACTAGCTGTCACCCTAGGTTTGTAGTGGAAAACATCCCCACTGGGGAATATGTAAGGGCCAAACGTTGCTGTACAAAAATGTCGGATTTAGAGCAGGAATATAAGGAAATAGACAGGAGATTTGTTGCTAGGGGTTACTCCCAAAAAAACCTTGAAAAATCCAAAATGAAAGTGTACTCCAAAACTAGAGAGCAATACTTAAAGCAGAGTAGGAGGGAAAATTCTCACAATGTGCAACCAGTTTTCTCTACTAAATTTAGTAAGAATTATTATGACATAATACACATTGTGAGAAAATTCTTACCGGTTCTGACAGCGGATGAAACTCTGAATCACATATTGGAGGGAGGTGTTAAATTTGTTTCAAAGAAAAATGTTACACTGGGTGCAATGTTGTCCCCCAGTGATCATAATAATAAAACCAAAAAAACTGATAAGTTGAACTGGCTGTCAGTAAACGGCTCATATAAATGTGGTGGAAAAACCTGCGGTTTGTGTAAATATGCTATAAATACAAAGAATGTCTCATCATATACCAATAGTAAACAGTTTGACATCAGAACAATGATAAATTGTAGTTCTACAAATGTTGTGTATGTAATTTCTTGCACCAAATTTCGACTGCAATACATAGGTCACACCACTAGGACACTGAGAAAAAGAATATCGGAACATGTGTACGATGTCTTAAATAAATCAACCAGGAGTCCCTCAGGAGCCTCCCAGCATTTTCTCAGTGTCCACGGTGGTGATCTAGGTAGTTTGCAGGTGAGTGGCATTGAAAAAGTTTTGCTACCTAGGAGAGGAGGTGATATAAAAAGAATGTTACAATATAAAGAGATAAAATGGATTTTGGAAATGGAAACGAGGGTTCCTATGGGCTAAATATAAGAAATGACCTAATGTATTTCTATTGAGAATTTATTTGTATGTTTCCTTGTTTGGTTGCACATATAATAATGAATGAATTGGATTTTTTTTTCCTGCATATGTAAATTTTGTACTGATTGCTGACATCATGTCCTGTGCCATATGTTTTTATTCTGGACTCATTGTGAGATGTGCTGAGACTGAGTAAGGACAACCCGTCCGAAACGCATCCTCCTAGCATGGCATAATGGACTTTTTAATGGTTTTTCAATAAAGGACTTTTATTTTTAATCAAATGCACCGTGCTGGATCGACTTCTTTGATTCCTGTTTGCTCAGTATGCTCTTGGCTTCTATCTAGTGTAAGTGTTCTGATCTTGTCTTTTGACCTCGAACCTCTTCATGACCACGTCTCTGTGTGCTCTCTAAATCTTATGCGTTACCTCCCGGCTTCTGACATCAGACCTCTTCCTGACCACGTCTCTGTCTGTTTCCTGAACCTTATTTGTTACCTTCTAGCTTAATTTGATTATTGCTGGTTTTTAAGTCTTCACCATTACACAGTGCATACTTGTTACTAAATTTGTACTTCAAGTAGATAGTAAATAATAATATCCCCCATAACATAATTACAGGGCAAATTCTCACAACGTAAAGACACACCTGCTTGATAAGGAGAATGGTAGGAACCCAGTAATCAACTTTTCCATACATGTCAGTAAAGAATAACAGAGAAACGTACACACAGCATTCTAAGAAAAAGCCCCAGACTCATTATTTCATAAGAATATAATTATTTACAAAATAAACCAGAATCCGGAGAGCTGACAGGTCCTTTTTAATGCACAATGTAGTGTCCTCACATCGCTATTTGGCAATAGTCTTACTGATTCTTAGCAGCCAAGCGATAAATAAGAAATGAACATGTTTCTGTACAAGTGAGATATCAATTTGAATCCCAACCAGCAGAAAACAAGGTAAAATGTGTATTTCCAAAGAAAACAGGGCCTGCTGTGCGAAGCCACATGAAACCAAGGTAATTGCATGTGCATGCTTGCTAATCCAGAGAGACGTTCCAAGGGTTATTAACTGTGGAGATGTTGCACTAAGTCAGAAAATAACTAAGAAATAACTGACATGTACAGTTTCTGAGCATTGCCTATTACACTGTCAACACTGATGAGTACAACTTGGGGATTGTGCCTTGTTCCCACTGGAGATTTATTTTCTACTTTTTTTTCTATTTTAGTTAAACCAAAAACAGCCTATGAATCTCAAAAGAGAAAGAAGTAAACTTTAAAAAAATATTTTGCCATTTTCAAGGAATTAGGAAATTTGCTGAGAAATCAAACCTGATAGTGTAAACAAAAAATAAATCTTTTGTAACATTTATTTAATAAAAAAAAAATCTTAAAAAAAATGTTTATTTTTTTTCAGTTAGTTTAAATGTTTGTTTTATTCAGGGGTTTACCTGTTATTCATTTGAACAATATTTTTTGGAATATATACACATTTCTGCATGTAAACTATGTAAGACATCTGCTGGGGAACCTGTAACGTATGCTGTAGGAGGCATTCTTACAGATAAATTGGATATGTAATGATGACTTTTTGGAGATGACATTAGGTGGGAATATTTATTTATATAAAGGCTCAAGCTGCAGCCCTCCCCCTTTGTTTATACTACGATCAGTATTGATTACAGAATTCAAGGGGTTAATTAACCAAGATGAGACTTTTACTGTATGAACACGACTTTCAAGCACATTCACTCTCTAGTGGGTTATTACACAGACATAATCACCTGCTCCATTCTCAAGGCTCTACTGACATCTCGAATTAAGTCTCAGCAGAATGTATGGCCAGCAAAACGTCACCTCATTGTCAATGGCTCTATATATGTAATGAATTGCACTAATAGCATGTATATTCTAATACAAATATTTGAAATGATAAATCAATGTGCATTCATTTACAATAATTAAAATAATAATAAATGAAAACAACCAATAGGGCAGAAATAAGTTTGAAAATAGGAAAGGAACAAGTGTGACATTGGGATAGGGATAAGTCTGGCAATAAAACAGGAATAAGTGTGATATTGGGGTAGGGATAAGTGTGACAGTAGGACAGGAATACGTTTCACAATAGGACAGTGATAAGTGTGACAATAGGAAAGGGATAAGTAAGACAATAGGACAGGGATAAGTGTGACAATGGGATAGGGATAAGTGTGACAGTAGGACAGGAATACGTTTCACAATAGGACAGTGATAAGTGTGACAATAGGACAGGGATAAGTATGACAATAGGACAGGGATAAGTGTGACAATAGGACAGGGATAAGTATGACAATAGGACAGGGATAAGTGTGACAATGGGATAGAGATAAGTGTGACAGTAGGACAGGAATACGTTTCACAATAGGACAGTGATAAGTGTGACAATAGGACAGGGATAAGTATGACAATAGGACAGGGATAAGTATGACAATGGGATAGGGATAAGTGTGACAATGGGATAGGGATAAGTGTGACAATGGGATAGGGATAGGGATAAGAAAGACAGTACTAAAGGAATAAGTGTGACAATAGGAAATAGGAAAGGAATAAGTGTGACAATGGGATAGGGATAAGTCTTACAGTAGGAGAGGAAGAAGTTTGACAATAGGACAGGGATAAGTGTGACAATAGGACAGGAATAAGCGTAACAATGCGATAGGGATAAGTGTGACAATAGAACAGGAATAAGGGCGACAATAGGAAAGGAATGTGTGACAATGGGATAGGGATAAGTGTGACAATAAAACCGGAATAAGTGTGACAATGGGGTAGGGATAAGCGTGACAATAGAATAGGAATAAGTGTGACAATGTGATAGGGATAAATGTGACAATAGAACAGGAATAAGTATGACAATAGGACAGAAAAAAGTTTGACCATAGGACAGAGATAACTGTTACAATAGGATAAGGATAAGTATGACAATAGAACAGGAATAAGTGTGACAATAGGATAGGGATAAGTGTGACAATGGGATAGGGATGTGTGACAATGGGATAGGGATAAGTGTGACAATGGGATAGGGATAAGTGTGACAATGGGATAGGGATAAGTGTGACAGTAGGACAAGAATACGTTTGACAATAAGACAGGGATAAGTGTGACAATAGAAAAGGAATAAGTGTGACAATAGAATAGGAATAAGTGTGACAGTAGGAAAGGAACAAAGGTGATAATAGGGCATAATTAAGTGTGACAATAGGAGAGGAATATGTCTGACAATAAAACTGGAATACGTTTGACAATAGGACAGAGTTAAGTGTGATAATGGAATAGGGATAAGCATGAAAATGGGACAGGAATATGTGTGAAAATAGGACAGAGATAAGTGTGACAATGGGATAGGAATCAGTGTGACAATAGAACAGGAATAAGTGTGACAATAGGACAGGGATAAGTTTGACAATAGGACAGGAATAAAGGCCACTTCACACATAACGAGATCGTACAACGAGATCGTTACTACGTCACAGTTTCTGTGACGCAAGAACGACTTCAATTGCGATCTCGTCATGTTTGACACGTACCAACGATTCACCCCCTGCTGCGAAATCGCTGATCGATGCCGAACAGCTTGGGCCATTTTTGGCTCGTTGGAGTCCTGCTGGGCTGCATGAATCTGTATGTTTGACACCCTATTTACGATTTCGTTGACGACCTAGATGAGATGCACGAAGGCGTGTTGTTGCGTCCCCGTTTCCACGCCCCTTCTGCGCCCATTGGTTGGCGCTGAGAACAATAGTGTTTAGTTACGTCGCCATTTCCGCGCCCCCTCTCTGCAACGATTGGTTAGCAATGAGAACACTATTGCGCTCTGATTGGGTATCACTTCATGCTTTGTTCCCTTTTGAGTCTTCTAGGAGCAAACCGGTGACTACACCCAGATTCATTCGTGCTTTGTTCCCGCTTGCTTGGTTTTCGGATCAAAGCTGCATCTTCCCTCATTCATTCCCGAGCGTGTCGCTGTATTACAGATTCATTCGTGCTTTGTTCCCGCTTGCTTGGTTTTCGGATCAAAGCCGCATCTGCAGCCGCATCTGCACTTGTATATCCCTCATTCGTTCCCGAGCGTGTCGCTGGGAGGATCGAAACTGCGATTATTAATAGATAGCATAGACGGCTGCATTTTCTGGACGTGGTAAGTCATTTTCGTAAAGTCTATGTTACTTGTTCCATGTTTTTGTTATAGTATGGAAAGTATTTGTGTTTATAGATAGTAATTATTTTTGCGGATCATCAAAGTGGTTGGTTGTTATCTGTACACATATGTCCTTTTGTGCGTCCATCGTCCTTTTATGTGTCCTTATGTAGTATTGCTGGTTATTTTGTCTCTCTGATACAGCCGCCATTTTGTTTCTCTGACACAGTTACAGCCGCCATTTTGTTTCTCTGACACAGTTACAGCCGCCATTTTGTTTCTCTGACACAGTTACAGCCGCCATTTGTTTCTCTGACACAGTTAGAAGTGGTGCACTTCTATGGGGGCGGCCATTTTAGTGTCTCTTTTACACCCCCCAAAAAATGTGATTGGTTTATAGCAACTTTTCTCATCTTTACATGTTTTTTTGCAGTGTGGACAACATGAACGACATGCAGCGTGTTGTGCTGGGTGCTGCATTGATGTTTGAGGCCGGTCGGCTACGTGAAGTGGAACAGAGGCGTTCCAAACGAAAGCGCCGCATGTGGACCAGAGAGTGGCTGCAGAAGAGGTACAAATACTCCCACATGCAACTGCTAAGAGAGCTGCAGGAAAATAATCCTCAGGATTTCCGCAATTTTCTGCGGATGTCAGAAGAATCATTTAGCCTTTTACTCGAAAGAGTTACGCCAATTATTCAGCGCAAGAATACAGCGATGCGTGCTGCCATCCCGGCAGATGAAAGATTGGCAGTCACGCTGCGTTTCCTGGCCACCGGACGCTCCCTGCAAGACTTACATTTTTCTTCTGCAATTTCAAGGTCCCTGCTCAGCATTCTTATTCCGGAGACATGTAGAGCAATTTTCCACAGTCTGCGTAACTACATTGAGTTCCCCAAAACTGTGGAGGAATGGCAGAAGATTGCCACCGATTTTGAACACCTTTGGCAGTTCCCAAACTGTGGTGGTGCTTTGGACGGGAAACATGTGCGGATCACTCAACCACTGAACAGCGGCTCCTATTTTTATAACTATAAGGGCTATTTCAGCATCATCCTAATGGCCCTTGTGAATGCCAATTACGAATTTATTGCTGTTGATGTTGGCATGAATGGCCGGGTTTCTGACGGTGGGGTTTTAGAACACACAGGCTTTGGTGAACGTTTGCAAAATGGTGAACTGCATTTGCCCCCCAACTCTGACACTACCGCAAACCTTAACTTTGTATTTGTGGGCGATGAAGCCTTCCCACTTCATCCCAATCTCATGAAACCATTCCCACAGAAAAGTCTAACGGCGGAAAGACAAAGGTTCAATTATAGATTATCAAGGGCACGCAGGGTTGTGGAAAATGCCTTTGGGATAATGGCAAATCGCTTCCGCGTTTTCCACACACCAATTAACCTGAGTCTACCATCAATAGACGCAGTTGTTTTGGCCTGTTGCGCCCTTCACAACTTTCTTCGACGGCGAGATGCTATTACGTACTGTCCAACAGGCTTTGTAGACTCTGATGACTTAAATGGCGAAGTGGTGCTTGGCGAATGGCATTCTGAAGATCCCGCAATCGCAGGACTTCAACCATTGGCGCCCGGCAGAAATACCGATGATGCGAAGGCCTGTCGAGAAAAGTACTGCCAATATTTTAATGGTCCTGGTGCAATTACGTGGCAGCATTAGATAAACTTGTATTGAGCACATTTATTATGCTGAGTTTTATTTTCTTGTATTGATTGGTTTTAGAAACTTCCCTTCTTAATTTTAAAAAATATATGGTTACTTGTATTATGTTCATCACATTTATACTAATTTTAAAATATATGGTTACTTGTATTGTTATGTTCATCACATTTATAATAAAATGTCATTTTTGCAAAATGATTACTTTAATAAACAGTTGTTTTAACTTTCCACAAGATTTGTTTGTCATTCATTCACTATTAAGGGCTACTGTGGGGAGCAGTACCACCATTGCTGCCGTTACATCACCCCCGGAGGCCCCAAATTATGAATATGAAGCCTTATATATTTTCATTTGGGGTTTTTAAACGGGGACGTTTGTGCGTCCCCGAAACCTTCAAACGACATCTCTTTTTCGATTTCTTATAATTGTATGTGCGCTCGCAGTGTGTGATACCACGACCCCTTGACACAGCATTTGCGTCATGGCGCGATCTCATTTCTGCAGCAAAGATCATTCTGATTTGTTAAAAGTGCGTCGCACTTTCACCTTCAAACATAGCATTGTAATATTTCACAAATCAACAATCCCGCCATGGCCGACGGCGGCCATTGGCTGGAGCAGGATCAACAACGTCCACCCCAATCTGATTGGAGCTAGCGTTCACGTGACGCTATCGGTCGAATCAGATGTGAAGAGGCGTTACCGCGGGTGACGCAACTGCGTTTGCTACGTAGACACACCAGCGAACAATGGCGGCACGCAGGAGGGCAACAGCTTGGGGAGAGGCGGAGGTCCGGTACCTAATTAGAGAAGTGGATGCTCGCGATTATGATTGCCGTGAGGCGCAAGAGCATCCACTTCTCCATAAGAAAGCGGTATTGCGCAGGATCCAACGTGGGTTGAGGAGGAGATTTCATTTGGAGCGCACCTGCGCCCAGATCCGAAAAAAATTAGCGGATCTGCGGTACCGCTCCAGTGCCCGGATCTCTGCCATACAAGCAGAGTTACAAAACCAAGGTAGGCGCAGATGAGTGTGCCTTGGCAACGTATAATGGTGTTCTTAAATATATATCTATTTATTTTTATATATATATATATATATATATATATATATATATATATATATATATATATATATATATATATATATATATATATATATATATATATATCTCTCTATCTATCTATCTATCTATATATATATATATGTATATATATATATTTATTCTAAAAATAAATATATAAATATATAATACATATATAAATATATATATATATATATATCATATATATATAAGTCTATACATATATTTTTAAATTAAATATATATATAATTCATATTAATTATATATAAATATAAATATAAGAAAATATACATATATAATAAGTAATAAATATATTGATTTAAATGTATATATTTAGGATATATATATCCTTTTACTTAATTAAAATTATATATATATAATCTATTTTATAGATCGATAGATTATATATATATATATAAAACATATAAAATATATATATATATATATATATATATATATATATATATATAGATATATAGATACAATTCGAAAAATATATTTAGATATATATAATAATAAAAAAAAATATACATAATATATATCTATATATAATTATAAAAATATATATTAATTATATATATATATAATTATAAAAATATATAATATATTAATTATATATATATATAATTATAAAAATAAATATATACAGATAATATTTAAATAATAAATATATATATATTTTAATGTATATATATTTATTATATATATATATATATATATATATATATATATATATATATTTCCCATGAACTGACAACCCTCTATCAGCACACAGTTTTCATATGTTCTGATATACCTCTTGTCCTTGGCACCCAGCTTCGCCATGCTTGGCAAAACATCATTCCCTCACCACCCAGCTTTTCCCATATCAGAGAGAGCATGGCAAAGCCGGGTGCTGTGGGTAGTGGGTCTTTTTCCCTCAGCACAAAAAAATTCCATCTCCTGCTTGTATTTTTGTACCCCCTCATATCTAGTTCTCCAAATACAATATTGGCCCCCACATAGCCTTCCATATAGTATAAAGGGTTCCACATAACCCTTCAGATATTAGAATGCATCCCATAGTCCTCCATGAACTGTAATGAATTTCCTAGAGTTCTCCATGAAGTTTCATTCACCCCAGAGTTCTCCATATATTATACTGCACCACATATTCCACAATGTGTTCAAATTCACCCCCATAGTCCTTGTATAAGGTAGGCTACGTAGTCCGCCATATATTTCAATGTACCCCCCACAGTCCTATATGTATCATAACGCAACCACATTAAACTTTATATTTTCTTAAGAACCCCCAGAGGAGCAAGGGGCCGCAGAGGAGGGAGAGCATGTGCCCGAGCCCCCGGTGGATCTACAGCCACCAGAGGAGGAGGAGGAGGAGGAGGAGGAGTACCACCCACAGGGGCCACCGGCCGGATCGCCCCCCGGTAATTTTTTAATATAACATTAACGCCATATAAAGTACAAAACAAAAAGCTGTTGAGTACTATAAAGTGTTTTTTGTTATCATAGATGCTAGTCCAGGCTCCATAAGTGAGTCTGTATCGGACGAGGGGGATAACCGTAAGTCATGAATCTCCTACTTTGTAATAATAAGCAGAAATAAAAATTATGATTTATTAATTTTACCATTCCCTCCATAGGCATACCCACTTTGGCCGAAATCATGTCCTCCCAAAGAAGGATTTTGTCGGCCCACAGGAGGCTGATGGCCAGAGTGGAGCGGCATGCGGCGCTGCTGGCCCGTTATGTGGCTGGACAAGGGGAGGGCAGCAGCAACTAACGTTTTTTTTTTTTTGTTATTGTATCCATATTCATGTGTTATAAAAAATTTGAAATTGATATCTGCTGTTTGGTATGTCTCATTGCATAAAGCAAGTTAACAGCTATCACCACTCACAAACTCACCACTCACAAACATCATATTACATGTAGGCATCTGTATAGATGCACCAATCCCATTATCCACGAGGGGGGTGACTAGGCTTTACTGGTTGTTTGCTGTACATGAGTGTGTGGGTTGTGTGGTGGTATGCCAATGAGGGTGGAGTATGGTACAATCTCTGTAACTACCGTGTTTTGCCAGGGCATCACAACCATATGCTGAATTAAGTAACGCAGGCAGCAAGATTGAAACAACATAAATTTATTATTACAATGAAAATATAACAATCAATTGAAATTAATTTCAAATAACAAAACAACAACAATAACAAAATTTAGTGGCCGTCTTCATATTGGTGGACATATTCAGGCCGGGTGGGAGATGACAGTTGGCTTAAAAATGAATCATTTGAATACCTGGGATAATGTGGGGGGGGAAACTGTGGGGGGGGATACTGTGGGGGGGGATACTGTGGGGGGTGGTCAAGCTGCAAGCGTGGTGGATGCATCCTGTTCGGTGTACTTTGCAGGGGCTGGCGAGGAATCCATGTATTAGAATCATGGGACTGGTTCTTCTTGCATATCGTGTCATTGTCATCCAGTTCTCCTCGGCCTGCCTTTCTTAGGACTTCCAACATCAGTCTTTCGGCTTGCTCCCTCTGTGTGGAATCCAATTTGCAGAGTCTGTCCGATGCAAATGCGGCAAAGCTATCGACTGGGGTGCTTTTTGGCTGTGATAGCAGTTGGGTTGCCAAAGAATAAAATTCAGCCGATGTCACAGGGGTGTTGGCCTTCTTTTTGCGTAACTGTCTTCGCCGCATTTCACCAGAGGGTGCAGGTGCCTCATTATCCTCCACAATAGGCTCGCTCGATGTGGTGGGGTTCTCATTCAATTGGGGCCTCACCATATCTGTCTGAGGGTTCTGCGGGAACAGAAAAATAAATGTTAATTAAAAGTCATACATTAATAGTTAGTAAATTTAATTAAAGTGTGACAAAATTGTATTGGAGTGTACTTATCTGAACTGGAAGGGATAACATTTCCAAACTGCACAATAAATCATGGCAACAATAAGTTACTATTTTGTGTTCCTCAATGGCATGTACATAAAAAGTTTGAATACTATGTAACGTGAAGCAAATAAGGTACTTACATCTACAACAGCGGAGGTGTTGTCATCGATCGGGATGTCATCGTTTTCAATGTCTGCTTCCAGGTCTACGTTTCTTTGGTAGGAGCTTTCCATCATTCGTGGTAGCTCCTGGTCCCTTGTGAATTCCAGGAGATTGAAATACCACAAGGGAGAAACATATACCTGGTCAGTGCCGGCCCCTGACTTTTTTGATTTGTCCACCTTATTTGCTTCTTTCTTATATACAGTCCTCAAGCCTTGGATCTTCTTTTTTACTACTTTGACATCCACCGCCTCGCCTCCACTGTGTTTTTTAAAAAGATCCACCAGTTGGGCATAGGCGGCTTGTTTTTTTATTCTGTCTGAATATTCTGTGGATTTGATTCTCCACAAGCAGGGCAGTGATTGATACAAATCCAACAGCTCACGCACAAAGTCTTCTTTGTTATAATAAGCCATCTGAAATAAAGAATGAAAAATTTATATGTAAACATAAAAGAAGTTGCAATAAACCGATCACAATTTTTGGTTATGGTGTGGCAGAGACTAAAATGGCCGCCCCTATGTGTGGCAGAAACACAAAATGGCGGCTGTAGCTGAGAGACAAAAGATGAAAAAAATCCAGCACTCAAAGCATTCAACTGAAATTGTTTTATATTTTATTCATGGATCTGTGTAATTATTAAAGACGTTTCGGTCATCCGACCTTCATCAGTTTACACAGAAAAGGTTCTGTAGACAGTATGTGACATTGACTGCAGACCGGGACGGGCAGCTTTTTCCTCTGGTCCAGCTTTTTCATATATTTCTACAGAACCTTTTATGCGTAAACTGATGAAGGTCGGATGACGGAAACGGCTTTAATAATTACAGAGATCCATGAATAAAATATAAAACAATTTCAGTTAAATGCTTTGAGTGCTGGATTTTTTTCATTTTTTGATCTGGGGTGGGACCCTATCCAAGCACCAGCGACTATAGAAGGAGTGCCACATTTCTATATTTTATTTAATGAGAGACAAAAGAGCCAGCAATGCTAGGATAGGACACATTACAAACAGCACTATGGAGAGACCCCTCTTTAAAAGGCATTATACACGCACAGATAAAAGCCAGCAACTTTAACTCACATAATAACTATTAACATATATCTAACAGCAATCAACTCACATAATAAATATTAACATATATCTTAACAGCAAGAACATTATTCAAAAAAAAGCCCACCCCCCCAACAAGAAAAAAGACCTACCTTTTCAAAGAAGTGTATATCAATGTAGAATCCAAGCGGAATCGCAAATACGATCTCACCGACACTCGACAGCACTGCAAGGATACTCCAGGTGCAACTGCGGCTTCGATCCGAAAAACACACCAACAAAGCGACCGGGTACAATGGACGAAGGAATCAGGGTGGAGACGCAGGTTCTATCTCAAAGCAAAGCGCAAAAGAAGTGACAAAGGGTGGACGCGATCCAAAATTTAACCGCTAGATACGCCCCCTGCATGCCCAATCAGAACGCAGTATTGGCCGCCAATGAAAGCGGAGGGGGGTATGGAAAAGGCGACGCAAATGTGACTCACTGCATAATGGGATTGGAATCGTTAACATAGTAGCTGTGTGACAGGGTCCTTATCAATCAGAGCGGAGGGGGTGGAAAAGGCGACGCCCGCCCGGCCGCCCAATCAGAACGCAGTATTGGCCGCCAAAGAAAGCGGAGGAGGGTATGGAAAAGGCGACGCAAATGCACGCCTACGTGACTCACTGCATAATGGGATTGGAATCGTTAACATAGTAGCTGTGTGACAGGGTCCTTATCAATCAGTGCGGAGGGGGTGGAAAAGGCGACGCCCGCCCGGCCGCCCAATCAGAACGCAGTATTGGCCGCCAAAGAAAGCGGAGGAGGGTATGGAAAAGGCGACGCAAATGCACGCCTACGTGACTCACTGCATAATGGGATTGGAATCGTTAACATAGTAGCTGTGTGACAGGGTCCTTATCAATCAGAGCGGAGGGGGTGGAAAAGGCGACGCCCGCCCGGCCGCCCAATCAGAACGCAGTATTGGCCGCCAATGAAAGCGGAAAAGGCGACACAAATGCACGCCTACGTGACTCACTGCATTTTACTACGCCCCTAATGGGATTGGAATCGTTAACATAGTAGCTGTGTGACAGGGTCCCAACGATTTCAAAGATCGTTATACGGGACGCATGCTCGTTCATAAACTCGTTATGTGTGACACCCAACATGCGATTTCAACAACGACTCATAAACGATCCAGAAAGTGTGACGTAGTAGCGATCTCGTTCACGATCTCGTTATGTGTGACTGGACCTTAAGTGTGACAATAGGACATGAATAAGTGTGACAATGGGATAGGGATAAGTGTGACAATAGAATTGAAATCAGTGTGGCAGTAAGAAAGGAATAATGGGTACTATAGAATAGGAATAAGTTTGACAATAGGTTAGAGATAAATGTGGCAATACAACAGGAAAAAGTGTGACAATAGGACAGAAACATAGTGGTGTGAAAAAGTGCCTCCATCTTGATTTTTTATTCTTTTACATGTTTGTCACACTTATATGTTTCAGATCACCAAACAAGCATATATATTAGACAAAGATAACACAAGTAAACACAAACTGCAGTTTATAAATGAAGGTCTTTATTACTAAAGAGAAAAGAAATCCAAACCTATAGGGCCCTGTAATAAAAAGTGATTGCCCCTCAAACCTAATAACTGATTGGGCCACCCTTAACAGCAACAACTGCAATCAAGTGCTTGTAATAATAATAATAATAATAATAATAATAATATATTTATTCAGTTATATAGCACCATATAACTGAATAAATATATTATTATTATTATTATAAGCACTTGATTGAAGTTGTTGCTGTTAAGGGTGGCCCAACCAGTTATTAGGTCCTATGCACTTTACATGCATCAAAAACACTGTCCCCATTGGGGCTCACAATCTAAATTCTCTTTCAGTATGTCTTTGGAGTGTGAGATGAGACCAGAGTACTTAGACGAAACCCATGCAAACATGGGGTTAACATACAAACTCTATGCAAATGTGGTCATTGGTGGGAGTTGAACCCAGGACCCCAGTGCTACAAGAGCCACCATTCTGCCCTGGCAATAGATAACTGGTAATGAGTCTCTTACAACGCTCTTGAGGAATTTTGGGCCACTCTTCTGTGCAGAATTGTTGTAATTCAGCCACATTGGAGGGTTTCCGATCGTGAACCACAATTTTAAGGTCACGCCACAGATTCTCAATCGGATTAAGGTTAGGACTTTGATTAGGCCAGTCCAAAGTCTTAATTTTGTTTTTCTTAAGCTATTATGAGGTGGGCTTACTGGTGTGTTTTGGATCATTGTCCAGCTGCATAACCCAAGTGCACTTCAACTTTATGTCAAAAACAGATATTCTCTTTTAGGATTTTTGGTAGACAGCAGATTTCATGGTTCCATTTATCACATCTAGTTTTCTAGCAGCCAAACAGCCCCAGACCATCACACTACCACCACCATATTTTACTGTTGGTATGATGTTCCATTTTTGAAATGCTGTGTTACTTCTACACCAGATGTAATGGGACAAATACCTTCCAAAAAGTTCAACTTTTGTCTCATCAGTCCACAGAGTATTCTCTCAAAAGTCTTGGGGATGATCAAGAGGAATTCGCCTTAGAAGCTAACCATACTGGCCCTCTATACAGGGTTCTTAAGAGGGTAACCCACAACCTTGCCTTGAATTAAGTCCATATATGAACCCTACTTAAGGCAGCTGCAATGCATTTCATTAGGACATTCAGACTGTCCCATCACAGAATACATACCTCTGCAGACTGAAGATGTAAATGATAAATGCTTTACCAACCACCTTTGTTTCTCCCCTTCTTTTCTATAATATTTTATGGAAACATCTATATTTTATCTGTAAAATCATATCTTAGTACTTCCTTGCTTTTAAATGTGTAATGTAGATTGGAAGATGCTTCTTATAAACACACTGAATACCTGGCGCATTAGCCAGTTTACATCCAAGGCCTCCAATGTTTTGTGACATCTTTTCACTTGAGTAGATTTTTCCTTCCAAGCTTGCATACCCTTGACAGATCAGTCTGTCAGACACAAAATACAGTCTGTCAGTTTCTATCTTGCTTACAGGTTTGATGAATGTAATAAAACCAATCATTTCTTCAGCATGCTATAGAACCCAGCTTCGCATATGCTCATTTAATTCTGGAGTCATATAAGATTGGTGGGCTATGCATTCCTCATGCAGGTAAATGTGACTGGTCTTATGGCAAGGAGAACATTCTTACAGCTTATTTATTCTGGTTACAGCTGCATAATATTGAATTTTCTCTCTATATACTATATCCAGGAACTTAAAGCGCACCAATCACCAGGATTTTCCTATATAACCTAAAACCAGTGCTATACTGGCACTATCAGGCTGATTCTATACATACCTTTAGTTGTCAGCTAGGATGTATAGGTTTTGAAATCCAAGCAAGTAAAGTTTGTGAAATGTACAGATTTTTGATTGGCAGCAGCTGCAGAGCAAGTAATAGCTGGGGTGTGTATTCATAGTGATTTCCAGCCACTGCCTGTTGTTACTCCCCCTTTTATTCATGCTAATACCATTATAGCATTTTACTAATGGTTGTGACTATATCCCAGTGGCTAGAAGTACCTGGGGAGTGATTGGCTTGGTTACTGGGCATAGTGATGTTTCCTCCTGTCCACTATAATGATGCATAGTGGGGCTTCGCCACCCCCCTCGTACACACTCATGTCTGGGGTCTTACTCCCAGACCCCCGCTTCTATTATAATCAACTCCAGGATCATGTAAACCTGATGGAAATTATCTGCAACCAGCCTTCCATATGCAGTACTTTCTATTGTATTGTGATTATGTACACCTTTTAATGGCTTGATATGGGCCCTGTGTTGGCCGAAACGTTGCATATTTTTTAATTTTTCTTCGGTATATGCCAGGACCTAAAATATATTTTCTGTATAGAGAAGGAGTTTTTGGTACCTTGGATTCTATGACCACGATTGTTTATTCCCATAGAATTTCATCACTGAAATGTGCATCGGGCCTGGAGACATTCTGGTGTGAGAAGGACTCTATGTGTACGTGTCTGCACGTTTACTCCATTAGCTATCAGTTTATTAGCATTTCATTGTTTGCTATATCGCCAACTAAATAGGCTGCCATATTATGTGCTACTTGTCAAATTATTGTACTGACCTTATTGTATTATCTTTATACATTTTTGTCAGCTTACTCTATTTTTATTATATATGACTTAACCCCTTCACCACCCTGCCATTTCACATTATCATTTTTCCCTCCCCTTCTTTCATGACCCATAACTTTTTTATCTGTCCGTCAATAAAGCCATATGAGGGCTTAGGGTTAAGTTAGGGTTCTATTCAACCATGCGTTGGGGTTCTCGTTTATGACAAAGAATATCAGCAGTATCTGAATGACAGCTGTAACTAGTAAGGCTACTCTCACACTTGCGATCAGCGCAATACGCCGCTATGGAGAATAGCACAGTCCATTAACGCACTGCGCTATTCTCCATAGACTTGTATTGATGATGCACTGTAACGCAAGTGTCTGCGTTTCATCCGCTGGACGACGCTGCGTCGTTATTTTGACGCAGCTTCGAGTGGAGGGAACGCTACATGTAGTGTTTTTTGGGTCGTTAAAATAATGCACCTTGACGGATTCCGTTGGAATCCGCCAAGGTGTCTAATGATTGTCTAGGGTGGCGGATTCTGCCGCTATGCGCTAAGCGGCAGGATCCACTGACGGATTCCGTCACGTTCTACTGAGCATGCTCAGCATGTCCAGCAGAATGATCGAAATCGAAATCGTTTAAAATCACTCCTGGTCTCTCTCCCCTCTCACCCCCTCTCTCATACTCACCAATCACGAGCGTGATGCTGCACAGTTGTCACAAAGCTCCGGCGGCTTTTCCTCTTTTGAAAATGCCGGCTGCTCATTATTCCATCTAGTATTCACTGCTTTCCCCGGCGCCTATGATTGGTTGCAGTCAGACCTGCCCCCACGCTGAGTGACAGCTGTCTCACTGCAACAAATCACAGCAGCTGGTGGGCGGGTCTATATTGTGCAGTACAATGAATAAATAAATAATTTAAAAAATCATGTGCGGTCCCCCCTAATTTTGATACCAGCCAAGGTAAAGTCACACGGCTGAAGGCTGGTATTCTCGGAATGGGGAGCCACACGTTATGGGGAGCCCCCCAGCCTAACAATATCAGCCAGCAGCCACCCGGAATTGCAGCATCCATTAGATGCGACAGTCCCGGGACTCTACCCAGCTCATCTCGAATTGCCCTGGTGCGGTGGCAATCGAGGTAATAAGGAGTTAATGGTAACAGCCCATAGCTGCCACTAAGTCCTAGGTTAATCTTGGCAGGCATCTATGAGACACCCACAATGATTAACCTGTAAGTGAAAGTAAATAAACACATACACCCGAAAAAAATACTTTATTTGGAATAAAAGATAAAAAAACCACCCTCTTTCACCACTTTATTAAGCCCCAAGTACCCCTCCAGGTCCGGCGTAATCTACGAGGTCCCGCAACGCATCCAGCTCTGCTACATGAAGCTGACAGGAGCAGCTGCAGAACACCACTGCTCTCTGTCAGCTCCAGGCAGCAACTGAAGTGAGTTGCGCTGTCAGCAGGGACGTCACTGAGGTAATGTCTGCGGTGATGATGGGAGCGGTAGTGCCGCGGTGTGTGCGGTGATGATGGGTGTGGTAGTGACTGCGTGTGTGCGGTGATGATGGGTGTGGTAGTGCCGGTGTGTATGCGGTGATGAGTGCGGTAGTGCCTGCGTGCGTGCGGTGAGGATGGGTGCGGTAGTGCCGGTATGTGTGCGGTGATGATGGGTAAGGTAGTGCCTGTGTGTGTGCGGTGATGATGAGTGCGGTAGTGCCTGCGTGTGTGCGGTGATAATGAGTGCGGTAGTGGCAGTGTATGTGCAGGGATGATGGGGGCGGTACTGCCGGTGTGTGCGGAAATGATGAGTGCGGTAGTGCCGGGGTCAGTGCAGTGATGATGATGGGAGCGGTAGTGCCGGGGTGTGTGCAGTGATGATGATGGGGGTGGTAGTGCCGATGTGTGTGCGGTGATGATGGGGGCTCTCTCTCGGCTTAACGCACCACTTTATTTCACAGGAATCCGTTGCCTTTATATCACACTATTTACAACGCATCCGTCACATGCGTCACACAACGCATTGTGACGGATGCCATTCAACGCAAGTGTGAAAGTAGCCTAAATTGGCTAATTTTTTTATTCTTCTTTGCAAAAATGACAAACTCTCTAAGTTTCCTATCATTGTTTCCTACGTAGCTAGGAACATAGCTTAAATACAGCGAAACACACCAGTGAGTATACAAAAGAATCTCTGCCATATTTCAGAAACATAAAAAGTTGATAAGAAAGTAGAAAGAAACCATGCTAGAAGAGATTCTGTCCTTAAATTATTTACAGGTTTCATGGAGAGGAGATAATATAAAACATTAAAGAATGTACAGATAACTGGAAGGTATACCGACACAGTAATTATGTACACCCCAGAGGAAGGATTAGCACAAGGTCTTCCTAAATATACTTTTTTTAAGCAAACAGGAGCTCAGTTGTTTCCAGTTAAAGGATTGCCTTTATTATATCATGAAAAAAAATGAAAATAGCATATACCATGGAATTTAAAACTTTTAGTTATGCCCAATACTCAGGCTGAAGCAACATGTATTGTTAATCCAGAGCAGAAGCCATGGATAGTATAGATTAGCTTCCTCTTCATAGCCAAAAAGTTTCTTCTCTGAGAAATTCTAACAATGTGTGGATGATCCA
Source organism: Anomaloglossus baeobatrachus (assembly GCF_048569485.1). Classification (NCBI taxonomy): domain Eukaryota; kingdom Metazoa; phylum Chordata; class Amphibia; order Anura; family Aromobatidae; genus Anomaloglossus; species Anomaloglossus baeobatrachus. Next base: position 382,805,564 of record NC_134355.1, on the reverse strand, counting down.
TCATTGACATAAGAACACATGGCATGTCATGAGAAGAAAATAAGTTCACTGTATATAAATATGGTAATGTGAAGGAAAATGTATGCAGTACTTTCAGACTTAGGCTATGTCCGCACTTTGCGTTGAGTTAGTTGCAGTTCTAAACGCATCCTCTGGCAGAAATTGCTTTTGCCAAAGTTGCTTTTGGCCACAGAAACGCGATAAATAAGCGTGCGTTTTTACCGCTTTTTACATGCTTTTCAACTGCATAAAGACAGATGCGTTTTGAACATAAAGACACTGCTAAATAAGGTTTAAACAGTCAAACACTATGAAAAAAGAGAAAAAAAAAGAAAAACAATATAAATTATGATATCATAAAGAAAATAGTTATATTTAATATAATTATAGCGGTTTTATACTATTTATGCCTAAAATAACAGTAAATTAATATTTTTAATTAATTTAATTGTCGGACTATGTGTGTGTGTGTGTGTAAAGGGACATATAATTCCATTATTTTGATGTCATAAACGCATGTTTTCTGCAGCTAACAAACATGTTAAACGCTGGAATTTTGATGTTTCTTGCTTTTTGCAACTTCTCATTCACTTCAATGTTAGCAAAACGCAGCCCAAATGGCAAAAACAATTGACATGCTGCTTCTTTGAATGCTGAGTTTTTGCCCAAAAATATGCAAATTAAACGCAGCGTTTTGAACAGCAAAGTGCGGACAAGAAATCCCCATTTCCCATAGACTTAGCTTGAAATTCAAAACGCAAGCATTTTGCCATGAAAGCACTGCAGTTCAAAACGCAGCTAAAACGCAGGTAAAAACGCAAAGTGCGGACATAGCCTTAAGGTAAGGTAACTGTAGAGATGTTACCAAAAAGCAGAATAGTACGAAGACATTGATAGTAAATAATTCAGCAACTTGATCAATACCTGATCAGACCCACACCCTTGACTAGAATAAGTATTTCATATTTCAATCAAATCAAATGTCCATTAATATACAACAATATAAATTAATATTGGTCTGATTCGCAGCAGTGGCATAACTTGAAGCTCATGGACCCCAACACAAAACCTCCAACGAGGTCCCTAATTATTGCAAGTTTTTAATAACATTTGTCTTTTTATACAGGCAAAAGAGACTTTTGGGGTCCCTAAGCCACTGCAACCCCTACACCTATATTAGTTATGCCCCTGTTCAGCAGGTATTGATTTGATATCTGCAGAGTAAGAGCACATCTAGACATTTAATTAGGGGAGGATCTGCTGTAACGTCTTTGGACACATTTTGGGTAAGTGAAGATGTTTCACTTTTTCATACAGTGCCTACAAGTAGTATTCAACCCCCTGCAGATTTAGCAGGTTTGATAAGATGCAAATAAGTTAGAGCCTGCAAACTTCAAACAAGAGCAGGATTTATTAACAGAAGCATACATCTTACAAACCAACAAGTTATGTTGCTCAGTTAAATTTTAATACATTTTCAACATAAAAGTGTGGGTCAATTATTATTCAACCCCTAGGTTTAATATTTTGTGGAATAACCCTTGTTTGCAATTACAGCTAATAATCGTCTTTTATAAGACCTGATCAGGCCGGCACAGGTCTCTGGAGTTATCTTGGCCCACTCCTCCATGCAGATCTTCTCCAAGTTATCTAGGTTCTTTGGGTGTCTCATGTGGACTTTAATCTTGAGCTCCTTCCACAAGTTTTCAATTGGGTTAAGGTCAGGAGACTGACTAGGCCACTGCAACACCTTGATTTTTTCCCTCTTGAACCAGGCCTTGGTTTTCTTGGCTGTGTGCTTTGGGTCGTTGTCTTGTTGGAAGATGAAATGACGACCCATCTAAAGATCCTTGATGGAGGAGCGGAGGTTCTTGGCCAAAATCTCCAGGTAGGCCATGCTATCCATCTTCCCATGGATGCGGACCAGATGGCCAGGCCCCTTGGCTGAGAAACAGCCCCACAGCATGATGCTGCCACCACCATGCTTGACTGTAGGGATGGTATTCTTGGGGTCGTATGCAGTGCCATCCAGTCTCCAAACGTCACGTGTGTGGTTGGCACCAAAGATCTCGATCTTGGTCTCATCAGACCAGAGAACCTTGAACCAGTCTGTCTAAGAGTCCTCCAAGTGATCATGAGCAAACTGTAGACGAGCCTTGACATGACGCTTTGAAAGTAAAGGTACCTTACGGGCTCGTCTGGAACGGAGACCATTGCGGTGGAGTACGTTACTTATGGTATTGACTAAAACCAATGTCCCCACTGCTATGAGATCTTCCCGGAGCTCCTTCCTTGTTGTCCTTGGGTTAGCCTTGACTCTTCGGACAAGCTTGGCCTCGGCACGGGTGGAAACTTTCAAAGGCTGTCCAGGCCGTGGAAGGCTAACAGTAGTTCCATAAGCCTTCGACTTCCGGATGATGCTCCCAACAGTAGAGACAGGTAGGCCCAACTCCTTGGAAAGGGTTTTGTACCCCTTGCCAGCCTTGTGACCCTCCACGATCTTGTCTGTGATGGCCTTGGAATGCTCCTTTGTCTTTCCCATGTTGACCAAGTATGAGTGCTGTTCACAAGTTTGGGGAGGGTCTTAATTAGTCAGAAAAGGCTGCAAAAAGAGATAATTAATCCAAACATGTGAAGCTCATTGTTCTTTGTGCCTGAAATACTTCTTAATACTTTAGGGGAACCAAACAGAATTCTTGTGGTTTTTGGGGTTGAATAATAAATGACCCTCTGAATAAACTTTTCACAATTTAAAAAAAAAATAAAAAAAGAAATAACATTCTTTTTTGCTGCAGTGCATTTCACACTTCCAGGCTGATCTACAGTCCAAATGTCACAATGCCAAGTTAATTCCAAATGTGTAAACCTGCTAAATCTACAGGGGGTTGAATACTACTTGTAGGCACTGTATGTAACAGAAGACCTGGGATGCAGCACACACAGATGGAAGACACAGTGGTGACTCAACTATATGTTGTTACACAAACTGAGATACAGTAAACTGTTATCACAAGAAATATTGATCACAGTCTCTTCAGATTATATGGCCTAAGCCACACGGCGAGAAAAACAGTGCGAGTGGAGTGCGATAAAACATCGCATTCCCCTTGGACCAATTCTAGCCTGTGTGTCAGCGCACATGAGCGATTATTTTCTCAGCCCTAATCGGACCGAGAAAACAATCGCAGCATGCTGCGATTGTAATGCAAGACTCTTTCTCTCGCACCCATTCAAGTGAATGGGGCGAGAGAAAAATCGCACTGCACTGGCAGTACACCGGTGTACCGCTAGTGCAGTGCGAGAATGGCAATAGCCGGCTATGCAGGAGAGAGGGAGAGAAATCCCTCCCTCCCCTCCTGACTGCCGGCCCGCCCCCCGCAGCTGAGGTCTGCTCGCACGAACGGACCTCAGTTGCAAGGACACACGCATGACACTCGGCTCTGCTGTACTGCCAGCACAAGCCGAGTGTCATGCAAGGGGATCGCAGTAGTCCCCGTGTGGCCCCAGCCTAAATACAATAGACAGGACAGTTGTTTATATACATCTACTTCAGCTGAACCTCAAAAGGAACACTGCACTTCTAAACAGTTATTAACCCACATCAACTACTACTAAGGGAGAATGTACAGTCATATGAAAAAGTTTGGGCACCCCTATTAATGTTAACCTTTTTTCTTTATAACAATTTGGGTTTTTGCAACAGCTATTTCAGTTTCAATATATCTAATAACTGATGGACTGAGTAATATTTCTGGATTGAAATGAGGTTTATTGTACTAACTGAAAATGTGCAATCCTCATTTAAACAAAATTTGACCGGTGCAAAAGTATGGGCACCTCAACATAAAAGGGACATTAATATTTTGTAGATCCTCCTTTTGCAAAAATAACAGCCTCTAGTCGCTTCCTGTAGCTTTTAATGAGTTCCTGGATCCTGGATGAAGGTATATTTGACCATTCCTGTTTACAAAACAATTCCAGTTCAGTTAAGCTTGATGGTCGCCGAGCATGGACAGCACGCTTCAAATCATCCCACAGATTTTCAATGATATTCAGGTCTGGGGACTGGGATGGCCATTCCAGAACATTGTAATTGTTCCTCTGCATGAATGCCTGAGTAGATTTGGAGCGGTGTTTTGGATCATTGTCTTGCTGAAATAGCCATCCCCTGCATAACTTCAACTTCGTCACTGATTCTTGCACATTATTGTCAAGAATCTGCTGATACTGAGTTGAATCCATGCGACCCTCAACTCTAACAAGATTCCCGGTGCCGGCATTGGCCACACAGCCCCAAAGCATGATGACCAAATTTTACTGTGGGTAGCAAAAGTGCTTTTCTTGGAATTCCGTGATTTTTTGCCTCCATGCATAATGACTTTTTGTATGACCAAACAACTCAATCCTTGTTTCATCACTCCACAGGACCTTCTTCCAAAATGTAACTGGCTTGTCCAAATGTGCTTTTGCATACCTCAGGCGACTCTGTTTGTGGCGCGCTTGCATAAACGGCTACTTTCACATCACTCTCCCATAAAGCTTCTCCTTGTGCAATGTGCGCTGTATTGTTGACCAATGCACATTGACACCATCTGCAGCAAGATGATGCTGCAGGTCTTTGGAGGTGGTCTGTGGATTGTCCTTGACTGTTCTCACCATTCTTCTTCTCTGCCTTTCTGATATTTTTCTTGGCCTGCCACTTCTGGGCTTAACAAGAACTGTACCTGTGTTCTTCCATTTCCTTACTATGTTCCTCACAGTGGAAACTGACAGTTTAAATCTCTGTGACAAGTTTTTGTATCCTTCCCCTGAACAACTAAGTTGAATAATCTTTGTTTTCAGATCATTTGAGAGTTGTTTTGAGGAGTCCATGATGCCACTCTTCATAGGAGATTCAAATAGGAGAACAACTTGCAAGTGGCCACCTTAAATACCTTTTCTCATGATTGGATACACTTGCCTATGAAGTTCAAAGCTCAATGAGTTTACAAAACCAATTTAGTGCTTTAGTAAGTCAGTAAAAAGTAGTTAAGAGTGTTCAAATCAAGAAATTGATAAGGGTGCCCATACTTTTGCATCGGTCAAATTTTGTTTAAATGTGGATTGCACATTTTCTGTTAGTACAATAAACCTCATTTCAATCCAGAAATATCATCAGTTGTTATATATAGGAAACTGAAATAGCTGTTGCAAAAACCCAAATTGTTATAAAGAAAAAAGGTTAACATTAACAGGGGTGCCCAAACTTTTTCATATGACTGTATGTCAGGGCCATTGTCTACTGTCTGTCCCCAACAATAAGTCTCCCTAGACAACAGTCAATAAGTTGTTTAATGGATTAAATCTAAAGCGGGCTTTACACGCTACGATATCGTTAACGTATTATCGTCGGGGTCTCGGTGTTTGTGACACACATCCGGCGACGTTAACAACATCGCAGTATGTGACACGTACGAGCGACCTTAGTCGATCGCAAAAGTGGCCAAAGTCGTTCGCCACGGAGAGGTCGTCCTGAATCAAAAAATCGTTAATTGCTTATTAGCGATGTTGTTCGTTGTTCCTGTGGCAGCACACACCGCTATTCGCTATGTGTTACACCGCAGGAGCGACGAACATCTCCTTACCTCCGTTCACCGGCAATGCGGAAGGAAGGAGGTGGGCGGGATATTATGTCCTGCTCATCTCCGCCCCTCCGCTTCTATTGGCCAGCCGCTTAGTGTCGCCACAGTGACGTTGCTATAACGCCGAACGCACCTCCCCCTTGAGGGAGGTATTGTTCGGCGGTCATAGAGACGTCGCTGCACAGGTATGTGCGTGTGACGCTGCCATAGCGATAATGTTCGCTACAGCAGCGATCACACAATATCGCACGTACAATGGGGGCGGGTGCTATCGCTGATGCTAGCGATGTCGCAGCATGTAAAGCCCGCCTAAGACACCATCATTACAGTCCCCTCATTAAGTACCGCATGGCAGAGCAGGAAGCAAGAGGCCGGAGCATTTGGGTTACTCACGAATGGTTATCTGACATGCGACATCTGCAGCTTGACCACGTAGTTGGGCCGGGTGTCTCGACAGGCTTTGTCTGCAGCTTGGCTGTGTAGTCTAGGCTCAGGGACATGACAGGCAATGTTGGTGGCTTGGCCTCATGGGCTGGACTCGGGGCCTTGCCAATGTAGGAGACTTGTTCTCATGGGCTGTACTCAGAGTCTTGACAGGCGATGTCGGGGACTTGGTCTCCCGGGCTGGACTCGAGGTCTTGACAGGTCATGTCGGTGATTTGGTCTTGCGGGCTGAACTAGGGTAAACTTATGACATACTACCTGACCCGGACTGTTTGGGAGTAGTGACCGGGCCACTTTACTCTTCTGCAGCGGCGGCTACCTTCCTCACCCCAGGATGCACGTCTTTCTGCTTCTCCTTCGCACCATAACCCTCCTTCCAGTCACCTCCAAGGCCCTTATATCCTGTTTCTGTGTCACTGCTAATTTCTGAACTCGTCCTTTCCTGAATAGCCTACCTCCAAGAAACTGCTGACTGCCTTTTCCTTCCAAGGTGAGCTTTTCTTTCCCAGGCGATTCTTTCTTCGACAAGCAGAGGGCAGTGTCCCATTACTAATCCTACTAGGTTGGTCCAATTGAACAGGCAGTTGTGTCCACCTTCTTACATATATGTATCCAAATATTTGGCTATTAGGAAACATGATAGACAGAGTCAGACCCATGTACCATATTGGGGGAGGATCTCTGCAGGCATAAGAGCAAATATAGACATTATATTGGGGGAGCATCTGTAGTAACATCTTTGGGCATATTTTGGGTAAGTGAAGATGTTGCATTTCTCATATGAGCTCGAATCTTTGGGTATTAGGAAACATGATGGACAGAGTCAGACCCATGAACCAATTTGGGGGAGGATTTACTGTAATATCTTTTTGCACATTTTGGGTAAGTGAAGATGTTGCATTTCGTATACTATTAGGAAACATGATGAACAAAGTTAGGGGTACTTTGCACACTATGACATCACAAGCCGATGGCAGCGATGCTGAGCGCGATAGTCCCAGCCCCCGTCGCAGCAGCGATATCTTGTGATAGCTGCCGTAGCGAACATTATCGCTACGGCAGCTTCACATGCACTCACCTGCCCTGTGACGTCGCTCTGGCCGGCGAACCGCCTCCTTCCTTCCGCATAGCCGGCGTGAGCCGTGGTGACGCAGGTAAGCTGATGTTCCTCGCTCGTGCGGCTTCTCACACAGCGATGTGTGCTGCCGCAGGGGAACGAGGAACAACATCGTACCGTCGCTGCAGCGTAATTATGAAAATGTCGGATACTACACCGATGATACAATTACGACACTTTTGCGCTCGTTAATCGTATCATTATCGATTTACACACTACGATATCGACAGCGACGCCGGATGTGCGTCACTTTCGATTTGACCGCACCGACATCGCAGCTGCAATGTCGTAGTGTGCAAAGTACCCCTTAGATCCATGTATTAATATTAAGCGTCAGCAATCACCCTCATTTACAGACTATTTAGCCACCACTTACTGTCAACATATGCCAGTAAATATGCCATTATTAACCTGCATAATGCACTCGCTAGCTTTGGAACAATTATTTTAGATCACATGCAAGTAAAATACCTCTGCGTGTAACTATAAAGCTCAAATTCATTATTGCCATGTCAAACTAATTAGAGCAGAATTCTGGCATTGCTTATCTCAAATCGGTTGCACATTTTACTAATCCATAGGCTTTGATATCTAATAACATGCCATAGTGGGTTTATACTTCATATTAGAAATTTATGACCAAAATTTCTATTCAAACACAAGATGTGTGAATTGTAATAAAAAAATAAAATGTGTTTCTGTCTGAACCGATGGAATGGCGGATTTAACGTTACAACATAATAAATAGAAGCAAAGCTTCTATCATAGAGGAGTGAAATTCAATTTTGAATTCAGTGACAGTAACATCAAATAAATATGAACCTTAGATAGCTACTCGTAGCTGCAGCTGTCCTTATAATCAGGTACTCCTCCAGGTCTCAAACTGTACATATTGTTCCTTCATATCTGTAGATATCTACTGCCTGCTTACCTATTTATGCTCATCCACAAATTAAATCTAAACTAATCCATCACTGTCAGTGGTGCTCTGTAAATAGGTATTTCACAATCTTTAGGGTCTTAGTAGGGATCGAAAGCAGGAGAATATACGTTTTCTAAAGGCAAAGTAACAGAAGTAGTTTTATTAATCTGAGTTAAGATTGCTAGGTGAACCATAAACACTTAAAGGGAACAAAATCTAGATATGAATGTTTACATTTAGTTAGAAATATAGTGTTCGGTCTTCAGCATTTTCTGAAACAATCTGAAATCAGGCAGAAAACTAAGGGCTTATCTTCTGCTGACCAGTTCCACCATCCACAGGTGCGGCAGATTATATCTAGTGATGAGCGAGTGTATTTGTTACTATTCGCAGAACAGTACGGTATTCGGGCTATTCGTTATATAGCGAGTAATGGTGTATTCGCCTCACTATATTTGGATGTCCCGTTAAGCCATTTTGGCCCTTGATTTGCAGCCAATAAACATGCTGGGCTTCTTAACCAATCACAGTAATGCTGCAGCCATCTTGGTTATAGCATTGCTGTGATTGGCTGGCCGCTCGGCGTCATCGGGGCTATAAAAGATCTTCCGCCGCCATTTGGCGCATACTGCGTCTGGAGCCTGCTTTGTATCAGCATAGGGATAGAGCGAGCAGCTGCTAGGGAGAGTGTAGGTCTTTTAATAACACAAAAAGCCCTTTTCAGGGCTGCCTGCAGTGTAGGTCAGTGTAACGTTCAGAGGGACAGATTTCCGAGTAGGGAGAGTGTTTAAAGCAGTGTGTGTCACTATCTCTATCGTACCGTCTAGAAACCAGAATACAATAGCTCTTTTAAGAGCTGATAGCACTTAACAATGTCACAGTAGGAAGGGAGAGATTGTGGATTAGGTAGGGAATCGGGACCTGTTTCCACAATATTTAGGGGTTCACAGCCTGACTTGTGCCATCCGTCCACGTCAGCCACATTCATACATTGCTAGTGGCCTTTGCAAATGCAAAGCAGGACTCTACCATTTTGTGCTGCCTGGTGCAGTTAAGCACTGTTCCTGTTTCCACAATATTTAGGGTTTCACAGCCTGACTTGTGCTGTTTGTCCATGTCAGCCAAATTCATACATTGCTATTGGCTTTTGCAAATACAGTGGAACCTCGCTTAACGAGTAACCCAGTTAGCGAGTATTTCGCTTAGCGAGCAAAGCTTGCTGTAAATTTGTAACTCAGTTTACGAGCAATTTTGCCGTAGAGCAAAATTCTCACCACACACACTTCCGGTTCCGTATATCCGTCGCGCTCTAACCCGCTTTTGCAGTTCGCACAAACACACACAATCATGCACAAAACACACACAATTACACACAAACACGCACACACACATATTATGCTCACCTTACCTTCCGTTCCATCGCCGGCCTCACGGTTCTCTGTAGTTCGCCGCTACAGGATGTGTATCGGTAACCATCGCGATGAGGGATGAACTTCCGCTGTCAGCCGATACTCAAAGGCAGCGCGCTGGCCAATCAGAGGCAAGCGGCTCCTGCCTTTGACGTCAGCGCTCTGGCAGCGGAAGTTCCTCCCTCATCACGATGGTTACCCGATACACGTCATGTATGGGTGAACTGCAAGATCCAGGAGACCAGCGATGGAATGGAAGGTAAGGTGAGCATAATATGTGTGTGCGCATGCGTGTTTGTGTGTTTGTGCGTGCTTGTGTGTGTTTGTGTGTGGTAACAAATTAAGGGAAGATCAACAAATTAAGGGAAGAGCTAACAAATTAAGGGAAGAGCTAACAAATTAAGGGAAGAGCTTAAATGTGTAGATTGGGAGAAAGTCATGGTAACTGGGGATACTGAACATAAATGAGGACAGTTTAAGGATATACTGCTAGAGTCCTGTAAAAAACGTATACTTTCTGGTAATAAAATGTCCCGGAATAAAAAGAAACCACTGTGGATAAATAAGACTGTACAAAGTATAATAAAACAAAAACAAAGGGCGTTTAAAATCTTGTAGGCTGAGAATACAGAAATAGCATTTCAGGAGTATAAAGATATCAATAGGAAATGCAAAAAAAAGAAATCAAACAAGCAAAACTAGCTACCGAAGCAAAAATCGCCAATGACATTAAATAAATAAATCCCAAAATCTTTTATAAATACATTAATGCTAAAAGGAAAACAAAGGATAGTATTGGCCCCTTAAAATATAATAAGTTAGCTATAGAGGACAAACAAAAGACTGAGATATTAAATAGGCATTTCTCATCTGTGTTCACCAAGGAACTGACTGTACCAGGGATCATTCAACAAGTGAAAAATCAAAGTTCCACACCAGATATAATTAATTTAACACAAGAAGAAGTACGCCTACGTCTGAGTAAATTAAACATTGACAAATCCCCAGGGCCAGATGGCATTAATCCATGAATATTGAGGGAATTGAGCTCCGTAATTGACAGACCGCTGTATCTCATCTTTTTAGACTCTCTTGTAACAGGGTTGGTGCCTCAGGATTGGAGGATTGCTGATGTGGTACCGATATTTAACAAAGGTAAGAGGGTAGATCCAGGCAACTACCGTCCAGTAAGCCTGACATCAGTAGTATGCAAAGTTTTTGAGGGCATTTTAAGGGATTACATGCAAAAATATGTTGCAGAAAATAATATAATAACTGACAGACAGCATGGATTCATGAAAGATAAGTCATGTGTAACCAACCTGTTGGGGTTCTATAAGGGGGTAAGTGCAAACCTGGATACTGGTAATGCAGCTGATGTGATTTATTTGGACTTTGCAAAGGCATTTGATACTGTACCACATAATAGCCTTATACTAAAGCTCCAAAAGCAAGGACTAGGGGAAACTATATGCAACTGGGTAAAGAATTGTCTAAAAGATAGGAAACAAAGAGTACTCATAAATGGTATATTCTCTAAATGGGCTATAGTCAGCAGTGGGGTGCCGCAGGGATCTGTGCTAAGACCAATTCTTTTTAATCTCTTTATTAATGACCTTGTGGATGGGATCGATAGTAAAGTGTCAGTCTTTGCTGATGACACCAAACTATGTAGGATATTAAAAACTGACCTTGATCGTACAATATTACAAAAAGATCTGGATAAGATGTCAGAATGGGCAGATACTTGGCAAATCAGATTTAATGTTGATAAATGTAAAGTAATGCACCTAGGCCGGAGTAATCCTATAACTGAGTATACATTAAATGGAAGTAAACTTGGGACTACAGAACAGGAGAAGGACTTGGGTATTCTCATTACAAATAAGCTGAGCAGTAGCACTCAATGTCAAGCAGCAGCTGCAAAAACAAACAAGATTCTAGGGTTTATAAAAAGAGAGATTAGATCCCGGGATCCCAACGTATTGTTACCCCTCTATAAATCACTTGTAAGGCCACATCTGGAATATGGGATCCAGTTTTGGGCTCCACATTTTAAAAAGGACATTCAGAAGTTAGAGTCAGTTCAAAGGCAGGCAACTAGACTACTACAAGGGATGGAAGGCCTACCATATGATGACAGGTTGAAAAAGTTAGATATGTTTAGCTTAGAAAAAAGACGTCTCAGAGGAGATCTCATTTATATGTATAAATACATGTGTGGTCAATATAAAGGACTGGCACATGACTTATTTCTTCCAAAGACAATACTAAGGACCAGGGGACACTCACTGCGAGTGGAAGAAAAGCGATTCCGACAGCTAAATAGGAAAGGGTTCTTTACAGTTAGAGCAGTCAGACTGTGGAATGCCCTCTGTCACGCTCCCCGGGTCCCCTGCTCTGATCCCCGGCTCACCTGCCACGCTCCCCGCTCTCCAGCCTCCATGTCCTGCACTTCCCAGGCCTCCTGGTCCCCGCTCCCGGCGCCCCCGTCGGCTTCCCAGCCCCAGCCCGGCTCTGCTGCTTCCTCCTCTCAGCTTCCTGCTCTGGCTTCTGGCACCCGGGCCGCGCGCATGCGCATTAGGGCGCGCGCGCGGTCATTGACCCTTTCTTAAAGGGCCAGCGTCCACTGACAGGAAATGAAGCACACAGGTACAGGGTATAAAGGGGTTTAGTGTCCAAGTGGGCGGGGCCTGTTCTTCGTGTTTCCCAAGCTAGGAGTCAGGTCTCCTTGTGTTCCTGTGAGATACTCACCTCTATCTCTTCTAGAGCCGATCCTGCCTTGCCATCCGGTCCTGCCAAATCCCGAACCCCGAACGCTGCCTATCTGCCATCCTGACAGTCCGTACCATCTCTGATCCCTGCGGTGACCCGTCATCTCGCTCCAACGGTTCCGGACTCCGCCTGACATCATCTCGGCTTCCGAACCTGAGCTTCGTCACCCGGACTACCATCAGTGACTCCGTGGTCCCAGGGACTTCTCCATTATACTCGTGTGCACGGACTGTTCTGCTACCTGTAGTGCTCCAGCTACCGGACCCCTTACCATCATCAAGGAGTTCGGCCCAGTGGATCCACCTCCTGGGTCTGCCCGTCCACCTGGCCCTAACACCCTCCCACAAGAGGTAGTAATGGCAGATACTATAACAGCTTTTAAAAAAGGGCTGGATGATTTCCTCAGTACACAAAACATTGTTGGTTATAAATGACTTGGTGACCAGGTGTAGAACTGGTGGAGGAAGGTTGAACTAGATGGACCTAGGTCTTTTTTCAACCTTAGTAACTATGTAACTATGTGTATGTTTGTGTGTGTTTGTGTGTGTTTGTGCGTGTTTGTGTGTTTGTGTGTGTTTGTGCTTGTTTGTACATGTTTGTACGTGTTTGTACGTGTGTGGAATGGCACAATAGGGGACCAGGATGGAACATTTAACAAGTTGTGGAACGAATTGTCTGCATTGCAATGATTTCCTATGGGAAATCTTGCTTTGCTGAACGAGCAACTTGGTTAACAAGCACACTCCCAGAACGGATTGTTCTCGTTAACCAAGATTCCACTGTAGTTACAAAGCAGGAGTCTACCATTTTGTGCTGCCTGATACAGTAAAGCACTGTTTCTGTTCCCACAATATTTAGGGTTTCACAGCCTGAGTTGTGCCATCCATCCACGTCAGCCATATTCATACATTACTATTGGCTTTTGCAAATAGTTACAAAGCAGGAGTCTAGTATTTACTGCTGCCTGATACAGTACAGCACCGTTACTGTTCCCACAATTTTTAGGGTCTCACAGCCTGACTTCTGCCGTCTGTCCACCTCAGCCACACTCATACGTTGCTATTCGCTTTTGCAAATAGTTACAAAGCAGTACTCTAGTATTTACTGCTGCCTGATACTGTAAAGCACCATTACTGTTTCCATAATATTTAGGGTTTCACAGCCTGACTTCTGCCGTTCGTCCCCGTCAGCCACATTTATACGTTGCTAGTGGCCTTTGCAAATACAAAGCAGGACTCTACCATTTGGTGCTGCCTGGTACAAAGTACTCACCTGTACTTTCTCCACAATATTTTTGGGGTCAAAGTTTTCATGGCTTGGGCTATCAATGTCTGCAAATATGTCTGCAAAACCCAAAATGACAAAAAAATAAGTTGCTAAGGGACAGGGACATGGACGTGGGCATGGTGTTGTCAGTGGTGGGCGACAAGGCACTGAGTCTGTTTCAGGTCAGAAGAAGCTTGATGCATCTACAATGTTCCTTGCCAAATTTCCCGGTCTGGAACGTAAACATGTGTGGAAGCCAGAAGAGCGAGAGCAGATTCTGTCTTGGATGGCAGACAAGGCCTCTTCGCATTTGTCAAGCAGCGAGCAATCATCCACAACCACACAGTCTACTGTGGATACATAAAAGGCTGGCCCAGCCAATACTCAACCTGGTGTTCCTGCCTCCCCCCTTCATCAGTCACAGGAGACATATGACCCCAATCTTGGCAACTCTAAGGATCTGTTTTGTATGTACCCAATGCTTGGCTCTGGCCTGTCACTGTGCATCATGGAAAAGGGACGTGAGGAGGCGGCATGCGTTGATGCGCAAGTATTTGAGGACCTACGGCCATAAGAAAGCCATTTTGAGGAACCTGATTTACTTTCTCCTGAGGTGAAGGCTGATGATGATTAGACACAGTTGCCATCAGGTCAGCCTACAATCTCAAGTGGGAACGAGGATGAGATAGAAGGCAAGATGGTCGATGATGAGTCCACTGATCCGACCTGGACCGTTGACATGCATAGCCAGCAAAGTAACACAGAAGAAGATGGATATGTAGCACCAACACAGGCACCAAGGGGTAGTTGTTTGCCCAGAGTGAGAACTGGGTCAACTGTTCCTAAGAGCACCCTCACTGTGGCCCAAGTCAGGGCAAGGGGGCATTCAGCCACTGTCTAGAATTTTTTTTCTGAAAGCCCTTCATAGAAAAACATTGTAATCTGTAGCATCTGCCATACCAAGTTGAGCAGAGGTCAGGGCAAAGGCAACCTGAGCACCACCAGTATGCCTAACCACATGGCAGCCAAGCACCCCAGCAAGTGAGAAGAACACCAGGGTACCAAATTTGTGTATGCGGGTCAAACCACTGCCATGTCGCCTGTCCTTCATCCTTTACAATCTGCTGCCCAGGAATCAGGCGTTCATACATCCTGCTCACAAGATGCAATTGCACAGACACAGCAAACATCAACCACATCCACTTCCTTATCCCAGGGAAGCATCCAATTGTCCATGCCTGAGATCTTGGAAAGGAAGCATAAATAAGCAGCCACGCAACCACAGGCACAAAACCTAAACTCGCACATTGCCAAATTGCTAGCCATGGAGATGTTCATATATAGTGAAAAAACAATCCCTTTAAAATTCAATTTTATTAAATATGTCTTAAAAATTCCCAAGTGATTCACCTATCTAGAATTTATCAAGGGTAGTATAAATATACACCAGGGTAGCCACCCCTATACAAAATACAATCAGAGGCAGTAAAGCCGGGGGTATGGGATCCCAAATAGGATTAATCTGGCCCTATCAGGACCTACCACCTCACACCTTCCTACCGACGGAGGTAAATCACCTTAACTTAGCCGGGCGCCCCCGTTCCTCGGTGGCTATCCCTAATTTACCCTAATATATTCCCTACCATATGAGGAGAAATGCCTGAGCAAGTTATCTCTAATTATTGGTTGGACTTTTTTACCCCATTACTCACAGCAAGTTGGGCTGCAGTGTGTACATCGCCCTGGCCAAAAACTGATGCTCTAGCAGGATACAGCTAAACCCCCACTAAGTGGAGACATCACAGGTGCAGGAGAAGCACATCACACACACACCTTCATGGAATGGAGGAGAGGTGACTGCTAGATGATAAAACTGCACACAAGTGGCTTGCATAGAGCGCTGTTCACATGCAGATGACACAGTCACAAACCCGCAGCCTATTAGGTAACGCCCTTCTATTAGATCAGGCGGGCTGCCAAGCCGTACTCCACTGTATATCATGCACGGACAGACACTCTACAATGCAAGGCCCAACAGAAAGGGGCCTGGCTGTATCCTGTACAAACAAAAAAATATGAGGTTTTTGTTGGTATTTATGGCCATAAAACGTAAGCCTACACCCTCGTCAAGGGACCTCATGTCTGTAGGTCCCTACACTAAATATAAAAAAAGCAACAATAAGAGGATAATGTCCTCCAAAAATCAAGTATTACTCACAGCAAGTTGGGCTGCAGTGTGTACATCGCCCTGGCCAAAAACTGATGCTCTAGCAGGATACAGCTAAACCCCCACTAAGTGGAGACATCACAGGTGCAGGAGAAGCACATCACACACACACCTTCATGGAATGGAGGGGAGGTGACTGCTAGATGATAAAACTGCACACAAGTGGCTTGCATAGAGCGCTGTTCACATGCAGATGACACAGTCACAAACCCGCAGCCTATTAGGTAACGCCCTTCTATTAGATCAGGCGGGCTGCCAAGCCGTACTCCACTGTATATCATGCACGGACAGACACTCTACAATGCAAGGCCCAACAGAAAGGGGCCTGGCTGTATCCTGTACAAACAAAAAAATATGAGGTTTTTGTTGGTATTTATGGCCATAAAACGTAAGCCTACACCCTCGTCAAGGGACCTCATGTCTGTAGGTCCCTACACTAAATATAAAAAAAGCAACAATAAGAGGATAATGTCCTCCAAAAATCAAGTATTACTCACAGCAAGTTGGGCTGCAGTGTGTACATCGCCCTGGCCAAAAACTGATGCTCTAGCAGGATACAGCTAAACCCCCACTAAGTGGAGACATCACAGGTGCAGGAGAAGCACATCACACACACACCTTCATGGAATGGAGGGGAGGTGACTGCTAGATGATAAAACTGCACACAAGTGGCTTGCATAGAGCGCTGTTCACATGCAGATGACACAGTCACAAACCCGCAGCCTATTAGGTAACGCCCTTCTATTAGATCAGGCGGGCTGCCAAGCCGTACTCCACTGTATATCATGCACGGACAGACACTCTACAATGCAAGGCCCAACAGAAAGGGGCCTGGCTGTATCCTGTACAAACAAAAAAATATGAGGTTTTTGTTGGTATTTATGGCCATAAAACGTAAGCCTACACCCTCGTCAAGGGACCTCATGTCTGTAGGTCCCTACACTAAATATAAAAAAAGCAACAATAAGAGGATAATGTCCTCCAAAAATCAAGTATTACTCACAGCAAGTTGGGCTGCAGTGTGTACATCGCCCTGGCCAAAAACTGATGCTCTAGCAGGATACAGCTAAACCCCCACTAAGTGGAGACATCACAGGTGCAGGAGAAGCACATCACACACACACCTTCATGGAATGGAGGGGAGGTGACTGCTAGATGATAAAACTGCACACAAGTGGCTTGCATAGAGCGCTGTTCACATGCAGATGACACAGTCACAAACCCGCAGCCTATTAGGTAACGCCCTTCTATTAGATCAGGCGGGCTGCCAAGCCGTACTCCACTGTATATCATGCACGGACAGACACTCTACAATGCAAGGCCCAACAGAAAGGGGCCTGGCTGTATCCTGTACAAACAAAAAAATATGAGGTTTTTGTTGGTATTTATGGCCATAAAACGTAAGCCTACACCCTCGTCAAGGGACCTCATGTCTGTAGGTCCCTACACTAAATATAAAAAAAGCAACAATAAGAGGATAATGTCCTCCAAAAATCAAGTATTACTCACAGCAAGTTGGGCTGCAGTGTGTACATCGCCCTGGCCAAAAACTGATGCTCTAGCAGGATACAGCTAAACCCCCACTAAGTGGAGACATCACAGGTGCAGGAGAAGCACATCACACACACACCTTCATGGAATGGAGGGGAGGTGACTGCTAGATGATAAAACTGCACACAAGTGGCTTGCATAGAGCGCTGTTCACATGCAGATGACACAGTCACAAACCCGCAGCCTATTAGGTAACGCCCTTCTATTAGATCAGGCGGGCTGCCAAGCCGTACTCCACTGTATATCATGCTGTCAGGGCCGGGCGGTCGGGCAGACCCAGGAGGTGGATCCACTGGACCGAACTCTAAGATGGTGGTAGTGAGTCCGGTAGCTGAAGCACTGATGGGCAGCAGAACAGTCCGTGCAAGTGAAGGTAGCGAAGGAGTCCCTGGGACCACGGAGTCACAGATGGTAGTCCGGGTGACGTAGCTCAGGTTCGGAGGCCGAGATGATGTCAGGCGGGGTCCGGAACCTTGGGAGCGAGATGACAGGTCACCGCAGGGATCCGAGATGGTACGGACTGTCAGATGGCAGACGGACAGCGTGCGGGGCTCGGGATTCAGCAGGACTGGATGGCGAGGCGGGATCAGCTCTAGAAGAGAGATACGTAAGTATGGCAGGAAAACACAAGGAGACCTGACTCCTAGCTCAGAAAACACGAAGATCAGGCCCCGCCCCCTTGGACAAGAACCCCCTTTATACCCCGTACCTGTCTAACCTCATTTCCTGTTAATGGGCGCTGGCCCTTTAAGAAAGGGTCAGTGACCGCGCGCGCGCCCTAATGCGCGTGCGCGCGGCCCGGGTGCCAGAAGCCAGGGAAGGAGGCTGAGAGGAGGACGCAGGGGAGCCGAGCAGGGCCTGGGAGGCCGTCGGGCGCCGGGATCGGCGGCCAGGAAGCCCAGGAAGGACGGGCACAAGGGACTGGGACGCGGGGAGCGTGGCAGGTGAGCCGGGGAGCGGGGCAGGGGACCCGGGAAGGGGAGCCGAGGACCCGGGGAGCGTGACAGTACCCCCCCCCCCCCACGCCCCCCTCCCCGCAACCGGGACATGAAGGCACGGATCAGAGGAGTGCCCACATTCTCCCTGGGTTCCCAGGATCTATCCTCAGGACCATACCCCTCCCAGTCCACCAGGAAGAACTGCCGGCCACGAACAGTCTTCATGGCCACGATATCTCTTACCGCGTAGATGTCGTCCTCAGCAATAGGAGGAGGAGCCGGGCTGGCAGCAGCGGAGAAGGGACCAAGGAACACCGGCTTGAGGAGAGAGACGTGGAAGGAGTTGGGTATTCTCATCGTGGCCGGAAGCTTCAGTTTGTAGGAGACCTCATTGATCTTGCTGAGGACCTTAAACGGCCCGATGTAGCGAGGACCCAGCTTGTAGGAAGGAATCTTCAGTCGGATGTACTGGGAAGCGAGCCAGACCAGGTCACCAGGAGAGAAACACGGAGGGTCTAGACGCCTTTTGTCAGCGTGTTTCTTCATCCGCTGGGAAGCGCGCCCAAGGGACGCCTTGACAGAGTCCCAAATGGTAGCGAAGTCACGGGCTACAGTATCAGCAGCAGGGACATCCGAAGAAGGGGATATAGGCAACGGGACGAAAGGCTGTAGTCCGTAAACGACATGGAAGGGAGATTTGGAGGACGACTCACTGACGTGGTGGTTATGGGAGAACTCAGCCCAAGGCAGAAGTGTGGACCAGTCGTCGTGATGGGCGTTGACATAGTGACGTAAGAAGGATGTCAAGATTTGATTGACCCTCTCCACTTGGCCATTAGACTGAGGATGGTAAGCGGAAGAAAAGTCCAGGGTCACTCCCAGATGTTTGCAGAGAGCCCTCCAGAAGCGGGAGGTGAACTGAGTTCCTCTGTCGGACACGATGTGGGAAGGAAAGCCATGTAAGCGAAAGATGTGTTGTATATAGGCTTCCGCGAGTTCCTGAGCAGAGGGCAGTCCGGGCATAGGGA
Organism: Anomaloglossus baeobatrachus; assembly: GCF_048569485.1. Taxonomy (NCBI): domain Eukaryota; kingdom Metazoa; phylum Chordata; class Amphibia; order Anura; family Aromobatidae; genus Anomaloglossus; species Anomaloglossus baeobatrachus. Next base: position 382,786,266 of record NC_134355.1, on the reverse strand, counting down.
CGAAGTGAGCCATTTTGGAGAACCGATCCACCACGACCCATATGACTGTGTGTCCGGAGGATACTGGCAAGTCCGTAATAAAGTCCATCGCTATGTGTTGCCATGGAACTGAGGGTATCGGCAGAGGCAGAAGACGGCCATAGGGCAGGTGTTTGGGCGTCTTGTTCCTGGCACAAGAGGGGCAGGCAGAGACAAAGGCGGCAACGTCCGTGCGAAGGGATGGCCACCAGTAATGGCGTACAATCGCACCCCATGTTCTCTTCTGGCCTGCATGGCCGGCTGTTTTCGAGGCATGACCCCAGTGTAACACTTTTTCCCTGTCGGTCTCAGAGACATAGGTCTTCCCGGGTGGTATCTGGGCCAGAGTGACAGGAGCCACCGGAACAATCTTGTTAGGAGAGATGATAGGTTGGATAGTCTCTTCCTCCTGCTCCAGGGGCATGAGAGACCTAGACAAGGCATCAGCGCGTATATTCTTGTCCGCGGGTCGGAAATGAAGCTGGAAGTCAAACCTGGCAAAGAATAAGGACCACCTGGCTTGCCGTGGGTTCAGTCGCTGAGCGGACCGCAGGTATTCCAGGTTCTTGTGGTCCGTGTAGATAATCACGGGGTACACTGCTCCTTCCAGGAGGTAGCGCCACTCCTCCAGAGCCAGTTTGACCGCTAATAGCTCTCGGTCACCGATGGTGTAATTACGTTCAGGTGCTGAGAAGCTTTTAGAGAAGAAACCGCAAGTCACCATCTTCCCGGAGGAGGATTTTTGCATGAGCACTGCTCCGGCTCCTGAGGAGGAAGCATCCACCTCTAAGGTGAACTGGCGGTTTAACTCTGGTCGGTGGAGTACAGGAGAGGAGGTGAATGCTCGCTTCAGGGAGCTAAATGCGGCGTCGGCCGCAGGTGACCAGTCCTTTGGATTAGCCTCCTTTTTGGTCAGAGCGGAGAGGGGAGCAGTCAGGGCGGAGAAGTGAGGAATAAACTGGCGGTAGTAGTTGGCAAATCCCAGGAACCGTTGGATTGCCTTCAGTCCAGAAGGGGGAGGCCAGTTGAGAATGGCGGAGACCTTCTTGGGATCCATCTGCAGCCCAGTCCCCGAGATGATGTATCCCAGGAAAGGAAGAGAAGACTGCTCAAAGACGCACTTCTCATATTTGGCGTAGAGACGATTCTCTCTCAGTCTTTGTAGAACCAGCTTTACGTTCTCTCTGTGGGTCTGGAGGTCCGGAGAGAAAACAAGAATGTCATCCAGATAAACTACTACACATACGTAGAGGAGGTCCCGGAAAATGTCGTTCACCAGTTCTTGGAATACGGCAGGAGCGTTACACAGACCGAAGGGCATCACACAGTATTCATAGTGCCCATCGCGAGTATTAAACGCGGTCTTCCATTCGTCCCCAGAGCGGATACGAACTAGGTTGTAGGCACCCCGAAGATCCAGTTTGGTGAACACACGGGCTCCTCTGAGCCGATCGAACAGTTCGGGGATGAGCGGTAGGGGGTACTTGTTTTTTATAGTAATCTGATTCAAGCCCCGGTAGTCAATGCATGGGCGAAGGTCACCCTCTTTCTTCTTAACGAAGAAGAAGCCTGCTCCCGCAGGAGAGGAGGATCTCCGGATGAATCCCTTTGCCAGGCTTTCCATGATGTAGGTGGACATGGCCCTGGTTTCGGCTGGAGACAACGGATATATCCGTCCTCGAGGTGGTGTTGTTCCTGGGAGCAGGTCGATGGCGCAATCGTAGGGACGGTGTGGCGGAAGTACCTCAGACTCCTTCTTGTCAAAAACGTCCGTGAAGGACCAATAGGCCGAGGGCAGACCCGGTAGGTTCTCAGGAACCGGAGGTCGTCGGACTGGTTGTATAGACTTTAGACATCTCTCATGACAGGCAGAGCCCCAACGGGTGATTTCGCCAGTACCCCAGTTGACTGAGGGTTCGTGTGTTCGCAGCCAAGGAAGTCCCAGCAGGACTTGGTGGGACATGTGTGTAAGGACGTAGAGAGCGATGTTCTCGGTGTGCAGAGCACCGATACGCAGTTCCACCGGCTTCGTGATCCAGGAGATGGTATCAGAGAGGGGTCTCCCATCCACCGAGGCAATCAGTAGGGGCTTCTCGAGTAGAGTAACAGGCAGCTGGTATTTGTCCACCGTGGCCTGCTGGATAAAATTGCCTGCTGCTCCGGAGTCGAGGTATGCCTCAGCCGTGAAGCGCGTCTCTCCTGTTGATACTTGTACCGTCCACATAACTGGGTCGGAGAGAGTCCCAGCACCTAGGGTGGCCTCTCCTACCAACCCTAGGCTTTGGAGTTTCCCGGCCTTTCCGGACAGGAGCGTAGGAGATGTGTGTCCCCTCCGCAGTAAAAGCAGAGGCCCTTGGCGAGCCGCTCTGCTCGACGTTGGTCAGACTGTCGTACTCGATCAACCTGCATGGGTTCGTGGACAGGAATCCCAGCTGTAGATGACTGTGGCACAGAGGACTTCTGTGGCGGAGAGGAGTGCCGTACCGCACGTCGCTCACGAACCAGCTCTTTGGAGCGCTCCTGAAAACGAATGTCCACTCGCGTGGCTAGGGCAATCAGGGCATCTAGGGTGGAGGGCATGTCACGACCCGCCAACTCATCTTTGATGCGACTTGACAGTCCTTCCCAGAAGGCGGCTGTCAGGGCCTCATTATTCCACCCGAGTTCAGAAGCCAAAGTGCGGAAACGGATGGCGTATTGGCCCACCGTCAGTGTTCCTTGACGTAGGCGGAGAAGCGATGAAGCAGACGCAGAGGCGCGTCCCGGCTCGTCAAAGGTACTGCGAAAGGCCTGCAGGAACTCTTGAAGATCCTTGGTCATGGGGTCCTCCTTCTCCCACAAGGGGTTCATCCACGCCAGTGCCTCGCCCTCCAGGTGAGACATTATAAAGGCGACCTTGGCTTGGTCGGAGGCGAACAGATGGGGCAGCTGCGTGAAGTGAAGGGAGCATTGGTTTATGAAGCCCCTGCAAGTCTTGGGATCTCCAGCATAACGAGGAGGTGACGCCAAACGGAGTCGGGAAGCATCCGACGCGGCTGCCACTGGTGCGGGAGCCGTGGATTGCCTAGTGGGAGACCTGGGTGCTGCAGGCGTCATTGATGCTTGTAATGTGTACAGGCGAGTGTCCACGGAGGTCATAAATTGCAGCATGCGAGTCTGGACTTCACGCTGGCGTTGGAGTTCCTCTTGCAGGGCCAATAGTGCTGCAGCGGGATCCATGGCCTGATCTTACTGTCAGGGCCGGGCGGTCGGGCAGACCCAGGAGGTGGATCCACTGGACCGAACTCTAAGATGGTGGTAGGGAGTCCGGTAGCTGAAGCACTGATGGGCAGCAGAACAGTCCGTGCAAGTGAAGGTAGCGAAGGAGTCCCTGGGACCACGGAGTCACAGATGGTAGTCCGGGTGACGTAGCTCAGGTTCGGAGGCCGAGATGATGTCAGGCGGGGTCCGGAACCTTGGGAGCGAGATGACAGGTCACCGCAGGGATCCGAGATGGTACGGACTGTCAGATGGCAGACGGACAGCGTGCGGGGCTCGGGATTCAGCAGGACTGGATGGCGAGGCGGGATCAGCTCTAGAAGAGAGATACGTAAGTATGGCAGGAAAACACAAGGAGACCTGACTCCTAGCTCAGAAAACACGAAGATCAGGCCCCGCCCCCTTGGACAAGAACCCCCTTTATACCCCGTACCTGTCTAACCTCATTTCCTGTTAATGGGCGCTGGCCCTTTAAGAAAGGGTCAGTGACCGCGCCGCGCGCCCTAATGCGCGTTGCGCGCGGCCCGGGTGCCAGAAGCCAGGGAAGGAGGCTGAGAGGAGGACGCAGGGGAGCCGAGCAGGGCCTGGGAGGCCGTCGGGCGCCGGGATCGGCGGCCAGGAAGCCCAGGAAGGACGGGCACAAGGGACTGGGACGCGGGGAGCGTGGCAGGTGAGCCGGGGGAGCGGGGCAGGGGACCCGGGAAGGGGAGCCGAGGACCCGGGGAGCGTGACACATGCACGGACAGACACTCTACAATGCAAGGCCCAACAGAAAGGGGCCTGGCTGTATCCTGTACAAACAAAAAAATATGAGGTTTTTGTTGGTATTTATGGCCATAAAACGTAAGCCTACACCCTCGTCAAGGGACCTCATGTCTGTAGGTCCCTACACTAAATATAAAAAAAGCAACAATAAGAGGATAATGTCCTCCAAAAATCAAGTATTACTCACAGCAAGTTGGGCTGCAGTGTGTACATCGCCCTGGCCAAAAACTGATGCTCTAGCAGGATACAGCTAAACCCCCACTAAGTGGAGACATCACAGGTGCAGGAGAAGCACATCACACACACACCTTCATGGAATGGAGGGGGAGGTGACTGCTAGATGATAAAACTGCACACAAGTGGCTTGCATAGAGCGCTGTTCACATGCAGATGACACAGTCACAAACCCGCAGCCTATTAGGTAACGCCCTTCTATTAGATCAGGCGGGCTGCCAAGCCGTACTCCACTGTATATCATGCACGGACAGACACTCTACAATGCAAGGCCCAACATTATCCTCTTATTGTTGCTTTTTTTATATTTAGTGTAGGGACCTACAGACATGAGGTCCCTTGACGAGGGTGTAGGCTTACGTTTTATGGCCATAAATACCAACAAAAACCTCATATTTTTTTGTTTGTACAGGATACAGCCAGGCCCCTTTCTGTTGGGCCTTGCATTGTAGAGTGTCTGTCCGTGCATGATATACAGTGGAGTACGGCTTGGCAGCCCGCCTGATCTAATAGAAGGGCGTTACCTAATAGGCTGCGGGTTTGTGACTGTGTCATCTGCATGTGAACAGCGCTCTATGCAAGCCACTTGTGTGCAGTTTTATCATCTAGCAGTCACCTCCCCTCCATTCCATGAAGGTGTGTGTGTGATGTGCTTCTCCTGCACCTGTGATGTCTCCACTTAGTGGGGGTTTAGCTGTATCCTGCTAGAGCATCAGTTTTTGGCCAGGGCGATGTACACACTGCAGCCCAACTTGCTGTGAGTAATACTTGATTTTTGGAGGACATTATCCTCTTATTGTTGCTTTTTTTATATTTAGTGTAGGGACCTACAGACATGAGGTCCCTTGACGAGGGTGTAGGCTTACGTTTTATGGCCATAAATACCAACAAAAACCTCATATTTTTTTGTTTGTACAGGATACAGCCAGGCCCCTTTCTGTTGGGCCTTGCATTGTAGAGTGTCTGTCCGTGCATGATATACAGTGGAGTACGGCTTGGCAGCCCGCCTGATCTAATAGAAGGGCGTTACCTAATAGGCTGCGGGTTTGTGACTGTGTCATCTGCATGTGAACAGCGCTCTATGCAAGCCACTTGTGTGCAGTTTTATCATCTAGCAGTCACCTCCCCTCCATTCCATGAAGGTGTGTGTGTGATGTGCTTCTCCTGCACCTGTGATGTCTCCACTTAGTGGGGGTTTAGCTGTATCCTGCTAGAGCATCAGTTTTTGGCCAGGGCGATGTACACACTGCAGCCCAACTTGCTGTGAGTAATACTTGATTTTTGGAGGACATTATCCTCTTATTGTTGCTTTTTTTATATTTAGTGTAGGGACCTACAGACATGAGGTCCCTTGACGAGGGTGTAGGCTTACGTTTTATGGCCATAAATACCAACAAAAACCTCATATTTTTTTGTTTGTACAGGATACAGCCAGGCCCCTTTCTGTTGGGCCTTGCATTGTAGAGTGTCTGTCCGTGCATGATATACAGTGGAGTACGGCTTGGCAGCCCGCCTGATCTAATAGAAGGGCGTTACCTAATAGGCTGCGGGTTTGTGACTGTGTCATCTGCATGTGAACAGCGCTCTATGCAAGCCACTTGTGTGCAGTTTTATCATCTAGCAGTCACCTCCCCTCCATTCCATGAAGGTGTGTGTGTGATGTGCTTCTCCTGCACCTGTGATGTCTCCACTTAGTGGGGGTTTAGCTGTATCCTGCTAGAGCATCAGTTTTTGGCCAGGGCGATGTACACACTGCAGCCCAACTTGCTGTGAGTAATACTTGATTTTTGGAGGACATTATCCTCTTATTGTTGCTTTTTTTATATTTAGTGTAGGGACCTACAGACATGAGGTCCCTTGACGAGGGTGTAGGCTTACGTTTTATGGCCATAAATACCAACAAAAACCTCATATTTTTTTGTTTGTACAGGATACAGCCAGGCCCGTTTCTGTTGGGCCTTGCATTGTAGAGGGTCTGTCCGTGCATGATATACAGTGGAGTACGGCTTGGCAGCCCGCCTGATCTAATAGAAGGGCGTTACCTAATAGGCTGCGGGTTTGTGACTGTGTCATCTGCATGTGAACAGCGCTCTATGCAAGCCACTTGTGTGCAGTTTTATCATCTAGCAGTCACCTCCCCTCCATTCCATGAAGGTGTGTGTGTGATGTGCTTCTCCTGCACCTGTGATGTCTCCACTTAGTGGGGGTTTAGCTGTATCCTGCTAGAGCATCAGTTTTTGGCCAGGGCGATGTACACACTGCAGCCCAACTTGCTGTGAGTAATACTTGATTTTTGGAGGACATTATCCTCTTATTGTTGCTTTTTTTATATTTAGTGTAGGGACCTACAGACATGAGGTCCCTTGACGAGGGTGTAGGCTTACGTTTTATGGCCATAAATACCAACAAAAACCTCATATTTTTTTGTTTGTACAGGATACAGCCAGGCCCCTTTCTGTTGGGCCTTGCATTGTAGAGTGTCTGTCCGTGCATGATATATAGTGGAGTACGGCTTGGCAGCCCGCCTGATCTAATAGAAGGGCGTTACCTAATAGGCTGCGGGTTTGTGACTGTGTCATCTGCATGTGAACAGCGCTCTATGCAAGCCACTTGTGTGCAGTTTTATCATCTAGCAGTCACCTCCCCTCCATTCCATGAAGGTGTGTGTGTGATGTGCTTCTCCTGCACCTGTGATGTCTCCACTTAGTGGGGGTTTAGCTGTATCCTGCTAGAGCATCAGTTTTTGGCCAGGGCGATGTACACACTGCAGCCCAACTTGCTGTGAGTAATACTTGATTTTTGGAGGACATTATCCTCTTATTGTTGCTTTTTTTATATTTAGTGTAGGGACCTACAGACATGAGGTCCCTTGACGAGGGTGTAGGCTTACGTTTTATGGCCATAAATACCAACAAAAACCTCATATTTTTTTGTTTGTACAGGATACAGCCAGGCCCGTTTCTGTTGGGCCTTGCATTGTAGAGGGTCTGTCCGTGCATGATATACAGTGGAGTACGGCTTGGCAGCCCGCCTGATCTAATAGAAGGGCGTTACCTAATAGGCTGCGGGTTTGTGACTGTGTCATCTGCATGTGAACAGCGCTCTATGCAAGCCACTTGTGTGCAGTTTTATCATCTAGCAGTCACCTCCCCTCCATTCCATGAAGGTGTGTGTGTGATGTGCTTCTCCTGCACCTGTGATGTCTCCACTTAGTGGGGGTTTAGCTGTATCCTGCTAGAGCATCAGTTTTTGGCCAGGGCGATGTACACACTGCAGCCCAACTTGCTGTGAGTAATACTTGATTTTTGGAGGACATTATCCTCTTATTGTTGCTTTTTTTATATTTAGTGTAGGGACCTACAGACATGAGGTCCCTTGACGAGGGTGTAGGCTTACGTTTTATGGCCATAAATACCAACAAAAACCTCATATTTTTTTGTTTGTACAGGATACAGCCAGGCCCCTTTCTGTTGGGCCTTGCATTGTAGAGTGTCTGTCCGTGCATGATATATAGTGGAGTACGGCTTGGCAGCCCGCCTGATCTAATAGAAGGGCGTTACCTAATAGGCTGCGGGTTTGTGACTGTGTCATCTGCATGTGAACAGCGCTCTATGCAAGCCACTTGTGTGCAGTTTTATCATCTAGCAGTCACCTCCCCTCCATTCCATGAAGGTGTGTGTGTGATGTGCTTCTCCTGCACCTGTGATGTCTCCACTTAGTGGGGGTTTAGCTGTATCCTGCTAGAGCATCAGTTTTTGGCCAGGGCGATGTACACACTGCAGCCCAACTTGCTGTGAGTAATACTTGATTTTTGGAGGACATTATCCTCTTATTGTTGCTTTTTTTATATTTAGTGTAGGGACCTACAGACATGAGGTCCCTTGACGAGGGTGTAGGCTTACGTTTTATGGCCATAAATACCAACAAAAACCTCATATTTTTTTTGTTTGTACAGGATACAGCCAGGCCCCTTTCTGTTGGGCCTTGCATTGTAGAGTGTCTGTCCGTGCATGATATACAGTGGAGTACGGCTTGGCAGCCCGCCTGATCTAATAGAAGGGCGTTACCTAATAGGCTGCGGGTTTGTGACTGTGTCATCTGCATGTGAACAGCGCTCTATGCAAGCCACTTGTGTGCAGTTTTATCATCTAGCAGTCACCTCCCCTCCATTCCATGAAGGTGTGTGTGTGATGTGCTTCTCCTGCACCTGTGATGTCTCCACTTAGTGGGGGTTTAGCTGTATCCTGCTAGAGCATCAGTTTTTGGCCAGGGCGATGTACACACTGCAGCCCAACTTGCTGTGAGTAATACTTGATTTTTGGAGGACATTATCCTCTTATTGTTGCTTTTTTTATACTTTTTTACCCCACCATGCACTTTAAAGAGGGGGCAATTATAGCTCCACCTGTTTAATATGCTCAAAATCAGCTGATCAATTATTCATATACAGGGAAAATAGATACCATTACGCCCTGTTCAGTTAATATGCTCCAATTCAGCTGGTCAATAATTCATATATAGGGATAATAGATGCCTTAACAACCTGTCCAATTAATATGCTCAAATTCAGCTGGTCATTAGTTCATATATAGGGAAATAGATACCATAACAACCTGTCCAGTTCATATACTCAATTTCAACTGATCGTTAATTCATATATTCAGATAACAAACGTCATAGTACCCTGTTATTTCTGATCAGTCATTAAGCTCAAACTCAACCGATCAACGATTCAGAAATAAACATATCAAATACCATATATCCAGCTGATATGTTCAAATTCAACTGGTCATCTATTAATATACAGGGACACTAGGTACCATAGCGCCCCACTATCTAGATCAGGCTATTATGCCCCAATTCGACCAGGATAAATTCAAATGCAGGGGAGAAAAAAGAAGGTCCAACTACCAAGTCATCCTAATAATTTAAGATAACACATATAACTTGCTTTCAGCAGATCCTAACCTCTGGAACAATGCCAGTATATACAATCATTATAAATGGATAAATATCATTTTAAGGCTGATAAATTAACTTCCCTTTATCAAGTGCATCCGCACTGCCTCGACGCGTTTCTCCGCCCTCTAATCCGGTTCATCAGGAGGCCCAGGGAGACAGGGAAATATTCTAATGATGATACATGTCTTCATATGGCAGCAGCTGCCGCCATTATGCCGGCAGCTTAAATAGACCATATCAAACAAATGAGAGTAACAAAGTCCCAGGTGTACGGTAATGGGCTTCTGTCTCAAATGGGTATAGTGCGCATGTCCATTTCCATTCTACCGCTAGAGCATGCGAGGTACACATTGCGCATGCTCCGAGGCCATACCTCATTAATTCATGACTCATTACTATTAATGCGAACAGTCACGCCCACACACCCCGAACACGGGCGCGCTGCCATAACAACCAGGCAGGCACGTCATAACGCGCCCAGAAAAAATACCAGAACAATACTGCCCTATGTTGTGCACTAATGACGCATTTGGTTGAGATTTTTGTGGTGCAGGGTGTTCTGCCATAATATTAACTATGGCGTATCTGTCTGATTGCTAGGACAACGCACCCCTGTTTTGATCTCTGAGGTGGGGACGTATCTGTCTAGATCAAGAGTAAGGATTTATGAATTAATGAGGTGTGACATCGGGGCATGTGCAATGCCTGCGATGTGATAATACGAAGTTTTTTATCCCAGAACTCATGCGTCATTAGTGCACAACATAGGGCAGTATTGTTCTGGTATTTTTTCTGGGCGCGTTATGACGTGCCTGCCTGGTTGTTATGGCAGCGCACCCGTGTTCGGGGTGTGTGGGCGTGACTGTTCGCATCAATAGTAATGAGTCATGAATTAATGAGGTATGGCCTCGGAGCATGCGCAATGTGTACCTCACATGCTCTAGCGGTAGAATGGAAATGGACATGCGCACTATACCCATTTGAGACAGAAGCCCATTACCGTACACCTGGGACTTTGTTACTCTCATTTGTTTGATATGGTCTATTTAAGCTGCCGGCATAATGGCAGCAGCTGCTGCCATATGAAGACATGTATCATCATTAGAATATTTCCCTGTCTCCCTGGGCCTCCTGATGAACCGGATTAGAGGGCGGAGAAACGCGTCGAGGCAGTGCGGATGCACTTGATAAAGGGAAGTTAATTTATCAGCCTTAAAATGATATTTATCCATTTATAATGATTGTATATACTGGCATTGTTCCAGAGGTTAGGATCTGCTGAAAGCAAGTTATATGTGTTATCTTAAATTATTAGGATGACTTGGTAGTTGGACCTTCTTTTTTCTCCCCTGCATTTGAATTTATCCTGGTCGAATTGGGGCATAATAGCCTGATCTAGATAGTGGGGCGCTATGGTACCTAGTGTCCCTGTATATTAATAGATGACCAGTTGAATTTGAACATATCAGCTGGATATATGGTATTTGATATGTTTATTTCTGAATCGTTGATCGGTTGAGTTTGAGCTTAATGACTGATCAGAAATAACAGGGTACTATGACGTTTGTTATCTGAATATATGAATTAACGATCAGTTGAAATTGAGTATATGAACTGGACAGGTTGTTATGGTATCTATTTCCCTATATATGAACTAATGACCAGCTGAATTTGAGCATATTAATTGGACAGGTTGTTAAGGCATCTATTATCCCTATATATATTATTGACCAGCTGAATTGGAGCATATTAACTGAACAGGGCGTAATGGTATCTATTTTCCCTGTATATGAATAATTGATCAGCTGATTTTGAGCATATTAAACAGGTGGAGCTATAATTGCCCCCTCTTTAAAGTGCATGGTGGGGTAAAAAAGTCCAACCAATAATTAGAGGTAACTTGCTCAGGCATTTCTCCTCATATGGTAGGGAATATATTAGGGTAAGTTAGGGATAGCCACCGAGGAACGGGGGCGCCCGGCTAAGTTAAGGTGATTTACCTCCGTCGGTAGGAAGGTGTGAGGTGGTAGGTCCTGATAGGGCCAGATTAATCCTATTTGGGATCCCATACCCCCGGCTTTACTGCCTCTGATTGTATTTTGTATAGGGGTGGCTACCCTGGTGTATATTTATACTACCCTTGATAAATTCTAGATAGGTGAATCACTTGGGAATTTTTTAAGACATATTTAATAAAATTGAATTTTAAAGGGATTGTTTTTTCACTATATATGTACTTTTTGACTATCCTGAAATTATTTTGATTGTTAGCCCTTGGTTTCATGGCGGGCTTCCTTTCAGGGACTTTGGACGCTGCTATTTGGCTGGAGGACGCGGAGGAGGTCTTTTCAGTTCATGGTGTTTCAACAATAGACCAAGGGGGGATATCCCTTAAAACCATTTTTAGGGAATTACAGGAGGAATATTTTGAGAACTTACGATCTTGGTGGGAGGTGAAGACAATTGAGAGTTATATTAAGAACAACATAGTACCTAGAGGTCTGCGCATCAATATTTCTCCTGCCCCTAGACTGAGGGACCCTGATTTCTTGGCTTTGTGGGAGCAAGAATCTATCGCGTCGTCGATTAGATTCATGACTATTGTATTGGATAAAGAAAGGAAAAATTTGTCGGATTCAAGTTTGAGATTGGATAATCTTAGGAAAAAAGCTCTGGAACATAAATCTGAAACAGAGTTTAGTAGGAAAGAAGCCACCCTTCAGAACAACGTTGAAAAACACCAGATTACTCTTAAAAAACATAAACAAAAACAGTTCGTAAGAGATCTGGGTGATTTCAAAGAGAAGAGGGCGTACAACTTTAATTTGAGTCATACAGCACCGATATACACAGACATATCTTCCTCAGACCAGGAAACCTCAGACTCTGAAAGACCTGAGTCAAGGGGTGGAAATAGAGGAGGAGGGAGGGGTAACAGAGGTAGACGGAATAACAGGGGAAGATGGACGAATTGGTGGGGAAACCGCCAATATCCCCAAAATATGGGAGGACAGATGGCATCTGGAGCCTCAGTTTCCAATACCTCAGTCCCTGGAAACTCTGGTTCATCTGCTCTTACTTCTCCCTCTTCATCTTTGGCTCCTCCATCTGCCTCTTTTTTAGAGAGGGAGGCCTCCAACCGTTATGGTCTGAGAAATCGCAATACATAAGCGGTGATCAAATGGCAGGTCAGATTATTAATCTTTCCTCGGTATCCCTTACCCCGGATATGAGGTCCTTACTGCACAAAGGTCTTTCCTTTGTTCCTCGGACTGGCTTTGATAAGTTCGAGTGGACTAAGGACATCCATCTTTTTGGCCGAAAACTTAAATGGCATAAATTTTTTAAAAATAATGATCGGGAAAAATGTGCAGAATTGGGCATTGATCCGGAAGATTTGGGGGCTTTCAATACATTGACAGACCTACTGGAGGAGGGAGAGTCAATTCGAGGCCTCGGACCATTTACCACATTAAAGAAAAAAAGTCATAGGCAGCCACCGGTGAGTGAACTAAATAGCATTGACATTTTTGTGAAAGTTGTTGAGGAAGAATTGAGTAAGATCAATTATATTGAGGGGGCGGATAATTTGTCCGAAGGTGAGAGGGTGGCGTTACGAGCTCTGAGGGAGGAACAAAATATTATCGTGAAGTCTTCGGACAAAGGTGGGAATCTGGTACTCATGGACCATGGACCGTACAGAGAGATGTGTCTAAGTATATTGAAAGATAAGGACACATATAATATACTTAATAATGATCCAACAAAGATATTTTGTGCTAGATTAGTAGAAAAGCTAGACGAGGCGTTGGATAAACGGTTAATCTCTAAGAACGAGTATGAATTCATGGTTCCTGTGAGTCCCACGATTCCCACTTTTTATACGATACCAAAAATTCACAAGGGTATAGACCCCCTCAGAGGTAGACCAATTGTGTCAGGAATAGGGTCTGTGACGCAGAATGCCAGTATTTATCTTGATAATATCCTGAGACCTTTCGTTTCGACCCTCCCCTCATATATAAGGGATACACCGGACTTACTTATGAAGATTCAAGACATATCTGTGGAAGGTGATTTTTACCTAGCCTCCATCGATGTGGAATCTTTATATAGTTCTATCCCACATGAAAGGGGTTTGGAGGCAGTTAACCATTTCCTCCGATCCAGAGCAAATTTCCTGTGGGATCATAATAATCTGGTAATGGACTTGCTCAATTTTGTACTCACGCACAACTACTTCATGTTCGACAGTAAGTACTTCCATCAGCTCAGGGGCACTGCGATGGGGAGCTCATGTGCTCCCTCTTACGCAAATTTGTTCCTGGGCTGGTGGGAGGAAACTGTCGTTTTTGGAGATGATACTTCATGGTGGGTCCCGCTCATCCTATATTGGGGTAGATTTATTGATGACGTTTTAGTCATATGGGTGGGTACCCAACAAGAATTCCATGAATTTATGCGATATATAAATGTCAATGATATTAATCTGAGATTCACTCACCATATTCATAGATCACATTTGGCGTTCCTGGATGTGGAAATTGGTATTGAGGACAATGGCACTCTATCAACCAAGACCTATAGGAAGCCAACCTCCACAAATAGCCTCATACGCTGGGACAGTTTTCATCCTACTTCTCTTAAAAAAGGCATACCTAAAGGCCAATACCTGAGAGTGAGGAGAAACTGTTCCAGCGATCGAGATTTCTATGAACAAGCTAGGGATCTTAGGACACGCTTTAGAGAAAGGGGTTACCCGCATGATGTTCTCAGTAAGGCCTTTCGACATGCTCAGGCAAAGGAACGTGGTCCACTTTTGCAGACAAACCAAAGGCAGAACACAGAGGGGGACCTAATAAGAATTATCGGTACATATGATGATCAATCCGACAGAGTGTTCCAGATCCTGCGAAGGCACTGGGGGATTCTTAGAGCTGATCCTGATCTGGTAGATGTCCTTTCCCCACGACCTATGGTCACCTTCAGAAAAGGAGGCTCTATAAGAGATCAACTGGTGCACAGCCACTACAGTCGACCAGTGCCAGTGGGCACGTGGCTTGATCGGCGGCCTATAGGCACTTTTCGTTGTGGTGGCTGCAAGTACTGTGACTGGATTAAACAGTGCAAATCGGTCATTAGTGCTAGCACTGGTCGTGAGTATTACCTGAGGGATTTCGCTAACTGTAAAAGTGAAGGTCTAGTCTATCTTGCAACATGTGATTGCCCACTTGATTATGTGGGCAAGACCAGGAGGGAGTTGAGGAGACGCATAGGGGAACATGTCGGTGACATCAGACATAAAAGAGAGACCCCGATAGCGAGACATGTGTGGGACTTTCACCATGGCAATATTAAATCAATCTGTTTTAGAGTCCTGGAAGTGATTAGACGGAATCCCAGAGGAGGTGACTGGGATAATAGGATCTTGAGGAAGGAATGTCAGTGGATATTTCGATTAAAAACTCAATCCCCAAACGGTTTAAATGAACAATTAAACTATACACCATTTATCTGAGGTGGACCCCTCTTTAGCGCTTCTTCAGAGTAGGTAGAGTCCAATTTCTGGTTAGGATAGCTATTGAATAAACCACGGAAATGGTGGTTTTTGTACTCCCTGCAAATGAGTGGGGAGTTGATCATCTTAGTGGACATGGGTGATTCATTATAGGAAGTAGTCCATATCACCAGATGAGAAAGATTTTTTTTTATATTATTATTTTTTTTCGGTATTTTTTTGCCCCCTTTATCATTAGAGGCATCATTAATATGTCCAAGTGGTGTATTTGGTAGTATATAGTATTGGGTACAGTAGGGTTATAGTGTGATGGAAACAGAATGTTTCTATTTATATGTTCAGGAGCCTCATATGACTTTTTTGATGCTGGGAATATTAATTCCCTATACCAAACCTCCCCCCCCCTCCCCCCCTTTCTTCCTCCCCAAGCCAATTTATTTTGGTTGAGAATTTTGTGGTGCAGGGTGTTCTGCCATAATATTAACTTTAACTATGGCGTATCTGTCTGATTGCTAGGACAACGCACCCCTGTTTTGATCTCTGAGGTGGGGACGTATCTGTCTAGATCAAGAGTAAGGATTTATGAATTAATGAGGTGTGACATCGGGGCATGTGCAATGCCTGCGATGTGATAATACGAAGTTTTTTATCCCAGAACTCATGCGTCATTAGTGCACAACATAGGGCAGTATTGTTCTGGTATTTTTTCTGGGCGCGTTATGACGTGCCTGCCTGGTTGTTATGGCAGCGCGCCCGTGTTCGGGGTGTGTGGGCGTGACTGTTCGCATCAATAGTAATGAGTCATGAATTAATGAGGTATGGCCTCGGAGCATGCGCAATGTGTACCTCGCATGCTCTAGCGGTAGAATGGAAATGGACATGCGCACTATACCCATTTGAGACAGAAGCCCATTACCGTACACCTGGGACTTTGTTACTCTCATTTGTTTGATATGGTCTATTTAAGCTGCCGGCATAATGGCGGCAGCTGCTGCCATATGAAGACATGTATCATCATTAGAATATTTCCCTGTCTCCCTGGGCCTCCTGATGAACCGGATTAGAGGGCGGAGAAACGCGTCGAGGCAGTGCGGATGCACTTGATAAAGGGAAGTTAATTTATCAGCCTTAAAATGATATTTATCCATTTATAATGATTGTATATACTGGCATTGTTCCAGAGGTTAGGATCTGCTGAAAGCAAGTTATATGTGTTATCTTAAATTATTAGGATGACTTGGTAGTTGGACCTTCTTTTTTCTCCCCTGCATTTGAATTTATCCTGGTCGAATTGGGGCATAATAGCCTGATCTAGATAGTGGGGCGCTATGGTACCTAGTGTCCCTGTATATTAATAGATGACCAGTTGAATTTGAACATATCAGCTGGATATATGGTATTTGATATGTTTATTTCTGAATCGTTGATCGGTTGAGTTTGAGCTTAATGACTGATCAGAAATAACAGGGTACTATGACGTTTGTTATCTGAATATATGAATTAACGATCAGTTGAAATTGAGTATATGAACTGGACAGGTTGTTATGGTATCTATTTCCCTATATATGAACTAATGACCAGCTGAATTTGAGCATATTAATTGGACAGGTTGTTAAGGCATCTATTATCCCTATATATGAATTATTGACCAGCTGAATTGGAGCATATTAACTGAACAGGGCGTAATGGTATCTATTTTCCCTGTATATGAATAATTGATCAGCTGATTTTGAGCATATTAAACAGGTGGAGCTATAATTGCCCCCTCTTTAAAGTGCATGGTGGGGTAAAAAAGTCCAACCAATAATTAGAGGTAACTTGCTCAGGCATTTCTCCTCATATGGTAGGGAATATATTAGGGTAAGTTACGGATAGCCACCGAGGAACGGGGGCGCCCGGCTAAGTTAAGGTGATTTACCTCCGTCGGTAGGAAGGTGTGAGGTGGTAGGTCCTGATAGGGCCAGATTAATCCTATTTGGGATCCCATACCCCCGGCTTTACTGCCTCTGATTGTATTTTGTATAGGGGTGGCTACCCTGGTGTATATTTATACTACCCTTGATAAATTCTAGATAGGTGAATCACTTGGGAATTTTTTAAGACATATTTAATAAAATTGAATTTTAAAGGGATTGTTTTTTCACTATATATGTACTTTTTGACTATCCTGAAATTATTTTGATTGTTAGCCCTTGGTTTCATGGCGGGCTTCCTTTCAGGGACTTTGGACGCTGCTATTTGGCTGGAGGACGCGGAGGAGGTCTTTTCAGTTCATGGTGTTTCAACAATAGACCAAGGGGGGATATCCCTTAAAACCATTTTTAGGGAATTACAGGAGGAATATTTTGAGAACTTACGATCTTGGTGGGAGGTGAAGACAATTGAGAGTTATATTAAGAACAACATAGTACCTAGAGGTCTGCGCATCAATATTTCTCCTGCCCCTAGACTGAGGGACCCTGATTTCTTGGCTTTGTGGGAGCAAGAATCTATCGCGTCGTCGATTAGATTCATGACTATTGTATTGGATAAAGAAAGGAAAAATTTGTCGGATTCAAGTTTGAGATTGGATAATCTTAGGAAAAAAGCTCTGGAACATAAATCTGAAACAGAGTTTAGTAGGAAAGAAGCCACCCTTCAGAACAACGTTGAAAAACACCAGATTACTCTTAAAAAACATAAACAAAAACAGTTCGTAAGAGATCTGGGTGATTTCAAAGAGAAGAGGGCGTACAACTTTAATTTGAGTCATACAGCACCGATATACACAGACATATCTTCCTCAGACCAGGAAACCTCAGACTCTGAAAGACCTGAGTCAAGGGGTGGAAATAGAGGAGGAGGGAGGGGTAACAGAGGTAGACGGAATAACAGGGGAAGATGGACGAATTGGTGGGGAAACCGCCAATATCCCCAAAATATGGGAGGACAGATGGCATCTGGAGCCTCAGTTTCCAATACCTCAGTCCCTGGAAACTCTGGTTCATCTGCTCTTACTTCTCCCTCTTCATCTTTGGCTCCTCCATCTGCCTCTTTTTTAGAGAGGGAGGCCTCCAACCGTTATGGTCTGAGAAATCGCAATACATAAGCGGTGATCAAATGGCAGGTCAGATTATTAATCTTTCCTCGGTATCCCTTACCCCGGATATGAGGTCCTTACTGCACAAAGGTCTTTCCTTTGTTCCTCGGACTGGCTTTGATAAGTTCGAGTGGACTAAGGACATCCATCTTTTTGGCCGAAAACTTAAATGGCATAAATTTTTTAAAAATAATGATCGGGAAAAATGTGCAGAATTGGGCATTGATCCGGAAGATTTGGGGGCTTTCAATACATTGACAGACCTACTGGAGGAGGGAGAGTCAATTCGAGGCCTCGGACCATTTACCACATTAAAGAAAAAAAGTCATAGGCAGCCACCGGTGAGTGAACTAAATAGCATTGACATTTTTGTGAAAGTTGTTGAGGAAGAATTGAGTAAGATCAATTATATTGAGGGGGCGGATAATTTGTCCGAAGGTGAGAGGGTGGCGTTACGAGCTCTGAGGGAGGAACAAAATATTATCGTGAAGTCTTCGGACAAAGGTGGGAATCTGGTACTCATGGACCATGGACCGTACAGAGAGATGTGTCTAAGTATATTGAAAGATAAGGACACATATAATATACTTAATAATGATCCAACAAAGATATTTTGTGCTAGATTAGTAGAAAAGCTAGACGAGGCATTGGATAAACGGTTAATCTCTAAGAACGAGTATGAATTCATGGTTCCTGTGAGTCCCACGATTCCCACTTTTTATACGATACCAAAAATTCACAAGGGTATAGACCCCCTCAGAGGTAGACCAATTGTGTCAGGAATAGGGTCTGTGACGCAGAATGCCAGTATTTATCTTGATAATATCCTGAGACCTTTCGTTTCGACCCTCCCCTCATATATAAGGGATACACCGGACTTACTTATGAAGATTCAAGACATATCTGTGGAAGGTGATTTTTACCTAGCCTCCATCGATGTGGAATCTTTATATAGTTCTATCCCACATGAAAGGGGTTTGGAGGCAGTTAACCATTTCCTCCGATCCAGAGAAAATTTCCTGTGGGATCATAATAATCTGGTAATGGACTTGCTCAATTTTGTACTCACGCACAACTACTTCATGTTCGACAGTAAGTACTTCCATCAGCTCAGGGGCACTGCGATGGGGAGCTCATGTGCTCCCTCTTACGCAAATTTGTTCCTGGGCTGGTGGGAGGAAACTGTCGTTTTTGGAGATGATACTTCATGGTGGGTCCCGCTCATCCTATATTGGGGTAGATTTATTGATGACGTTTTAGTCATATGGGTGGGTACCCAACAAGAATTCCATGAATTTATGCGATATATAAATGTCAATGATATTAATCTGAGATTCACTCACCATATTCATAGATCACATTTGGCGTTCCTGGATGTGGAAATTGGTATTGAGGACAATGGCAATCTATCAACCAAGACCTATAGGAAGCCAACCTCCACAAATAGCCTCATACGCTGGGACAGTTTTCATCCTACTTCTCTTAAAAAAGGCATACCTAAAGGCCAATACCTGAGAGTGAGGAGAAACTGTTCCAGCGATCGAGATTTCTATGAACAAGCTAGGGATCTTAGGACACGCTTTAGAGAAAGGGGTTACCCGCATGATGTTCTCAGTAAGGCCTTTCGACATGCTCAGGCAAAGGAACGTGGTCCACTTTTGCAGACAAACCAAAGGCAGAACACAGAGGGGGACCTAATAAGAATTATCGGTACATATGATGATCAATCCGACAGAGTGTTCCAGATCCTGCGAAGGCACTGGGGGATTCTTAGAGCTGATCCTGATCTGGTAGATGTCCTTTCCCCACGACCTATGGTCACCTTCAGAAAAGGAGGCTCTATAAGAGATCAACTGGTGCACAGCCACTACAGTCGACCAGTGCCAGTGGGCACGTGGCTTGATCGGCGGCCTATAGGCACTTTTCGTTGTGGTGGCTGCAAGTACTGTGACTGGATTAAACAGTGCAAATCGGTCATTAGTGCTAGCACTGGTCGTGAGTATTACCTGAGGGATTTCGCTAACTGTAAAAGTGAAGGTCTAGTCTATCTTGCAACATGTGATTGCCCACTTGATTATGTGGGCAAGACCAGGAGGGAGTTGAGGAGACGCATAGGGGAACATGTCGGTGACATCAGACATAAAAGAGAGACCCCGATAGCGAGACATGTGTGGGACTTTCACCATGGCAATATTAAATCAATCTGTTTTAGAGTCCTGGAAGTGATTAGACAGAATCCCAGAGGAGGTGACTGGGATAATAGGATCTTGAGGAAGGAATGTCAGTGGATATTTCGATTAAAAACTCAATCCCCAAACGGTTTAAATGAACAATTAAACTATACACCATTTATCTGAGGTGGACCCCTCTTTAGCGCTTCTTCAGAGTAGGTAGAGTCCAATTTCTGGTTAGGATAGCTATTGAATAAACCACGGAAATGGTGGTTTTTGTACTCCCTGCAAATGAGTGGGGAGTTGATCATCTTAGTGGACATGGGTGATTCATTATAGGAAGTAGTCCATATCACCAGATGAGAAAGATTTTTTTTTATATTATTATTTTTTTTCGGTATTTTTTTGCCCCCTTTATCATTAGAGGCATCATTAATATGTCCAAGTGGTGTATTTGGTAGTATATAGTATTGGGTACAGTAGGGTTATAGTGTGATGGAAACAGAATGTTTCTATTTATATGTTCAGGAGCCTCATATGACTTTTTTGATGCTGGGAATATTAATTCCCTATACCAAACCTCCCCCCCCCCTCCCCCCCTTTCTTCCTCCCCAAGCCAATTTATTTTGGTTGAGAATTTTGTGGTGCAGGGTGTTCTGCCATAATATTAACTTTAACTATGGCGTATCTGTCTGATTGCTAGGACAACGCACCCCTGTTTTGATCTCTGAGGTGGGGACGTATCTGTCTAGATCAAGAGTAAGGATTTATGAATTAATGAGGTGTGACATCGGGGCATGTGCAATGCCTGCGATGTGATAATACGAAGTTTTTTATCCCAGAACTCATGCGTCATTAGTGCACAACATAGGGCAGTATTGTTCTGGTATTTTTTCTGGGCGCGTTATGACGTGCCTGCCTGGTTGTTATGGCAGCGCGCCCGTGTTCGGGGTGTGTGGGCGTGACTGTTCGCATCAATAGTAATGAGTCATGAATTAATGAGGTATGGCCTCGGAGCATGCGCAATGTGTACCTCGCATGCTCTAGCGGTAGAATGGAAATGGACATGCGCACTATACCCATTTGAGACAGAAGCCCATTACCGTACACCTGGGACTTTGTTACTCTCATTTGTTTGATATGGTCTATTTAAGCTGCCGGCATAATGGCGGCAGCTGCTGCCATATGAAGACATGTATCATCATTAGAATATTTCCCTGTCTCCCTGGGCCTCCTGATGAACCGGATTAGAGGGCGGAGAAACGCGTCGAGGCAGTGCGGATGCACTTGATAAAGGGAAGTTAATTTATCAGCCTTAAAATGATATTTATCCATTTATAATGATTGTATATACTGGCATTGTTCCAGAGGTTAGGATCTGCTGAAAGCAAGTTATATGTGTTATCTTAAATTATTAGGATGACTTGGTAGTTGGACCTTCTTTTTTCTCCCCTGCATTTGAATTTATCCTGGTCGAATTGGGGCATAATAGCCTGATCTAGATAGTGGGGCGCTATGGTACCTAGTGTCCCTGTATATTAATAGATGACCAGTTGAATTTGAACATATCAGCTGGATATATGGTATTTGATATGTTTATTTCTGAATCGTTGATCAGTTGAGTTTGAGCTTAATGACTGATCAGAAATAACAGGGTACTATGACGTTTGTTATCTGAATATATGAATTAACGATCAGTTGAAATTGAGTATATGAACTGGACAGGTTGTTATGGCATCTATTTCCCTATATATGAACTAATGACCAGCTGAATTTGAGCATATTAATTGGACAGGTTGTTAAGGCATCTATTATCCCTATATATGAATTATTGACCAGCTGAATTGGAGCATATTAACTGAACAGGGCGTAATGGTATCTATTTTCCCTGTATATGAATAATTGATCAGCTGATTTTGAGCATATTAAACAGGTGGAGCTATAATTGCCCCCTCTTTAAAGTGCATGGTGGGGTAAAAAAGTCCAACCAATAATTAGAGGTAACTTGCTCAGGCATTTCTCCTCATATGGTAGGGAATATATTAGGGTAAGTTACGGATAGCCACCGAGGAACGGGGGCGCCCGGCTAAGTTAAGGTGATTTACCTCCGTCGGTAGGAAGGTGTGAGGTGGTAGGTCCTGATAGGGCCAGATTAATCCTATTTGGGATCCCATACCCCCGGCTTTACTGCCTCTGATTGTATTTTGTATAGGGGTGGCTACCCTGGTGTATATTTATACTACCCTTGATAAATTCTAGATAGGTGAATCACTTGGGAATTTTTTAAGACATATTTAATAAAATTAAATTTTAAAGGGATTGTTTTTTCACTATATATGTACTTTTTGACTATCCTGAAATTATTTTGATTGTTAGCCCTTGGTTTCATGGCGGGCTTCCTTTCAGGGACTTTGGACGCTGCTATTTGGCTGGAGGACGCGGAGGAGGTCTTTTCAGTTCATGGTGTTTCAACAATAGACCAAGGGGGGATATCCCTTAAAACCATTTTTAGGGAATTACAGGAGGAATATTTTGAGAACTTACGATCTTGGTGGGAGGTGAAGACAATTGAGAGTTATATTAAGAACAACATAGTACCTAGAGGTCTGCGCATCAATATTTCTCCTGCCCCTAGACTGAGGGACCCTGATTTCTTGGCTTTGTGGGAGCAAGAATCTATCGCGTCGTCGATTAGATTCATGACTATTGTATTGGATAAAGAAAGGAAAAATTTGTCGGATTCAAGTTTGAGATTGGATAATCTTAGGAAAAAAGCTCTGGAACATAAATCTGAAACAGAGTTTAGTAGGAAAGAAGCCACCCTTCAGAACAACGTTGAAAAACACCAGATTACTCTTAAAAAACATAAACAAAAACAGTTCGTAAGAGATCTGGGTGATTTCAAAGAGAAGAGGGCGTACAACTTTAATTTGAGTCATACAGCACCGATATACACAGACATATCTTCCTCAGACCAGGAAACCTCAGACTCTGAAAGACCTGAGTCAAGGGGTGGAAATAGAGGAGGAGGGAGGGGTAACAGAGGTAGACGGAATAACAGGGGAAGATGGACGAATTGGTGGGGAAACCGCCAATATCCCCAAAATATGGGAGGACAGATGGCATCTGGAGCCTCAGTTTCCAATACCTCAGTCCCTGGAAACTCTGGTTCATCTGCTCTTGCTTCTCCCTCTTCATCTTTGGCTCCTCCATCTGCCTCTTTTTTAGAGAGGGAGGCCTCCAACCGTTATGGTCTGAGAAATCGCAATACATAAGCGGTGATCAAATGGCAGGTCAGATTATTAATCTTTCCTCGGTATCCCTTACCCCGGATATGAGGTCCTTACTGCACAAAGGTCTTTCCTTTGTTCCTCGGACTGGCTTTGATAAGTTCGAGTGGACTAAGGACATCCATCTTTTTGGCCGAAAACTTAAATGGCATAAATTTTTTAAAAATAATGATCGGGAAAAATGTGCAGAATTGGGCATTGATCCGGAAGATTTGGGGGCTTTCAATACATTGACAGACCTACTGGAGGAGGGAGAGTCAATTCGAGGCCTCGGACCATTTACCACATTAAAGAAAAAAAGTCATAGGCAGCCACCGGTGAGTGAACTAAATAGCATTGACATTTTTGTGAAAGTTGTTGAGGAAGAATTGAGTAAGATCAATTATATTGAGGGGGCGGATAATTTGTCCGAAGGTGAGAGGGTGGCGT
Organism: Anomaloglossus baeobatrachus; assembly: GCF_048569485.1. Classification (NCBI taxonomy): domain Eukaryota; kingdom Metazoa; phylum Chordata; class Amphibia; order Anura; family Aromobatidae; genus Anomaloglossus; species Anomaloglossus baeobatrachus. The sequence goes on along the minus strand of NC_134355.1, from coordinate 382,762,542 downwards.
TACGAGCTCTGAGGGAGGAACAAAATATTATCGTGAAGTCTTCGGACAAAGGTGGGAATCTGGTACTCATGGACCATGGACCGTACAGAGAGATGTGTCTAAGTATATTGAAAGATAAGGACACATATAATATACTTAATAATGATCCAACAAAGATATTTTGTGCTAGATTAGTAGAAAAGCTAGACGAGGCGTTGGATAAACGGTTAATCTCTAAGAACGAGTATGAATTCATGGTTCCTGTGAGTCCCACGATTCCCACTTTTTATACGATACCAAAAATTCACAAGGGTATAGACCCCCTCAGAGGTAGACCAATTGTGTCAGGAATAGGGTCTGTGACGCAGAATGCCAGTATTTATCTTGATAATATCCTGAGACCTTTCGTTTCGACCCTCCCCTCATATATAAGGGATACACCGGACTTACTTATGAAGATTCAAGACATATCTGTGGAAGGTGATTTTTACCTAGCCTCCATCGATGTGGAATCTTTATATAGTTCTATCCCACATGAAAGGGGTTTGGAGGCAGTTAACCATTTCCTCCGATCCAGAGCAAATTTCCTGTGGGATCATAATAATCTGGTAATGGACTTGCTCAATTTTGTACTCACGCACAACTACTTCATGTTCGACAGTAAGTACTTCCATCAGCTCAGGGGCACTGCGATGGGGAGCTCATGTGCTCCCTCTTACGCAAATTTGTTCCTGGGCTGGTGGGAGGAAACTGTCGTTTTTGGAGATGATACTTCATGGTGGGTCCCGCTCATCCTATATTGGGGTAGATTTATTGATGACATTTTAGTCATATGGGTGGGTACCCAACAAGAATTCCATGAATTTATGCGATATATAAATGTCAATGATATTAATCTGAGATTCACTCACCATATTCATAGATCACATTTGGCGTTCCTGGATGTGGAAATTGGTATTGAGGACAATGGCACTCTATCAACCAAGACCTATAGGAAGCCAACCTCCACAAATAGCCTCATACGCTGGGACAGTTTTCATCCTACTTCTCTTAAAAAAGGCATACCTAAAGGCCAATACCTGAGAGTGAGGAGAAACTGTTCCAGCGATCGAGATTTCTATGAACAAGCTAGGGATCTTAGGACACGCTTTAGAGAAAGGGGTTACCCGCATGATGTTCTCAGTAAGGCCTTTCGACATGCTCAGGCAAAGGAACGTGGTCCACTTTTGCAGACAAACCAAAGGCAGAACACAGAGGGGGACCTAATAAGAATTATCGGTACATATGATGATCAATCCGACAGAGTGTTCCAGATCCTGCGAAGGCACTGGGGGATTCTTAGAGCTGATCCTGATCTGGTAGATGTCCTTTCCCCACGACCTATGGTCACCTTCAGAAAAGGAGGCTCTATAAGAGATCAACTGGTGCACAGCCACTACAGTCGACCAGTGCCAGTGGGCACGTGGCTTGATCGGCGGCCTATAGGCACTTTTCGTTGTGGTGGCTGCAAGTACTGTGACTGGATTAAACAGTGCAAATCGGTCATTAGTGCTAGCACTGGTCGTGAGTATTACCTGAGGGATTTCGCTAACTGTAAAAGTGAAGGTCTAGTCTATCTTGCAACATGTGATTGCCCACTTGATTATGTGGGCAAGACCAGGAGGGAGTTGAGGAGACGCATAGGGGAACATGTCGGTGACATCAGACATAAAAGAGAGACCCCGATAGCGAGACATGTGTGGGACTTTCACCATGGCAATATTAAATCAATCTGTTTTAGAGTCCTGGAAGTGATTAGACGGAATCCCAGAGGAGGTGACTGGGATAATAGGATCTTGAGGAAGGAATGTCAGTGGATATTTCGATTAAAAACTCAATCCCCAAACGGTTTAAATGAACAATTAAACTATACACCATTTATCTGAGGTGGACCCCTCTTTAGCGCTTCTTCAGAGTAGTTAGAGTCCAATTTCTGGTTAGGATAGCTATTGAATAAACCACGGAAATGGTGGTTTTTGTACTCCCTGCAAATGAGTGGGGAGTTGATCATCTTAGTGGACATGGGTGATTCATTATAGGAAGTAGTCCATATCACCAGATGAGAAAGATTTTTTTTTATATTATTATTTTTTTTTCGGTATTTTTTTGCCCCCTTTATCATTAGAGGCATCATTAATATGTCCAAGTGGTGTATTTGGTAGTATATAGTATTGGGTACAGTAGGGTTATAGTGTGATGGAAACAGAATGTTTCTATTTATATGTTCAGGAGCCTCATATGACTTTTTTGATGCTGGGAATATTAATTCCCTATACCAAACCTCCCCCCCCCTCCCCCCTTTCTTCCTCCCCAAGCCAATTTATTTTGGTTGAGAATTTTGTGGTGCAGGGTGTTCTGCCATAATATTAACTATGGCGTATCTGTCTGATTGCTAGGACAACCCACCCCTGTTTTGATCTCTGAGGTGGGGACGTATCTGTCTAGATCAAGAGTAAGGATTTATGAATTAATGAGGTGTGACATCGGGGCATGTGCAATGCCTGCGATGTGATAATACGAAGTTTTTTATCCCAGAACTCATGCGTCATTAGTGCACAACATAGGGCAGTATTGTTCTGGTATTTTTTCTGGGCGCGTTATGACGTGCCTGCCTGGTTGTTATGGCAGCGCGCCCGTGTTCGGGGTGTGTGGGCGTGACTGTTCGCATCAATAGTAATGAGTCATGAATTAATGAGGTATGGCCTCGGAGCATGCGCAATGTGTACCTCGCATGCTCTAGCGGTAGAATGGAAATGGACATGCGCACTATACCCATTTGAGACAGAAGCCCATTACCGTACACCTGGGACTTTGTTACTCTCATTTGTTTGATATGGTCTATTTAAGCTGCCGGCATAATGGCGGCAGCTGCTGCCATATGAAGACATGTATCATCATTAGAATATTTCCCTGTCTCCCTGGGCCTCCTGATGAACCGGATTAGAGGGCGGAGAAACGCGTCGAGGCAGTGCGGATGCACTTGATAAAGGGAAGTTAATTTATCAGCCTTAAAATGATATTTATCCATTTATAATGATTGTATATACTGGCATTGTTCCAGAGGTTAGGATCTGCTGAAAGCAAGTTATATGTGTTATCTTAAATTATTAGGATGACTTGGTAGTTGGACCTTCTTTTTTCTCCCCTGCATTTGAATTTATCCTGGTCGAATTGGGGCATAATAGCCTGATCTAGATAGTGGGGCGCTATGGTACCTAGTGTCCCTGTATATTAATAGATGACCAGTTGAATTTGAACATATCAGCTGGATATATGGTATTTGATATGTTTATTTCTGAATCGTTGATCGGTTGAGTTTGAGCTTAATGACTGATCAGAAATAACAGGGTACTATGACGTTTGTTATCTGAATATATGAATTAACGATCAGTTGAAATTGAGTATATGAACTGGACAGGTTGTTATGGTATCTATTTCCCTATATATGAACTAATGACCAGCTGAATTTGAGCATATTAATTGGACAGGTTGTTAAGGCATCTATTATCCCTATATATGAATTATTGACCAGCTGAATTGGAGCATATTAACTGAACAGGGCGTAATGGTATCTATTTTCCCTGTATATGAATAATTGATCAGCTGATTTTGAGCATATTAAACAGGTGGAGCTATAATTGCCCCCTCTTTAAAGTGCATGGTGGGGTAAAAAAGTCCAACCAATAATTAGAGGTAACTTGCTCAGGCATTTCTCCTCATATGGTAGGGAATATATTAGGGTAAGTTACGGATAGCCACCGAGGAACGGGGGCGCCCGGCTAAGTTAAGGTGATTTACCTCCGTCGGTAGGAAGGTGTGAGGTGGTAGGTCCTGATAGGGCCAGATTAATCCTATTTGGGATCCCATACCCCCGGCTTTACTGCCTCTGATTGTATTTTGTATAGGGGTGGCTACCCTGGTGTATATTTATACTACCCTTGATAAATTCTAGATAGGTGAATCACTTGGGAATTTTTTAAGACATATTTAATAAAATTGAATTTTAAAGGGATTGTTTTTTCACTATATATGTACTTTTTGACTATCCTGAAATTATTTTGATTGTTAGCCCTTGGTTTCATGGCGGGCTTCCTTTCAGGGACTTTGGACGCTGCTATTTGGCTGGAGGACGCGGAGGAGGTCTTTTCAGTTCATGGTGTTTCAACAATAGACCAAGGGGGGATATCCCTTAAAACCATTTTTAGGGAATTACAGGAGGAATATTTTGAGAACTTACGATCTTGGTGGGAGGTGAAGACAATTGAGAGTTATATTAAGAACAACATAGTACCTAGAGGTCTGCGCATCAATATTTCTCCTGCCCCTAGACTGAGGGACCCTGATTTCTTGGCTTTGTGGGAGCAAGAATCTATCGCGTCGTCGATTAGATTCATGACTATTGTATTGGATAAAGAAAGGAAAAATTTGTCGGATTCAAGTTTGAGATTGGATAATCTTAGGAAAAAAGCTCTGGAACATAAATCTGAAACAGAGTTTAGTAGGAAAGAAGCCACCCTTCAGAACAACGTTGAAAAACACCAGATTACTCTTAAAAAACATAAACAAAAACAGTTCGTAAGAGATCTGGGTGATTTCAAAGAGAAGAGGGCGTACAACTTTAATTTGAGTCATACAGCACCGATATACACAGACATATCTTCCTCAGACCAGGAAACCTCAGACTCTGAAAGACCTGAGTCAAGGGGTGGAAATAGAGGAGGAGGGAGGGGTAACAGAGGTAGACGGAATAACAGGGGAAGATGGACGAATTGGTGGGGAAACCGCCAATATCCCCAAAATATGGGAGGACAGATGGCATCTGGAGCCTCAGTTTCCAATACCTCAGTCCCTGGAAACTCTGGTTCATCTGCTCTTGCTTCTCCCTCTTCATCTTTGGCTCCTCCATCTGCCTCTTTTTTAGAGAGGGAGGCCTCCAACCGTTATGGTCTGAGAAATCGCAATACATAAGCGGTGATCAAAAGGCAGGTCAGATTATTAATCTTTCCTCGGTATCCCTTACCCCGATATGAGGTCCTTACTGCACAAAGGTCTTTCCTTTGTTCCTCGGACTAGCTTTGATAAGTTCGAGTGGACTAAGGACATCCATCTTTTTGGCCGAAAACTTAAATGGCATAAATTTTTTAAAAATAATGATCGGGAAAAATGTGCAGAATTGGGCATTGATCCGGAAGATTTGGGGGCTTTCAATACATTGACAGACCTACTGGAGGAGGGAGAGTCAATTCGAGGCCTCGGACCATTTACCACATTAAAGAAAAAAAGTCATAGGCAGCCACCGGTGAGTGAACTAAATAGCATTGACATTTTTGTGAAAGTTGTTGAGGAAGAATTGAGTAAGATCAATTATATTAAGGGGGCGGATAATTTGTCCGAAGGTGAGAGGGTGGCGTTACGAGCTCTGAGGGAGGAACAAAATATTATCGTGAAGTCTTCGGACAAAGGTGGGAATCTGGTACTCATGGACCATGGACCGTACAGAGAGATGTGTCTAAGTATATTGAAAGATAAGGACACATATAATATACTTAATAATGATCCAACAAAGATATTTTGTGCTAGATTAGTAGAAAAGCTAGACGAGGCGTTGGATAAACGGTTAATCTCTAAGAACGAGTATGAATTCATGGTTCCTGTGAGTCCCACGATTCCCACTTTTTATACGATACCAAAAATTCACAAGGGTATAGAGCCCCTCAGAGGTAGACCAATTGTGTCAGGAATAGGGTCTGTGACGCAGAATGCCAGTATTTATCTTGATAATATCCTGAGACCTTTCGTTTCGACCCTCCCCTCATATATAAGGGATACACCGGACTTACTTATGAAGATTCAAGACATATCTGTGGAAGGTGATTTTTACCTAGCCTCCATCGATGTGGAATCTTTATATAGTTCTATCCCACATGAAAGGGGTTTGGAGGCAGTTAACCATTTCCTCCGATCCAGAGCAAATTTCCTGTGGGATCATAATAATCTGGTAATGGACTTGCTCAATGTTGTACTCACGCACAACTACTTCATGTTCGACAGTAAGTACTTCCATCAGCTCAGGGGCACTGCGATGGGGAGCTCATGTGCTCCCTCTTACGCAAATTTGTTCCTGGGCTGGTGGGAGGAAACTGTCGTTTTTGGAGATGATACTTCATGGTGGGTCCCGCTCATCCTATATTGGGGTAGATTTATTGATGACGTTTTAGTCATATGGGTGGGTACCCAACAAGAATTCCATGAATTTATGCGATATATAAATGTCAATGATATTAATCTGAGATTCACTCACCATATTCATAGATCACATTTGGCGTTCCTGGATGTGGAAATTGGTATTGAGGACAATGGCACTCTATCAACCAAGACCTATAGGAAGCCAACCTCCACAAATAGCCTCCTACGCTGGGACAGTTTTCATCCTACTTCTCTTAAAAAAGGCATACCTAAAGGCCAATACCTGAGAGTGAGGAGAAACTGTTCCAGCGATCGAGATTTCTATGAACAAGCTAGGGATCTTAGGACACGCTTTAGAGAAAGGGGTTACCCGCATGATGTTCTCAGTAAGGCCTTTCGACATGCTCAGGCAAAGGAACGTGGTCCACTTTTGCAGACAAACCAAAGGCAGAACACAGAGGGGGACCTAATAAGAATTATCGGTACATATGATGATCAATCCGACAGAGTGTTCCAGATCCTGCGAAGGCACTGGGGGATTCTTAGAGCTGATCCTGATCTGGTAGATGTCCTTTCCCCACGACCTATGGTCACCTTCAGAAAAGGAGGCTCTATAAGAGATCAACTGGTGCACAGCCACTACAGTCGACCAGTGCCAGTGGGCACGTGGCTTGATCGGCGGCCTATAGGCACTTTTCGTTGTGGTGGCTGCAAGTACTGTGACTGGATTAAACAGTGCAAATCGGTCATTAGTGCTAGCACTGGTCGTGAGTATTACCTGAGGGATTTCGCTAACTGTAAAAGTGAAGGTCTAGTCTATCTTGCAACATGTGATTGCCCACTTGATTATGTGGGCAAGACCAGGAGGGAGTTGAGGAGACGCATAGGGGAACATGTCGGTGACATCAGACATAAAAGAGAGACCCCGATAGCGAGACATGTGTGGGACTTTCACCATGGCAATATTAAATCAATCTGTTTTAGAGTCCTGGAAGTGATTAGACGGAATCCCAGAGGAGGTGACTGGGATAATAGGATCTTGAGGAAGGAATGTCAGTGGATATTTCGATTAAAAACTCAATCCCCAAACGGTTTAAATGAACAATTAAACTATACACCATTTATCTGAGGTGGACCCCTCTTTAGCGCTTCTTCAGAGTAGGTAGAGTCCAATTTCTGGTTAGGATAGCTATTGAATAAACCACGGAAATGGTGGTTTTTGTACTCCCTGCAAATGAGCGGGGAGTTGATCATCTTAGTGGACATGGGTGATTCATTATAGGAAGTAGTCCATATCACCAGATGAGAAAGATTTTTTTTTATATTATTATTTTTTTTTCGGTATTTTTTTGCCCCCTTTATCATTAGAGGCATCATTAATATGTCCAAGTGGTGTATTTGGTAGTATATAGTATTGGGTACAGTAGGGTTATAGTGTGATGGGAACAGAATGTTTCTATTTATATGTTCAGGAGCCTCATATGACTTTTTTGATGCTGGGAATATTAATTCCCTATACCAAACCTCCCCCTCCCTCCCCCCCTTTCTTCCTCCCCAAGCCAATTTATTTTGGTTGAGAATTTTGTGGTGCAGGGTGTTCTGCCATAATATTAACTATGGCGTATTTGTCTGATTGCTAGGACAACGCACCCCTGTTTTGATCTCTGAGGTGGGGACGTATCTGTCTAGATCAAGAGTAAGGATTTATGAATTAATGAGGTGTGACATCGGGGCATGTGCAATGCCTGCGATGTGATAATACGAAGTTTTTTATCCCAGAACTCATGCGTCATTAGTGCACAACATAGGGCAGTATTGTTCTGGTATTTTTTCTGGGCGCGTTATGACGTGCCTGCCTGGTTGTTATGGCAGCGCGCCCGTGTTCGGGGTGTGTGGGCGTGACTGTTCGCATCAATAGTAATGAGTCATGAATTAATGAGGTATGGCCTCGGAGCATGCGCAATGTGTACCTCGCATGCTCTAGCGGTAGAATGGAAATGGACATGCGCACTATACCCATTTGAGACAGAAGCCCATTACCGTACACCTGGGACTTTGTTACTCTCATTTGTTTGATATGGTCTATTTAAGCTGCTGGCATAATGGCGGCAGCTGCTGCCATATGAAGACATGTATCATCATTAGAATATTTCCCTGTCTCCCTGGGCCTCCTGATGAACCGGATTAGAGGGCGGAGAAACGCGTCGAGGCAGTGCGGATGCACTTGATAAAGGGAAGTTAATTTATCAGCCTTAAAATGATATTTATCCATTTATAATGATTGTATATACTGGCATTGTTCCAGAGGTTAGGATCTGCTGAAAGCAAGTTATATGTGTTATCTTAAATTATTAGGATGACTTGGTAGTTGGACCTTCTTTTTTCTCCCCTGCATTTGAATTTATCCTGGTCAAATTGGGGCATAATAGCCTGATCTAGATAGTGGGGCGCTATGGTACCTAGTGTCCCTGTATATTAATAGATGACCAGTTGAATTTGAACATATCAGCTGGATATATGGTATTTGATATGTTTATTTCTGAATCGTTGATCGGTTGAGTTTGAGCTTAATGACTGATCAGAAATAACAGGGTACTATGACGTTTGTTATCTGAATATATGAATTAACGATCAGTTGAAATTGAGTATATGAACTGGACAGGTTGTTATGGTATCTATTTCCCTATATATGAACTAATGACCAGCTGAATTTGAGCATATTAATTGGACAGGTTGTTAAGGCATCTATTATCCCTATATATGAATTATTGACCAGCTGAATTGGAGCATATTAACTGAACAGGGCGTAATGGTATCTATTTTCCCTGTATATGAATAATTGATCAGCTGATTTTGAGCATATTAAACAGGTGGAGCTATAATTGCCCCCTCTTTAAAGTGCATGGTGAGGTAAAAAAGTCCAACCAATAATTAGAGATAACTTGCTCAGGCATTTCTCCTCATATGGTAGGGAATATATTAGGGTAAATTAGGGATAGCCACCGAGGAACGGGGGCGCCCGGCTAAGTTAAGGTGATTTACCTCCGTCGGTAGGAAGGTGTGAGGTGGTAGGTCCTGATAGGGCCAGATTAATCCTATTTGGGATCCCATACCCCCGGCTTTACTGCCTCTGATTGTATTTTGTATAGGGGTGGCTACCCTGGTGTATATTTATACTACCCTTGATAAATTCTAGATAGGTGAATCACTTGGGAATTTTTTAAGACATATTTAATAAAATTGAATTTTAAAGGGATTGTTTTTTCACTATATATGTACTTTTTGACTATCCTGAAATTATTTTGATTGTTAGCCCATGGAGATGTTCCCATTTAGGCTTGTGGAACCACAGTGTTTCCGTGTTCTGTGGCTGCTCCATGATACAGTGTCCCCAGCTGCCACTATTTTATCCATTGTGCAGTCCGTCCCTGTGTTACATAAGCATGTGTTAAACAATCTCAACCGTGCTCTAACCAACTCTGCAACTGGGAAGGTCCACCTAACAACAAACACGTGGACAAGTTGTTGTGGACAGGGATGATACATATCTGTCACAGCACACTGGGTAAATCTGGTGGAGGTTGGGACAAACTCGCAAACTGTAACACCACACATCATACCCACTCCAAGAATAGCAAGCCCAACATCTACCAGCATTTCCGGCTCATCATATGCCATTTCCTGTCTCTCTTTCTCCTCCTCCACCTGGTCCTCATCCTCTCCTGAATTACCCTTCCCATCACTGCCAAGCTGGGCTCTGTGCAGCAGGGCATCGGCAAAGTGGCAACACGCTCTGCGTAAGCTGATCTGTTTAGGTCACAAACCACACACTGCAGCAGAGCTGTGGCAAGGTATAAAAGAGCAGACCAATCAGTGGCTCTTCCCGCTTCACCTTCAACCCGGCCTGGTCATTTGCAACTATGGGTGTAACCTGGTGGCAGCTTTAAAGATTGGCAAGCTGGTACACGTGCCATGCATGGCTCACGTGCTGAACCTAATTGTTCAGAAATTTATGAAAACATACCCTGACTTGCCATACCTACTTGAGAAGGTGCACTGAATTAGTGCTAATTTCCGCCATTCCTCTACCACTTTTGCTAGTTTTAAGGGTGCTTTACACATTGCGATCTCGCTAGCGAGATCGCTAGCGACCGTACCCGCCCCCGTCTGTTGTGCGTCACAGGCAAATTGCTGCCCGTGGCACACAACATCGCTAACACCCGTCCTTTAACCATCAGGCCATGAGGGGTTAACTTTCCGTTCTACGACAGGTGAGAATGTTTTAGACATGCTCTATAAATTGGTGAGCTATGTGTGGGCGTTTTCTTTGCCCCCTGAACCTGCACCTCAGTACTCTAACTGCTTCTGGAACGGAGGATGGCGAATTGAGGAGCTTATTGATTGCTGTAATGGGGACATTGGACCCGCCTCATATCCAGAGAGTCCTTTGAGGAATGTCCTTATCTGATGTACACTGAGGCCTAAGATAAGTGGCTAATGCCTTGTATTCTGAACAGTTGTTGTCTGTTGTCCCTTTGAATTTGTTCCCGCATCATATGTTTAGACACTTTGGTTAACTTTTTTTACCTTGATGGGTGTTAGAGACCTGGTACTCTATCTTGAGGCTTTCTAGATGCTGAATATAACCTCTTTTTGTTGGGACCGGATATATTCGGGGATTATCTGACTCTTATTTATTGTCTTTTTGAACTAACTATTTTCTCCACTCCTGAAGAACCTCAAATAGATGAGGGGAAACGCGTCGGGTGATTTCCATTAGGAACCCCTAGTTTATTATTGAGTGGTTTTTCTGGGTCATTGTACCCCACTATGTCTCCAATGTAATCATATTGGCTATGGTGTATTTGTATTATTTATATGAGATCTGATTGTTGGTTCATTGTTGGAAATTAATTCCTTGTAGTAGTATCACCTTCATATCTGTTAGGGTCACTCCAGGGCCTGAAGGGATAGTTTTCGTTGAGCGGGGGCGACAAATGCGCAGGCTTTTAGGGTGGCAACCTCCGCGGCAAGGAAGGGGTGAGTCCAGGGCGATATAAGGGTCAGGCCCCTCCCTTGTACTCTTGGATATCTAATTTTATCTTCAATTGATGTAGATGTTGGGATTTCTCTTCCCTTGTAATACTGAATAATAATAAAATTGTATTTTAGGAGTTTTTTGCTTTAGTTTTTCACGATTGTACTTCTAAACTATTTGCTCAGAAAAAAATAACACCCGTCACACGGACTTACCTTCCCTGCAACGTCGCTGTGGCCAGCGAACCACCTCCTTTCTGAGGGGACGGTGCGTGCGGCGTCACAGCGACGTCACACAGCAGCCGTCCAATAGAAGCGGAGGGGCGGAGATGAGCGGGACAAACATCCTGCCCACCTCCTTCCTTCCTCATTATGGGCGGCCGCAGGTATGAGGTTGTTCCTCATTCCTGCGATGTCACACATAGCAATATGTGCTGTCGCAGGAACGACAAACAACCTCGCTACTGACCAGACAACGATTTATGGTAAATGAACGACGTCTCAGACCAATGATTTTTGCCTCTTTTGTGATCATTTAAGGTCGCACATAGGTGTTACATGCTGCAATTTCGCTAGCGACGCCGAATGTGCGTCACAAACACCGTGACCCCAACGATATATCGTTAGCGATGTCGCAGCGTGTAACTGGCCCTTTACAGCGCTGCAAAAGTGCTTTAATTTACCAAGTCACCGACACATGTGTGACCTGCCCACGTGGTGGAACTCTACATTCTATATGTTGGCGAGGATAACTGAGCAGCAGAGGGCAGTAGCTGAATACCAGCTCCAACATACCGGTCAGACTGAGAGTCAGCCACCACACATAATAACTGTTGAGAGGGTGTGGATCGCTGACATCTGTGAGGTTCTTGTGAACTTTCAGTACTGCACCAAGCTCGTGAGCGGTGACCAGGCTATTAGCAGCTTAACCATCCCACTGCTATTACTGTTGAGACAAACACTGCATAATCTCAAAGAGGAAGCTTTGAGTGCCCAAGGATTAATGGGGAGATACACCAACACCAGGTCCAACAGAGGTGGGGGGAAATGTGCGCAAACTGTTCCATTTTCAATAAACCAGAACATCAGCAAGGGCTATCTGTGGCTGTAACAATGCCAAGAAGGGAAACGTTTCAAACCATGGTCAAGGGGTACTTAAAGGGAAGATGTCGCGGTTTTTTATTTTTGTATTAAAAATAGTGATTATGAAATCAAGTATTTTTAATACAAAATTAAAATCACTGCTTATTTAATTTTTATTTCATTCTAATTTCACTGAAGGCACTGCTGGATTTGCTGTGTGTAACGACAGTTACTCACTCCTTTATGGCAGCCCCTGTGCATAGAGAACAGTCGTCGGGATCTGACCCCATTTAGTAACGTTAGAGTAGGCGTCTGCTGTGACCTGGATGCGCCCCTGTGCTGTCCAGATCACAACAAAGGGAGGAGATCAGCGCCATCATTGTGGAACTCACAGCGTATGCTGTCTCCTCCACTTTACCCCTGTCAACCACCAGGATGTGTGAGTACAGGCCGCCTACCCTCCCCTCCCCCCGCCGTTACCATCACCAATGACACCCCTTCCCTCCGCTCTACCCAGCCCCTGCTCTTCCCCCCACCACCGCTGCTGTGAGTGTTTATGTGCCTCTGTATGAGAGTACCGGCACCCCTACCCCCACCACCGCCGCTGCTACCGTCTCTAAAAACAGTAACACCCCCCGCTCAACTCCCCCTCCCTTTCACCTGTCACCTGTCGGCCTGTGTGTGTACCGGTGATACTGTCTGCACAGCTGTGTATCTAATCCTCTCCTTTGTGATACTGTCTGCTGAGCTGTATCTAATCCTATCCTGTGTGATATTGTCTGCACAGCTGTGTATCTAATCCTGTCCTTTGTGATACTGTCTCCTGAGCTGTGTATCTAATCCTCTCCTGTGTGATACTGTGTGCTGAGCTGTATCTAATCCTCTCTTGTGTGATACTGTCTGCTGAGCTGTGTATTTAATCCTATCCTGTGTGATACTGTATGCAGAGCTGTGTATCTAATCCTATCTTGTGTGATACTCCAGCTGTCCTTGGTGACACTTTAGACATTTCTGGTCATCAACAAAATGGCTCTGCACTATGTCCCTACACTTCATTCTCTCTTATCTGTTGGAAACACCCAGGTTGGGAGGGAGAGGTGACATTACACACAGGAGAGCAGATTGTGCCCACTTTACTGCAGCTGTAATCCAGGCCATTTCTATAGTAGGATTTCTGTAGGATTTCAGCAGCTGCTCCCCCTAGTGCTGAACAGTGAAAAATTTCAAACTTTTTTATATTTTGCTCAATTAAAAACAAATAATAATATTTAAACAAAACATTCAAACATTAATACTTTACATTTTTTCAGTTATTGAAATTTTTTTTTTGGACGACACCTTCCCTTTAAGTGACCATACCTGCGTCCTTTCTGATGCTTCAGTTCCCTTTAATTATTGGGAATCCACATTGCACACTTGGCCCAACCTCTTCTTATACACCTTGGAGGTGCTGGCCTGCCTGGCTGCTAGTGTAATGTCAGAGCGTGTTTTCAGTACTGCTGGAGCAATCATCACTGATAGGCGCCCACGCTTTTCAACAGAAAATGCAGACAGACTTACTCTGATTAAATTCAGCAAGGACTTGATTTCTCCACAGTTTGCAATCCCTCCAGATGAGAGCAAACCAAACTAAATTCCCCCAAAATTTTAATTTTGGCTACTGCTATTAACGTCCACCCTTTGCCATATAAAGCCATTTTTTTTCCTGCGTCAACCATGACTCAGGCCATAAGGCTAATGTTTGTAAACACTATGCACATTGTGTAGTGGCGGACAAACCAGGACAGTACTTCTACAGCAGCCTAACTATTATTTGTCATTGGAGACTCTTGTGATGGGGATTTTCTGCATCAACCATGACTTAGGCCATAGGGCTAATTTTTAAATAGTGCACACCCGTGTGACAACCGCATCCTTTCCATTCTGTATACGGTCCGTTTTACATCTGTGTGCCTTCCATTGCTTTTTTTGCACACCACACAAATAAACCAGAAGGAGGGTTACAATCAGTCAAAAGCTAGAAAGATAGATAATTGGATAGATAGATAGATAGATAGCTGGATGGACAGATAGATAGATAGATATAATGTTCCACTCCCCTGCATTTTGTAATCTTGCACCCTTTAGTGTCTTTCATGTGGCACTAAAGGGTGCTTAGCCTTGTATTTAGCAGAAAAGAAAAAAAAAATTAAAAAAACAATGTAGGGTCCCCCCTATATTTTGTAGCCAGCTAGGCTACAGCAGACGGCTGCAGCCTGCAGACCACAGCTGGCAGCTTCACCTTGGCTGGTAATCCAAAACAGAGGGCACCCCACGCTGTTATTTTAAAGTAAATAAATAATTTAAAACAAAAAACGTGGGGTCCCCTCCAAATTGGATCACCAGCCAAGGTAAAAAAGACAGCTGAGGTCTGGTATTCTCAGACTAGGGAGGTCCATAGTTATTGGACCCTCCCCAGCCTAAAAATAGCAGGCCGCATCTGCCCCAGAAGTGGCTTATCCATTAGATGCGCCAATCCTGGTGCTTCGACCCAGCTCATCCTGTTGCCCTGATGTGGTGGCAAACGGAGTAATATATGGGGTTGATACCAGCTGTGTAATATCACCTGGCATCAAGCCCTGGCATTAGTGATGTTACAGCATCTATCAGATACTCGACAGTGCAATGACCTGAGCTAACATCATTAGGTCACGCCAGCTCACTGCAAGGCATAATGAGCATATCAATGAATTCCATGGCTGCAGCATTCTCACGTGAACTGTCCCGTGAGCCCATGACATCACCGCTAGTCACAGTCTCGAGCCATATGCGAGACTTGATGTGAGAAGGCGGCGTCATGGAAGTCAGTGATGAGTGCTGACATCGAGCGCTGACGTCACGAGTTCAACAGACATCATCACAGCTGTTAATGATCTGAGCTAACCTCCTGATGTCAGTGCTTGCTATCCCTCAGCTGCTAGCACTGCTATGTGAATCACTGTGAGGCTGGCCAAAGCAGGGCCACATACATTGCAGGGGCACCGATAGACTGAAGCCACATGGAAGATCTTCCGTGTGGCTTCAGGGGATCCCAGAAACCCTATGTGAGCCAGAAATGCATGCAGGCATATTCTCCAGGCTCTTCCCTTTCAGTTTCATCACTTTCCCATCCAGTTCAGCCTTTTCCTCAGGCCCCAAGACCTCTTTGTTTTGTCCAGCAGAAAATTACTCGCATTTCCTATTGACTTGCATTGTACTCGCTATTTGGAATGAATACACATGTCACGCTCTCCGGGTCCCCTGCTCTGCTCCCCGGCTCACCTGCCACGCTCCCCAGCTTCCCTGCTTCTCTCCCCGGTCTCCAGCCTCCATTGCCTGCGGTCTCCAGGCGGCCCGGTCCCCGCTCCCGGCGCCCGTCGGCTACTCAGCCGCAGCCCGGCTCTCCTGCGTCCTTCTCACCGCTCCCTGCCCTGGCTTCTGGCACCCGGGCCTCGCGCATGCGCATTAGGGCGCGCGCTCGGTCATTGACCCTTTCTTAAAGGGCCAGCGTCCACTGACAGGAAATTGAACACACAGGTACAGGGTATAAAGGGGTTTAGTGTCCAAGTGGGCGGGGCCTGTTCTTCGTGTTTCCTAAGCTAGGAGTCAGGTCTCCTTGTGTCTCTGTGCCATACTTACCTATCTCTCTTCTAGAGCCGCTCCTGCCTCGCCATCCGGTCCTGCCGATTCCCGAACGCTGACTATCTGCCATCCCGTCAGCCCGTACCATCTCTGATCCCTGTGGTGACCAGTCCTCTCGCTCCATCAGTTCCGGAGTCTGCCTGACAACATCTCGGCCTCCGAACCTGAGCTCCGTCACCCCCACTACCATCAGTGACTCCGTGGTCCCAGGGACTTCTCCATTCCACTCTTGTGCACGGACTGTCCTGCTACCCGTAGTGCTCCGGCTACCGGACCCCTTGCCTTCATCAAGGAGTTCGGCCCAGTGGATCCACCTCCTGGGTCTGCCCGTCCACCTGGCCCTAACAGTAAGAACAGGCCATGGATCCCACCGAAGCACTAGCAGCCTTGCAGGAGGAACTCACACGCCAGCGTGAGACCCAGACCCGTATGCTGAACTTTATGTCTTCCGTGGACGCCCGCCTGAACACGCTACAAGCGTCGGTTACATCTTCGGCATCTCGAGCTTCCACTGGACGATCCACGGCCCCAGCTCCCATGGCAGCCTCCTCGGATGCTTCCAGGCTTCGTCTGGCCTCACCACCCTGGTACGCCGGAGATCCCAAGACCTGAAGGGGATTCATAAACCAATGCTCCCTCCATTTCACGCAACTGCCGCATTTGTTTGCCTCCGACCAAGCCAAGGTCGCGTTCATGATGTCCCATCTAGAGGGTGAGGCACTGGCGTGGATGAACCCCTTGTGGGAGAAGGAGGACCCTGTGACCACTAACATCCAGGAGTTCCTGCAGGCATTTCGTGGCACCTTTGATAAGCCCGGACGCGCCTCCGCGTCTGCCTCATCTCTCCTCCGGTTACGTCAGGGGACTCTGACGGTGGGTCAATATTCCATCCGTTTTTGCACCTTGGCTTCGGAACTCGGGTGGAACAATGAGGCTCTAACCGCCGCCTTCTGGGAAGGCCTCTCGGGTCGAATTAAAGACGAGCTGGCCGGTCGTGACGTGCCGTCTACCCTGGATGCCCTGATTACGCTAGCAACTCCAGTGGATCTTCGTTTTCAGGAACGATCCAAAGAGGTGTCCCGTGAGAGACATCCAATACGGCATTCCTCTCCTCCGCAGAAGCCCGCCGTACTTCAGTCAACGTCATCTGGTGTCTCCGTCCACGAGCCCATGCAGATCGACCGTTTGTGGCAGTCTGAACAACGCCGAGCAGAATGGCTCGCCAAGGGTCTCTGCTTCTACTGCGGAGAGGGCACACACCTTCTACGCTCCTGTCCAGAGAGGCCGGGAAACTCCAAAGCCTAGGGTTGGTAGGAGAGGCCACCCTAGGTGCTGGGACTCTCTCCGACCCGGTTACGTGGACAGTTCAAGTGACAACGGGAGAGACGCGGTTCACGGCCGAGGCATACCTCGATTCCGGGGCAGCAGGCAATTTCATCCAGCAGGCCACGGTGGACAAGTACCAGGTGCCTGTTACTCCACTCGACAAACCCCAAGTGATTGCCTCTGTGGATGGGAGACCCCTCTCTGACACCATCTCGTGGATCACCAAGCCGGTGGAACTGCGTATCGGTGCCCTGCACACCGAGAACATCGCTCTCTATGTCCTCCCACACATGTCTCATCAGATCCTGCTGGGACTCCCCTGGTTACGGACACACGAACCGTCAGTCAGCTGGGGTACTGGTGAAATCACCCGATGGGGCTCCTCTTGCCACGAGAACTGTCTGAAGACTATACAACCCATCCGACGACCTCCGGTTCCAGAGTCCCTACCGGGACTGCCCTCGGCCTATTGGTCCTTCGCGGACGTCTTTGATAAAAAGGAGTCAGAGGTACTGCCGCCACATCGTCTTTACGATTGTGCCATCGACCTGCTCCCGGGAACTACACCACCTCGAGGACGGATATATCCGCTGTCTCCTGCCGAAACAAGGGCCATGTCTACCTACATCACAGAGAACCTGGCAAGGGGATTCATTCAGAGATCCTCCTCTCCTGCTGGAGCAGGCTTCTTCTTCGTTAAGAAGAAAGAGGGCGACCTACGCCCATGCATTGACTACCGGGGATTGAACCAAATCACCGAGAAAAATAAATACCCCCTGCCGCAGATCCCCGAATTGTTTGATCGGCTTAGAGGAGCTCGTGTGTTTACCAAGTTGGATCTTCGGGGTGCCTACAACTTGGTCCGCATCCGCTCTGGGGACGAATGGAAGACCGCGTTCAATACCCGTGATGGGCACTATGAATACTGTGTGATGCCCTTCGGCCTGTGTAACGCACCAGCAGTCTTTCAGGAATTGGTGAACGACGTGTTCCGGGACCTTCTCTACATCTGTGTGGTGGTGTATCTTGATGACATCCTGGTCTTTTCTCCGGACCTCCAAACACACAGAGAGAACGTGCAGCTGGTACTACAACGACTGAGGGAAAATCGTCTGTACGCCAAGTACGAGAAGTGTGTCTTCGAGCAGTCTTCTCTGCCCTTCCTGGGTTACGTAATCTCCGATACCGGACTGCAGATGGATCCGCATCCATCCAACGCTTTCTGGGATTCGCAAACTATTACCGCCAGTTCATCCCTCACTTCTCGGCTCTGACTGCTCCTCTCTCCGCCTTGACCAAGAAGGGGGCTAATCCAAAAGACTGGTCACCTGCGGCCGACGCCGCGTTTGGCTCTCTGAAGCGGGTATTTGCCTCCTCCCCTGTGCTCCACCGTCCGGAGTTAAACCGCCAGTTCACCTTGGAGGTGGATGCCTCCTCCTCGGGAGCCGGAGCAGTGCTCATGCAGAAGTCCTCCTCCGGGAAGATGGTGACTTGCGGTTTCTTCTCCAAGAGCTTCTCAGCGCCTGAACGCAACTACACCATCGGTGACCGAGAGCTATTGGCAGTCAAACTGGCTCTGGAGGAATGGCACTACCTTCTAGAGGGAGCAGTGTACCCCGTGATCATTTACACGGACCACAAGAACCTGGAATACCTGCGGTCCGCTCAGCGACTGAACCCACGGCAAGCCAGGTGGTCCTTATTCTTTGCCAGGTTCGATTTCCAGCTCCATTTCCGACCTGCGGACAAGAATGTACGCGCAGATGCTTTGTCCAGGTCATTCCTGCCCATGGAACAGGAGGAGGAGACATCCCAGCCCATCATCTGTCCTAGTAAGATCATTCCGGTGGCCCCTGTCACCCTGGCCCAGATACCGCCCGGGAAGACCTATGTCTCTGAGACTGACAGGCAAAAAGTGTTGCACTGGGGCCATGCCTCGAAAACAGCCGGCCATGCTGGTCAGAAGAGAACATGGAGTACGATCGTACGTCATTACTGGTGGCCATCCCTTCGCACGGACGTTGCTTCTTTTGTCTCAGCCTGCTCCTCTTGTGCCAGGAACAAGACACCCAAACATCTGCCATATGGCCGTCTTCTGCCTCTGCCTATACCCTCAGTTCCGTGGCAACACATTGCGATGGACTTTATTACGGACTTGCCACTGTCCTCCGGACACACAGTCATATGGGTCGTGGTGGATCGGTTCTCCAAAATGGCTCATTTCGTCCCTATGGCTGGACTGCCCTCTGCCCAGGAACTCGCTGACGCCTATATACAACACATCTTCCGCTTGCATGGCTTTCCATCACACATTGTGTCCGACAGAGGAACTCAGTTCACCTCCCGCTTCTGGAGGGCCCTCTGCAAACATCTGGGAGTGACTCTGGACTTTTCTTCAGCCTACCATCCTCAGTCGAATGGCCAAGTGGAACGGGTCAATCAGATCTTGACCTCCTTCTTACGTCACTACGTCAACGCCCATCATGACGACTGGTCCACGCTTCTTCCTTGGGCTGAATTCTCCCATAACCACCACGTCAGTGAGTCCTCCTCCAGCTCTCCCTTCCATGTCGTTTACGGACTTCAGCCTTCCGTCCCATTGCCTGTATCCTCTTCCTCGGATGTCCCTGCTGCTGATGCTGTAGCCCGTGACTTTGCAACTATTTGGGACTCTGTCAAGGCGTCCCTTGGACGTGCTTCCCTGTGGATGAAGAGACACGCAGACAAGAGGCGTCTGGACCCTCCATGTTTCTCTCCAGGAGATCTCGTCTGGCTTGCTTCCAAGTACGTCCGATTGAAGCTACCATCCTACAAGCTGGGTCCTCGCTACATCGGGCCATTTAAAGTCCTCAGCAAGATCAATGAGGTCTCCTACAAACTGCAGCTCCCGGCCACGATGAGGATACCCAACTCCTTCCACGTCTCCCTGCTCAAGCCAGTTGTCCTTGGTCCCTTCTCCGCTGCTGCCAGTTCGGCTCCTCCTCCTATTGCCGATGATGACATCTATGCGGTAAGGGATATCGTGGCCATGAAAACCGTACGGGGCCGACAGTTCTTCCTGGTAGACTGGGCAGGGTATGGTCCTGAGGATAGGTCCTGGGAGCCCCGGGAGAATGTGGGTACTCCCCTGATCCGTGCCTTCCTGTCCCGGTTGCGGGGAGGGGGGGTACTGTCACGCTCTCCGGGTCCCCTGCTCTGCTCCCCGGCTCACCTGCCACGCTCCCCGGCTTCCCTGCTTCTCTCCCCGGTCTCCAGCCTCCATTGCCTGCGGTCTCCAGGCGGCCCGGTCCCCACTCCCGGCGCCCGTCAGCTACTCAGCCCCAGCCGGGCTCTCCTGCATCCTTCTCACCGCTCCCTGCCCTGGCTTCTGGCACCCGGGCCTCGCGCATGCGCATTAGGGCGCGCGCGCGGTCATTGACCCTTTCTTAAAGGGCCAGCGTCCACTGACAGGAAATTGAACACACAGGTACAGGGTATAAAGGGGTTTAGTGTCCAAGTGGGCGGGGCCTGTTCTTCGTGTTTCCTAAGCTAGGAGTCAGGTCTCCTTGTGTCTCTGTGCCATACTTACCTATCTCTCTTCTAGAGCCGCTCCTGCCTCGCCATCCGGTCCTGCCGATTCCCGAACGCTGACTATCTGCCAACCCGTCAGCCCGTACCATCTCTGATCCCTGTGGTGACCAGTCCTCTCGCTCCATCGGTTCCGGACTCTGCCTGACAACATCTCGGCCTCCGAACCTGAGCTCCGTCACCCGGACTACCATCAGTGACTCCTTGGTCCCAGGGACTTCTCCATTCCACTCTTGTGCACGGACTGTCCTGCTACCCGTAGTGCTCCGGCTACCGGACCCCTTGCCTTCATCAAGGAGTTCGGCCCAGTGGATCCACCTCCTGGGTCTGCCCGTCCACCTGGCCCTAACAACACAAATATTACAAAGAACTCGTTACGAGTATAGTGATTGAAAATACTACGGTACTTGTTCATCTCTAGTTATATCCCCTTTACTGAGAGATGGCACTTAGTGATCTATTACACTAATTTAAACATTTTCAAAAGTTTTCAGGTTAAGTTATTAAATGAGCAATTTCTTAATGATTTTTACCTCCTGAATTCAAATCTGACAATGAACATTTTTATTTGACTTTTGTTTCTATGTCTAAGAGTTTTCCTTTTACTGCAACATATCATTAATGCATAAAAGTTTCAGTATTTTGAAACATAATTATTTTTGCAAATATAAAGATGTAGTACATTATGTTATGTCAGTTTTTGGATATGTATTTAAAGGAAACTTAGCAACAATTGAAATAACTATAATATGCCTAAACACAATTATGAATTATAAACAGTTACATAAATTGCTCTACAAAATTTGTTTCTCATTCAGTGACATCTCTTTTTTGCTTTCTCTTGTACTCCTGCATCGGATCAATTCTTACAATTGTCCAACAGTAATCTGTAAACATTGATGGATTCCATTTTCCTTGATATCTTTTTCTCTATTGCTGCAATATCTTGGTGAAATCTCTCACCGTGCTTGTCACTCACTATTCCGCAATTTAATGGAAATAAGTCTAGATGCAAATGTAAGAAATTAATCTTTTAGGACATGCTACAGCCAAACTCCATATATATTTTGAGGATAATTTCCACAAACTCTTCATAGTTATCTGCATCCCAAAAAATATTTACCACTATTGTGAATGCTACCCATGCAGCATTTTCCTTGCCCTGCAACAAATGGAGAAACTACTGATCTTGAAAAGCTTATGAAGCTGAGGTCCAATAAAGACTCCATCATTTATCTTTACTTCACTCAATCTAGGAAATGTATTAATGACATACTTGAATGCTTTTGCATTTTTGCCTTTACAAAGTTCTTCATTATCCCCAATTTCATATGCAATGGTGGTAACAAAATCAACATGTGGCTCAAGAAATGCTGGATGCAGGACAATTTTAGACCATGGTTGAAGTGAATATTTGAGAGGCCAGTCTCTTTTTTTGTACTGATATTCTCTACAATGATTTTCCCACTCATACAGAGAGCAGCAGCACTTCATGTATCCACCCTGGAGACCAAGTAAGGCCACACATGTTGGTCATAGTTCAGGCACATCAACAACTGTTACATGTTGTTATAGATTTCTTTCATGTGGACTGCAAAACCAAGTGGCATTGAAGGTAGTGCATTGCCATTATGCAGCAAGACGGCTTTTAGGCTTGTTTTTTATGAACCGATAAAGACTTTGATTCTTCTGGATTATGAGTTATCTTCAGAGCTTCCAGTAAACTGTTGATGTTGCTGCATGGCAAAAAATCACCCTCCATGAAAAAGTATTGGACTGGATCTTTATCATGTTTGCGGAACAAAGAAATTGGAACATCGCCAAGTAGGAGATTCCACTGCTGTAGCCTGGAGCCTAAGGCTATGCGCGCACTTTGCGTTGAGTTACTTGCAGTTCTAAACGCATCCTCTGGCAGAAATTGTCTTTGTCAAATTTGGTTTTGACCACAAAAACGCTATAAATACGTTTGCGTTTTAGCCGCGTTTTTAGCGCGATTTACATGCTTTTTCATTGCTTAAAGTTAGATGTGTTTTGAATACAAATACACTACTAAATAAAGTTTAAACATTCAAATACTATGAGAGAAACAGGAAAAAATGATAACAAATATCATGATTAAAATTATGCACAAAATAGCTAGTTTTATTAATACGACTGTATTTATGCATAAAATAATGTAAAATTATGGATTTTCATTAATTTAATTGTCGGACTATGTGTGTGTGTGTGTGTAAAGGGACATATCAAGCCCTTATTATAAAGTCAAAAACGCATGCATTTATTTTGTCAAAAAAGCATGTTAAACGCTGGGATTTTGATTTAGGTTGTGTTTTGAAAGTTCACATTGACTCTAATGTTAGCAAAACGCTGCCAAAATGGCAAACTGCTTTTGCCAAATTTTCTGCAACTAAAACGCTGCGTTTTTAACAGCATTGTGCGCACAAGAAATCACAATTTCCCATAGACTTTGCTTGAAAATCAAAACGCATGCATTTTGACATTAACACGCTACAGTTCAAAACGCTGCGGAAACGCATGAAAAAACGCAAAGTGCGCACATAGCCTAAGAGCTCAGCTTTACTCTTGGTCAGACCCAAGGAGCTAACAAGATTGTTCAGTTCACTTTGTGTTAGAAGGTGTGGTTCAGATGAGGTTGCTGGCAGAAAGTATCGGTTGTGATAGGAAGATGCTTCATGACTATTGATGGGTGGACCCGTACTGTGATAGTCCGGATCAATGTGAGTTCAAAAGTACCTGAACACCAGCCACGGGCTCGGAGTTCTTAAGGAACTTCGGGTAATGATCTGTGTCCAGCAACTTGGGTAATTAAAATAACATAAAGGAAAAATAAAGAAACAAACGGGAAAGCAGGCACGTTATACTTACCAAGTCTCTCGCGCGGCTGAACATTGCTTCCAGACAGCTCATACTACTTTCAGGCCCACTCATTAACCTCATACATTGCACTGCTTCCTCAGCCTACCAGCAGTCCTGGTATCACTGATTGGTTATAGTCAGACATGCTCCCAGCCTGTGTGACAGCGTGTCTGACTGTTATCAGTCACAGGCACTGTGTGTGTGCCTCTATTGGTGTAAACATAAAGAAATAAAAAAATTGGAATGGGGTTTCCCCATATTATGATACCCAGCACAGATAAAGAATATGGGTACAGGCTGCAGCTCCACAGTGTGCATTTCTTGGCTATGTATCAAAAGAAGTAGGACCGCATGCGGCTTTTTTAAAGAATGATTTAAATAAATACTTTTTAAAAAAGACATGCTGTTCCCCCCAATTCTGATACCCAGCTATAAAAAAAGCCTGACAGCTGGGGGCTGGTATTCTCAGGCATGCTTATTGGGCCCTCCAGTCTAAAAATAGCAGCCTACAACCATCTAGGATTGTTGCATTCATTAGATACGATAATCTCAACACTTTACCTGGCTCATCCCGATTGCCCTGGTTCGGGATAATAATGGGTTAATGACACTAAGCCCTAGATTAGTAGTGGGAGGCACCTAAGACCCTTCATTACTAAACTATAAATAAAAAGAAATAAACACAAACAGCGAAAAAATATTTTATATGAAATAAAACACTAAAAAAAACCTCTTTCACCCTTTTATTAACCCCAAAAAACACCAAAGTCCAACAACGATTCAACTCTGCTACATTACTGAAGGCACAGCGCATGGTCATAGAACATGACCACCCGCTATGGGCTTCTGGCAGAGACTGAGCCACAGTAATGAGCAGTGCAGTCACTCAGTTTATTTGCGGTCACAGCTGGTGGTTCCCAAGGTCCTCCACCTGTGACTGCAGGTAACCTGATCTCAGGTAACCTCATTAAACTCAGTAACCTCAGTGAGGTCATTGAGTTTACAGACCTGCATCTCCTGGTAGAAAACCATGTTTTTTTGCCAAGAGATGCAGATTTGGTGCTGATATTTTTACACTATATTCTTACACTCAATCTACATCTCCTGGAAAAAAAAATTGCATCAATAGCACATGCAGTTTTGATGCGATTTTCTTGCCAGGAGGTGTAGATTGGGTGCAGCAATATGATGTTAAAATTTCAGCACCAAATCTGCATCTCTTGGCAAAAAATGCACAAAAATGGTTTTCATGCCATTGGGGTGCAGTTTTCTGCCAGAGGTGCAAATTTGGTGCTGAAATGTCTGCAGATTTTGGTGTTTGTGTTTACTTCTTTTCACTTATAGTTTAGCAATGGGGGGTCTCATAGACGAATCCCATTACTAATCTTGGGCTTAGTGGCAGCTGTGAGATATTATTGCCACCACATCAGGGCAATCGGGATGAGCCAGGTAAAGTGCCGAGATTGTTGCACCTAATGGATGACAGGATATCAAAATTGGGGGGAACCGCATGCCGTTCTTTAAAATAATTGATTTAAATCATTTAAAAAAACAACATGGGGTCCCTCTTTTTTTCATACACAAGAAAGATAAGCACATGCTGGGGCCTGTAGCTTTAAGCTATATCTCTGCTGGGTATCATAATATGGGGGGACTCTACACCAATTTTTTTGTTTATTTTTACACCAATAGAGACACACACACAGCTCCGCTGATTGCAAGCAGTCAGACACGCTGTCACAGAGTGGGGTGCATCTGACTGCAACCAATCAGAAATGTGGGGACTGCCGGGGCTGATGATTATCCCTCACCCATATTCACTGCTTTCTCTGGCCACCAGTGTCTCTGATTGGCTGCAGTCAGACTGGTTTGGAATCATAGACGCTTTGTGCTTTTCACTATCGTAGTATAAAATAAATAAATAAAACAATTGTCATAAGGTCCCCCATCTATTGATACAAGAACAGATAAAACCCATGGCTGCACGCTGTAGCCCCCAGCCCAGTGCTTATCTTAGATTTGTATCAAAATAAGGGGAACCGCATTTGGCTTTATTTATATATTTTTTATTTGATATTTAAACAAATAAATTTAAAAAAACGTGTGCAGTCCCCCCAATTTTGATACCCAGCCATGACAAAGCCCAACAGCTGGGGCCTGGTATTCTCAGGCTAAGGAGGCACATAGTTATTGGACCCCCCAGCCTAAAAACAGCAGCCTGCAGCCACCCAGGATTGTCGCATCCATTGGATGCGACAATCCTAGCACTTTACCTAGGTTTTCCAAATTGCCGTGGTGTGGTGGCAATCACAGCTCACAGCTGCCACTAAGTCCTAAATTAGTAATGGTAGGTGTCTATGATATTACTAATTTGTAAGTGAAAGTAAATTAACACAAACACCGAAAAAATCCTCTATTGGAAATAAATTACAAAACTGCCACCCTCTTTCACCAATGTATTACCCCCCAAAACACCCATGAAAGTCCAATGTAATCCACACGATGTCCTATGACGATCTTGGCTCTGCTGTATCTGAAATTACAGCGTGGCCAAAAAACATGATCGTCCTATGTAACTGCAGGCAGAGAATGAACCATGGCTATCAGCGGTGACGTCACTCTGGTGAGTTGCAGCCACAGCTGGAGGTTCCAATGGACCTCCACCTGTGATCTCAGGTAACTTGACCTTAAGGTACCTTAATGAACAAACCTGCATCTCCTGGCAGAAGACTGTGGTTTTTTGCCAAGAGATGCAGTTTTGGTGCTGAAGCTTTTTCACCATATTCCTGCACCCAATCTAAACCTCCTGGCAAAAAATTTGCATCACTAACACATGCATTATGATGCGGTTTTGATGTGATTTTTTTTGCTAGCAGGTGTAATTTGGGTGCATGAATATATTGTAGAAATTTTAGCACCAAATCTGCACCTCTTGGAAAAAAATCCACAAAAAATGTACAACTCCCTCTGATGAAGCAAGCTGCACTTTAACACATGCTCCTGTGAAATGTACAAAGAGGACCTTGTGACAGTATGCTGCTGTGAGCCTCCACATTTTCCTTATGACTATGTATACCATCCACCTTGCATGCACTGCAGCCATGCACTGATTTTTTTTTAGTTTCAAATATTTTATTGATTTTTCAACAATACAATAGAAACAATTCAAATAATACTTTCACCTATCCGGGATTACTATGAGTGAAAGTACTTAATATAAGAAAAATAAACGAGGAAAAAAAAAAGAGAGAGAAAAGAACAGAGAATCTAATACAAGCTACATAGGGAGAGGTAAAAAGAGAATAAACTGACATAGAGATTATAGGGGAAAAAGGGGGAGGGGAAGAGCAGGGAGGTGGGAGAGTTGACCTGAACCTATTCTGTTTCACTGGGGTCAAAGCTACATATCCATGGGCCTCTCAAGGCGGGGGGCGGCTCATGGGCATAGGCACAGTACTTGAGAAAGGTTGTTGCCGCAATCCTGATGGTAATCTACCCAGGGGGTCATGCACTGATTTTTTTTAATGCTCAACATGTATGTTGTTTCTCCCCAAAAAATCTGCTGATTATTAGGAGTAGTTCATTATACTTTGATTGTATCACCCTACCTCCTTTATAGTTTGCACTATTTCACTTTAGTTATTATGGTTTGGGTTACATTAGGCATCTCTATACCTGACTAATAGTTGTATCCATGAACTTTGTACTCCATCAGTGCATAAAGAACAGCTCCCTTTAACACCAGCAGCAAAGTCACTTTGTACTGTGTTAAATTAGTCTATCTAATTCTGCCCATTTATGTATTTTTTGTCTGTTCTCATTTGAATGTAAAAATTATTGTAGTTGTTTGCAAAATCAAACTAGTCTCCTTCTTCTTAGGCTGCGATTTGTAGGCTGGGGGGACCCAATAAGCATGGGTCTCACCAGCCTGAGAATACCAGCCCCAGCTTTTGGGCTTTTTCATGGCTGGGTATAAAAATTGGTGGGGACCGCATGCTGGTTTTTTAAATAATTTAAATAATTTAAAAAAACAAAACACATGCGGTTTCTTTTATTTTAATACACAGCCAAGATGAATGTATGACTAGGTGCTGCAGCTTGTAGCCCTGGGTTTTATCTGTGCCGGTATCAATAAATGGGGGGACCCTATGCCAATTGTTTTATTTATTTATTTATTTTATACCACGATATGCTTGTCTGGGGTCGGGGTCTGACAGTAGCCAATCAGAGACGCTGGTGCCTTGAAAAAGCAGTGAATATGTATGAGGATAATCAGCGGCCCGAAAGTACAGCAGCAGGAGCAGTTACAGCCACGCTGGAGTCTTGGTCCTGCTTTATGTTATTTCTTTTACAGCCCCCCTACACCATTTTACAAAACATAAGTTTGGCCTCCCATTGAATTCAATGAACGCAGCATGTTGGATGAACAGGTTTGCCGAACACTAGGAAGCTCGGTAAGGATTGGTTAACTGGAAAGCTGCTAATTGGAATTTGCTATAAGCCACCTAACATTCCTGAATAGGTAGAGGGTGAAATGCTGCAACAATTTGAAAAGCCAGTTAATATAAATATTTGGGTCCTTATTATGGGGGATTTCAACTATCCAGACATTCAATGGGACATAGAGTCTTCTGGTTGTGCTAAAAGCCGTTGGGGTTCTATGAGGAGGCAAGTGCAAATTTGGATATTGGTTAGGCAGCTGATGTGATTTATTTGGACTTTGCAAAAATATTTGATACTGCACCACATAATAGCCTTATACTGAAACTCCAGAAGCAGGGACTAGGGGAAACTATATGCAAATGGGGAAGGAATTGGCTAGAAGATAGGAAACAAAGAGTAGTCATAAATGCTATAGTCTCTAAATGGGCTATAGTCCTCAGTGGGGTACCACAGGGCTCTGTGCTAGGACAAATTCTTTTTAATCTCTTTATTAATGACCTTGTGGATGGGATTGATAGTAAATTGTCAGTCTTTGCTAATGGCACCAAACTATGTAGGATATTAAAAATTGACATTGATAGTACAATATTACAAAACGATTTGGATAAGATGTCAGAATGGGCAGATACTTGGCAAATGAGATTTAATGTTGATAAATGTAAAGTAATGCACCTAGGACGGAGTAATCCTATAGCTGTGTATACACTAAATGGAGGTATACTCGGGACTACAGAACAGGAGGAAGACTTGGGTATCCTAGTTACAAATAAGCTGAGCGGCAGCACTCAATGTCAGAAAGCAACTGCAAAAGAAAACAAGAAAACAAGATTTTAGGGTGTATAAAAAGGGAGATAAGATCCCGTGATACAAAGGTATTGTTACCCCTCTATAAATCACTTGTAAGGTCAAATCTAGAATACGGGATCCAGTTTTGGGTTTCGCATTTTAAAAAGGACAATCAGAAGTTAGAGTCAGTTCAAAGACGGGTAACTAGACTACTAAAAGGAATGGAGGCCGCCCATATGATGAGAAGTTAAAAAAGTTAGATTTGTTTGTCTTAGAAAAAAGACGTCTCAGAGGAGATCTAATTTATATGTATAAATACATGCGTGGTCAATACATAGGAGTGGAACATGACTTATTCCTTCCAAAGATAATACGAAGGACCAGGGGGCATTCCCTGGGAGTGGAAGAAAAGAGATTCCAGCAGCTAAATAGGAAAGGGTTCTTTACAGTTAGAGCAGTCAGACTGTGGAATGCCCTACCACAAGAGGTAGTAATGGCAGATACTATAACAGCTTTTAAAAAGGTGCTGGATGA
This sequence comes from Anomaloglossus baeobatrachus, assembly GCF_048569485.1. NCBI lineage: Eukaryota > Metazoa > Chordata > Amphibia > Anura > Aromobatidae > Anomaloglossus > Anomaloglossus baeobatrachus. The sequence goes on along the minus strand of NC_134355.1, from coordinate 382,733,025 downwards.
TTTCCTCCATACACTCAACCATTGTTGGTTATAAATGACTTAATGACAAAATGTATAATTGGTGGAGGAAGATTGAGCCAGATGGACCTAGGTCTTTTTTTTCAACCGATGTAACTATGAACTTTGAAAGGTTTGCTTATCTCTAGTGGTCAGTACCTGAGCCATCACAGATGAGCAGTTTCCGTGGAGCACAGTTTGTATGGCGGCTCTCCAGAGTAACTGGGTAAGTCTTTCTCTTCTATAGTGTGTAAGCTCCTATAATCAGAAGGGTCCTTTCTCTCTCACTCTCACTCAAGGTGCTACAGCAGTCCATTAAACAGATCACCGGAGTTCACACTTGGTGACCTGACTGCTGGATTGCTGGACTGCTGGGTCACTATATCCCACAATCTGGCAGTCAGGTCACTAGAGTTCACACAGGGGGCTCCCAGCTGCCATCAGTGAACTCAGTTAAACCCACTGCTGGATTGCCGGACTGTTGGATTACAGAACACGGTGGCACAGCAGTCTGGAAATCCAACAGTGGATTTAACTGAGTTCATGAGGAGCCCCCAGTGTGAACTTCAGTGACTTGATTGCCAGATTGCTGGCAATCTGGCAGTCAGGTCACCGGCGTTCACACTGTGGGCTCCCTGCTGCCCTAAGTGAACTTAGTTGAACCTACTGCTGGATTGCTGGACTGTGGGAACCTGCTTGTGACCTCTGGTGAACTCAGTGACATCACCGCTTCTCACAGCCGGGATCCGCGCTGCGTTCAGTGTGTCTTGGAGGCTTTAGCAATCGGTCACATTTTTCATCACTGCAGACTCCAGATGTAGCAGAGCTGGCATCGTTGTTGGACGTTGCATGGAATACGTCGGATCTGCAGATCTGTTTTGGGGGTTAATAAAGGCGTACAAGAGGGGTGTGTGTATATTTTTTTTCAAATAAAGGATTTTTCGCTGTTTATGTTTATTTCTTTTGACATAAATGGTTAGTAATGGAGCTGTCTTATAGAATGCTACCCATTACCAACCTAGGGCTTGATAGCAGCTGTGATTTTTCACAAATCAATCACAGCTGTAATCAAACTCCATATATTACCCTGATTGCTACTGCACCAGGTAATTTGGGAAGACCTGGGTAAAGCACCGGAATAGGTTCATCTAATGGATACGGCAATTATGGCTGCAGGGTAGTATTTTTTATTTTTTAAGCTGGGAGGAGCCAATAACCATATCTGTCCCCACCCTAATAATACCAACTCACAATGGTCAGCTTTACCATTGCCAGTTATCAAAAATAGGGGGCACCCCACTCAGTTTTTTAGAAAATTATATACTTAAATAACCTAAAGAAATGGAAGGGGATCCCCTCTATTTTAGATAATCAGCCACGGTAAAGCAGACCGCAGGGGTCTGCTGCCTGTAGCCTTCTGTTTTACCCAAGCTGGTTATCAAAAATATGGTGGGAGACTACACCATTTTTTTAAAGTCTTTATTTCTTTTTACATTATCATAAAGCAAATTAACTGCAATTAAAGATGTTGAGAGAGGGTGGGGGGAGTGTATAGCAGTCTGCAACCATTCATAGATGCTGGCATAGAGAGTGCCCGGGGAATAATGAATATTCATGAAGCTTAATGAGCTGGTCTGAAAAAGAGTCTGACTGCAGTGATTTCTTCCGGTAAAGATGATATGTATACAGCACAGAACTTCTCATCCCCATTGACTTCTATGCGTTTAGTTGTTCAGGTCAAAAAATGTTTTTCAGTCCGTGCAGATTCTGCGAACCCGAATATTCATTGGTTCGCTCATATCTAGTAAAGATCATTATACACATTAAATTCATGTTAGATAGGACAATTATGGCAGATGCTTATTGCTGTTGGCAAATTTTGAAGAATAAAATGATTAGAGGAATGTTACATTTCAGTCTATCTTGTTCATATAAGAGATACAGTATGCCATTAACAGCAATCAACTTATTCTGTTATCTCCACTGAAACAAGTCATGTGTACTGTATCTTTATAGTAGCATGTGAAGGAATAGCTCCAGAAGTATGAAGTGTTTTTCCAATTTCTCTCTTAAGTATATGGTTACCTTAACCACCGTCTTCTACTATATGTTTTTTTTTAGAAGTATGTGCTTCTAGTCTCTTTGCCACCTGATATAAAATGATGTCACTCTTGGAAAGTTGCAAGATAGAATACTGTATCTATCACAATGTTGCAACCTACAGTCAACAAAGGGTGTCTCTTGAGGAAAAGTTTGTCACAACCCTAATTAATGTTTTTTGATTAAAAAAAGTTTGACTTAAACCAATAGGTGCTTTAGATCCTATGTTGTTGACCTTTTGATGACCAATCTCTAATGTCGTTGTTTTCACTGTAGCATTACCACTGGTAAACTTCACAATGTCCATGCCTAAAATAATTCTGTAGCATGTACTGACTGTTTTTGGTGATTTATACTGTGGGCATTATGATCCCCCCCAAGTATATATTTATCTATCTCATTCCCTACTTTATTTATGCATTTACTTGTGTTAAGTGAAGACAACACAAATTGTTTTGAGAACATAAATAAGTATACAGTGTGTCCACCCACATCCTGTCCACCGCCATTAACGGCGGCAGCTATATGTATAGAAGTGGTGTCTAGGTATAGTAAAGTAGCCATGTGCTATGTAATGAAACCACCTATGGCACCACCTGGTGGAAAACAACGGAGTTAGCATTTTTAGCCTGAAAATGGAACGAGATAGAGAAAAAAAGTGAATTACAAAGCTGTAGGGCATCATCAATTCAATACAAATCGACACCTTGCATACAGAAATGCTATGACTAGAACGTATAAAACTCACAAGGCTGCGGACGTGAAGAGATACCTCATAGAGACCTTCCTACAAGTCATTGGGTATAGTAACTGCATGGAGTGGCCTCCAAGCTCACCTGACCTGACCCCATTAGACTTCTTTCTGAGAGGTCACATCAAACAGCAGGTGTATGCGACCTATCCACCAACATTGCAGGACCTACGACGAGGTATCACAAATACTTGTGCAAATGTGTCACCTACCATATTGCACAACGTGCAGCAAGATACAGTATGCTGTCCAAAGTCCAGATGTGCATTGCAGCTGACGGTGGCAACTTTGAGCATCAAAGTTAAATGAGCTCCATATGCGTGACCAGCATTCAATGTTTTGGGGGGTCATGGGTTTCATATCATAGCATTTCTGTATGCAAGGTGTCTATTCGTATTGAATTGATGATGCCCTACAATTTTTTAATTCACTTTTTTTCTCTATCTTGTTCCGTTTTTTTAGATGAAAATGCTAACTCCGTCGTTTTCCACCAGATGGCGCAATAGGTGGCTTCATTGCGTAGCGCATAGCTACTTTAGTATACCTAGACATCACTTCTATGCCTATAGCTGCCGCCGTTCTCAAGTTAATGATGGTGGACAGGATATGGGTGGACACACTGTATATGTGCATGTGACTCTCTCTTGCGAGAAGTCTCAGGACTGATTGATGATGTCAGCTTGGATCTCTGCCCTGCCCACATAGGTAGGAGCTGTCCATTGACAAAGTAGCCATGTGCAAATTTGATAATCAGCACTTGTTTTACGAATGTCTAGATCTTCTTGAGAACATCAAGTCCTAATTTCATAACACTATTACTTCATTTAACATAGATGCCTTTATGATTGCTAAGTAGACTATGCAAGAAATGCATTGGAACATGGAACACCCTTATTGGAATTTGTTATTAAGGCCATTTTTTGCTAATGGCAAGAATTCTAAAGATATGATATCCATAAAAACGAAAGTACGAGAGAGCATATTACCTCTTTTTTATTGGATTACCCATTATGGACCATTAACCTTATTATATTCTTCTATTATTATTATTATTACTAAAAGTGGAAACAAGGCAAAACTATTTTTCTTTATTCGTTTTTTATGACAAATTCAAAGCTATAACACTGACCTATTAATGTGCATTATCTCTGTTGAAGGTGTTAGTTAAAAATATACTTATTAGCATCAATATCCTCAGATATTGGTATAGTTGCTGTTATTTAAAGACCAATTTAGTCCTATAATGTTCCATAATAGGTAAGAGCCTAACATACCAGAATGAAAATTCAGAAGCACGATGATCTGCGTAACTTCAAAATGCATCCTTTTTAGGGTTCTAAGATCATGGATGCCATTAGTAACCATAAATGTCATTTCAGTCCAGCTATACACTAAAGCTGTCAGATAATGGCTGTTGTATCTAATTATGAATCAGCCCTTTTATATGCTTATGGATGTACATTGAATTGTACATTTTGCATTGTGTTAATGAAAAAGGGAAATGATGTATCAATCTAAAGCATGTTTAACATCCAGTTTATGTTCACATTAAATGTTATATATTACCTTTGAGTTACTGTGTGATGTGACTTGTTATACCAATTTTTTTAAGTTTTTTTTACATATATTTTTACTTTTTTCCCGGTTTTCATCTTTTCAGGCCTATCTAAAGAATTGTATTTTCAAAATCTCATACCTAGCTCCTAAGAGGTTTGATTCACTGTACTTATTGTAAGAGCTGAGGTGACCATCGAAGACACCTTTTGACTCTGATAACATAATTCAAAGGAATATTTGCTCTGAACCGCTGCACTCCAGGGAAGTGGAGGTCATGCTCGGTACTTCTCGTACAATCCATTTGTTTGGAACACTTTAACGTCAAAAGGTTTTTTCTTTATGAACTGTGCATGAAAGAGGTTGCTTCCCTTGACTCTTCACATCTTCTGCCCTTTCTTTTCACATAGAAGATTGTTATGTATTTTTATGATGCTGGCTGCCATGAAATATTGTGTTCCTTTTGCGACCTTCTCAGTTAACAATTAAATGTTTGACACTTTAAAACAAGGGTCTTTTATTTTTAATACCTATATGCAAAATATCAAGCATATCTTCCTTGCAGCAACCAAATAAGAGTATTTCATAGAGATGAGCAAATAAATTCGAGTGATATTGAATTTTACAAAAATCCACATTTGCCAAAATGTAGATTTTTTGTAATTCGCTTCCGCGTAGACTCAATAAAACGGCAACTGCTTACCATCACTTTTCTGAGCCAGAAATCGCCATTAAAATGTAAAAAAAAATCCTATACTCACTTTACCACTCACCTCTCCAGATGCTTCACATAACACGTCTGGTCCTCGGAGCATGTTCTATACACCACCATTTGAGCTGAAATCCCCCATCTCACGCATCAATGTGTAAGGTAAAGATACATGTTGCAACAACATGGCATCTCAACTTTCTGAGTTGCAACTTCCATCGAGGGTTAACCAGACCCGGCCTAGCATGAGATTTCAGACTTTGGATTTCAACACAAGTGTTGTAGTGATCAGTAGATGTTTCAAGGACCAGATGAGTAATGGTGAGCGCGGAAGGGTCGGAAAAGTAAGTGGTGTGGTGAGTATGAGGTTTTTTTTATTGTTTACATCTCATGTGTATTATGTCTCTGAACATAATAAGGGACATTAAATTAGCAGAGTAACGTCTTTGCAAATTGAATCCGCGAAACAGGCAAATCGAAATTTCTATTGGCTCATAAGATAAAGGCCATATACACTTTATGGATACCCTATACCAGCATCACCTTTCTTTCTTGTCCTCCAGCCATCTGGTTACATAAATAATATTATGTATGTTGAATTGAGATTACTTCACTTTTACATTATATTCAACTAAATGGCTAAGAATAATATAAGCTTTTGAGTATTTTCCTTACAAGTCAATCTCAATGTCAAATAACCAAAATGTACATCCAAAATGTATCCTATAAATCTCTCTAAAGACTAGATCTAAATATGGTATCCAGTTGATGGTTAAAGGGAACCTGTCACCATAAAATGCAGTCCAATCTACTTAACTCATGTTATTAAGCAGGAGGTGCGGACTAGACTGATATCTAGTTTTGTGGGAAAAGATTCAGTATAACCCATGTGTTCATCATTTACTCCTCTGCTGTTTCTGAGCATTACTGGTCCAGTGGGTGGTCCTATCAGTGATTGACAGCTATCTCTTTATGAACACAGATAAAAAAAACTGTCAGTGAAAGATAGGACCATCCACTGGACCAAAATCCCAGAAACAGCAAAGGTTTGATGTATTAAAGCATGAGTTATAATGACTCTTATCTCTTAAACTATATACAGTGGAGCAAAAAAAGTATTTAGGTCAGCCACCAATTGTGCAAGTTTTCCCACTTAGAAAGATGAGAGAGGCCTGTAATTGACATCATAGGTAGACCACAACTATGAGAGACAAAATGAGATAACAAATCCAGAAAATCACTTTATCAGATTTGGTAAGATGTTATTTGCAAATTATGGTCGAAAGTGAGTATTTAGTAACCTATAAACATGCAAGATTTCTGGCTCTCACAGACCTGTAACTTCTTCTTTAAGAGGCTCCTCTGTCCTCCACTCATTACCTGTAGTAATGGCACCTGTTTGAATTTGTTAGTATAAAAGACACCTACTCATAACCTCAAACAGTCACACTCCAAACTCTACTATGGTGAAGACCAAGGAGCTGTTGAAGGACACCAGAAACAAAATTGTAGCCCTGCACCAGGCTGGGAAGACTGAATCTGCAATAGCCAAGCAGCTTGGTGTGATGAAATAACTATGGGAGCAAGAATAAGAAAATGGAAGACATACAAGATCAATGATAATCTCCCTTGATCTGGGGTTCCACACAAGATCTCACCTCATGGGGTCAAAATTATCACAAGAATGGTGAGAAAAAGCCCCCATATTCTCCCTAGTGAATGACCTGCATAGAGCTGGGACCACCGTAACAAAGGCTACCATCAGTAACACACTACACCGTTAGGGACTCAGATCCTGCAGTGCTAGACATATTCCCCTGCTTTAGCCAGTACATGTCCAATCTTACATTTGCTAGAAAGGATTTTGATTATCCAGAAGAGTATTGGGAGAATGTCAAATGGTCTGATGAAACCAAAGTAGAACTATTTGATAGAAATCCAACTCGTCGTGTTTGGAGGAGACAGAATGCTGAGTTGCATCCAACGAACACCATCCCTACTGTAAAGCATGGGGGTGGCAACATCATGATTTGGGGCTGTTTCTCTGCAAAGCGACCAGGACGACTGATTCATATACATGAAAGAATGAAATGGGCCATGTATCGTGAGATTTTGAGTGCAAACCTCCTTCCATCAGCAAGGGCATTGAAAATGAAATGTGGCTGGGTCTTTCAGCATGATAATGATCCCAAACCCACTGCAAAGGTAACAAAGGAGTGACTTCATACGAAGCATATGAAGGTTCCGGAGTGGCCTAGCCAGTCTCCAAATCTCAACCCCATAGAAAAACTTTTGAGGGAGTTGAAAGTCCGTTTTGCCCAGTGACAGGCCCAAAACATCTCTGCTCTAGAGGAGATCTGCATGGAGGAATAGGCCAACATACCATCAAGAGTGTGTGCCAGCCTTGTGAAGACTTACAGAAAACATTTGACCTTTGTCATTACCAACAAAGGATATATAACAAAATATTGAGATGAAGTTTTGTTATTGACCAAATACTTATTTTCCACCATAATTTCCCAAAAAAATCTTGCCAAATCACACAAGGTGATTTTCTGCATTTGTTTGCTCATTTTGTCTCTTATAGTTGTGGTCTACCACCATGATGTCAATTAAAGGCCTCTCTCATCTTATTAAGTGAGAGAACTTGCACAATTGGTGGTGGACTAAATACTTTTTTCCCCACTGTATTAATCTGCTCTGCTCTCTTTGCGCTATAACATAGGACATGTAGATTAGACTGCATTTTCATGGTGACAGATTCCCTTTAAATTTCAGGTGACTATATTATTATTTGCATGGGTGATATATTTTACTATAAAATGCTTAAAAACTTGAGGTTGTTCACCTTGGAAAAATGATGCATTAGATCTTATCTGAATTATCAGTATAAATATGTCAGGTCAAATTTAATAACATGATTTATTTATTTAAACAACTGTAAAAAGGCCTAATGGGCTTGTTTTACAAGTCAAGGAAAGGTAAAAGGTGACATTAATGTAGAAAGGCTTTTTCCAGTTAGAGTAGTGATACCCTGTTTCTCTGAAAATAAGACCTACCCTGAAAAAAAGACCTAGCATGATTTTTCAGGATTTGTGAGGATGCTCAAAATATAAGCTCTATTTGAAGTACATAAAAAAGTCAAGTTAAATAGTTTCCAGGCAGCTATACAGTGGGGAAAATAAGTATTTGATCCATTGCTGATTTTGTAAATTTTCCCACTGACAAAGACATGAAAAGTCTATCATTTTAAGGGCATGTTAATTTTAACAGTGAGCAATAGAATATCCAAAATAAAATCTAGAAAATCAGATTGTATAAATTATATAAATTTATTTTCATTTTCCAGAGAGTAATAAGTATTTGATCCCCTATGAGCAATTAAGAGTTCTGACTCCTACAGACCAGTTAGATGCTCCTAATCAACTCATTACCTGCATTAAAGACAGTTGTCTTAAATTGTCACCTGTATAAAAGTCTCCTGTCCACAGACTCAATTAATCAGTCAGACTCTAATCTTTACAACATGGGCAAGACCAAAGAGCTTTCTAAAGCTGGGTTCACACTAAGCGACAGCGACAACGAGGTCGCTGTTACGTCACCATTTTCTGTGACGTAACAGCGACCTTGTAAGTCGCTGTTATGATCGCTGCTTAGCTGTCAAACACAGCGACGCAGCAGCGATCATAACGTCGCTACATGTGCAGAGAGTAGGGAGCCGCGCACACTGCTTAGCGCTGGCTCCTTGCTCTCCTAGCTACAGTACACATCGGGTTAATTAACCCGATGTGTACTGCAGCTACATGTCACAGTGCAGAGGTCAGGGAGCCGCGCACACTGCTTAGCGCTGGCTCCTTGCTCTCCTAGGTACAGTACACATCGGGTTAATTAACCCGATGTGTACTGCAGCTACATGTGCAGAGAGCAGGGAGCCGCGCACACTGCTTAGCGCTGGCTCCTTGCTCTCCTTGCTACAGTATACATCGGGTTAATTACCCGATGTGTACTGCAGCCACATGTGCACAGAGCAGGAGCCGGCACTGGCAGCAAGGGTGGAGGCTGGTAACGAAGGTAAATATCGGGTAACCAGGGAAAGGTCTTCCCTTGGTTACCCGATGTTTACAGTGGTTACAGCTTACCGCAGCTGCCAGACGCCAGCTCCTGCTCCCTGCTCGCTTCATTTCGCCGTTCTCTCGCTGTCACACACAGCGATGTGTGCATCACAGCGGGAGAGCGACGACCAAAAAATGAAGCTGGACATTCAGCAACGACCGGCGACCTCACAGCAGGGGCCAGGTCGTTGCTGGATGTCACACACAGCGACAGCGACGGGACGTCGCTGCAACGTCACAGAAAATGGTGACGTAGCAGCGACGTCGTTGTCGTTGTCGCTGTGTGTGACACCAGCCTAAGGGTGTCATTGACAAGATCATAATAAGGAATAACGTTTGGAACACCATTCTAAGTCTGAACTGGGTGCAAAAACCTAAAAAAACATCACTATGGGGAGATAAGGTATGCACACCAGTGACTATGTAAGGGGAATACATGGAATAGCAGAAACTGCTGTGTGAATACTGACTTGAAAAATCCAATAGCTATATGTAAGAGTGAAAATGTGAAAAATGGAATCTGCATTACTGCCATGAACATATGAATCAAGAGAAATTTAGCTACTGAATTGATCAATGCAATAGAGCCCCAACACTACGCCAAAGTATTTCTCTACGTTGGGGTACCTAACTCTCATTTAACTGCATGAGAGGACACACACAAGCTAGGGACCCCAACGTAGAGAAATACTTTGGCGTAGTGTTGGGGCTCTATTGCATTGATCAATTCAGTAGCTAAATTTCTCTTGATTCATATGTTCATGGCAGTAATGCAGATTCCATTTTTCACATTTTCACTCTTACATATACCGTAGCTATTGGATTTTTCAAGTCAGTATTCACACAGCAGTTTCTGCTATTCCATGTATTCCCCTTACATAGTCACTGGTGTGCATACCTTATCTCCCCATATTGACAAGATCATAGACCTACACAAGGCTGGAATGGGCTACAAAACCATAAGTAAGATGCTGGGTGAGAAGGAGACAACTGTTGGTGCAATAGTAAGAAAATGGACATCGATCTGGAGCTCCATGCAAAGTCTCACCTCGTGGGGTATCCAGGATCATGAGGAAGGTGAGAGATCAGCCTAAAACTACACGGGGTGAACTTGTTAATGATCTCAAGGCAGCTGGGACCACTGTCACCAAGAAAACCAATGGTAACACATTACGCCATAATGGCTTAAAATCCTGCAGTGCCCGCAAAGTCCCACAGTTCAAGAAGGCACATGTGCAGGCCCGTCTGAAGTTTGCCAACAAACATTCTGAGAGTGATTGGAAGAAGGTGTTGTGGTCAGATGAGACAAAAATTGAGCTCTTTGGCATTAACTCAACTCGCCATACAAGTGGGGATAAGGTCGGCAACACTGAGCTTGAAGACATGATCTGTGAGTGGATTGCTGAAAGATGAGAGAGCAAAGACTTTGGTTTGGCTTCGGTCATGACGATATTTGAATAAATGCAAGAATAAATATCTATTGTTGTTTGTGGAAAAATAAGATATTCCCTGAAAATAAGACCTAAAGCATCTTTTCGAGCAAAACGTTATATAAGACTCTGTTTTATATTCAGGCAAACACGGTTATTTAAACTGCCCTATCACAAGATGTAAGTAACAATGCCAAATACAGATAAAATGACAATTCATGAAAGAGCTTTTACTAAGTTTATAATTAACTAAGCAATTTAGCATAAGAATTCATCTGAGAAAGGTTAAAACTGATGGACATGCATTTCAAGGGAAGTGCTTCTGTATAATTATGTGAAGACCGGTGACCCAGTGACCTAAAGATTGAGATGCATGAGTCAAAATCGGATATACAGTTGTTAAAGTGTTTAATCCTGTCTAGAAAACAGATCAAGCACTATGGTAGAATCGCCGGAGCCTATTAGAAATGTAGCATTTGTTGTTTAGAGAGATTAGGTACTTTTCTAAACGAAATTCAAATACTTTAATCTAAACTTTAGAAGCTGCATTATTAGAAATCCTGGCATCAAATACACCTAAGGATCTGTGTTATCACTAGAATGTCAAGTACGGTATTTCTTCCCTGCGCCTTAATGCTAACTTATTAGCCACATGAAACATAAAGGTCTACACGAAACTAAATACAATCTCATGAGCAATCACAATAAAAACTCTATGATACCACTAAACATTTAATAACCTTCATAGTAGATTCTATAATTTACAATGTCGTCTATTTAAGATGACATGTTGTCATTAGCGTTTAATTCCCTTTAACTTTCCCATCTATCATTTACATGTGAGCACTGTGTTGTGCATTCAACAGACGTGCACAAGGTTGATGGAAACAGCAGAACATTTCAGATTTATTTGCTATTTGGAACAATCAACCAGATGCACAACTCCAAAAACAGTATGTCAGCTGAATGCTATAAAAGTCGGTGAGCGTGTAGGGAATCTTAAAAAGGAAGACAAATACATCTTTTTATATTGTTCCCTTAACCCCTTCTTCAAGAATCTGGTTTATATTATCAAAATTATATTTGAAAATAGAATTTTCTGCCAAGATTTTCATGTAAAAAATAATTACCCAGCAGCAGTATTGCTATTCAGACCATTTTCAATATCTGAGGAACTGTTCGGAGATGGTCAATTACACCGTACAGAAATTTTGATGGGATTAATATTTTCTTTATCTTTGTAAAATAAAATGTGTTTAATTACTATAATGGTCTTGTCTTTCAGATATTCTGTACAATTATGCTGCAATAATGGCCAAACTGGTTATTGTTAAGCCAGCTTTACACCTTACAATTAGGTATGCGATCTCGTATGCGATGTGACACGCCCAGGTCGCATATGCGATTGAATGAGATTGCACGTAGGTCGTTCATTTGCTGTCACACGAGCGTTAGTAGTCTATGTTAAATTGATCAATTTTGTGTGCGATCCTTTAGATCATGTGTTCTGTGACGTATGCATTGGGCACCCTTTTTTTTTTTTATTTATTGACTTGCCAAGCGTGTGTAATGTGTAGGGATGCGTTTTTACTATGTCATCTGCCATTCAGCTCTGCTACATGGCCGCTAACAGCAGACACAGACAGCCATGTAGCAGCGGTGAATGGCAGATGACAGCAGACACAGACAGAGCCGCACTGTCAGAATGAACTCGGGTGAACTTCACCCGACTTCATTTTCATGCTGCGGCTCTGTCTGTGTCGCGTCCTGATTAGCGGTCACCTGTGAAGGACTCACCGGTGACCGCTAATCCCCTGAGTAACTGAATTGAGCAGCCCTCTCTCATATACTCACCAATCCCCGATCCCCGGCGCTGCACGGCATTCACACTGCTCCGGCGGCTTTTACTGTTTTGAAAAAGCTGGCCGCCCATTAAACAATCTCATATTCCCTGCTTTCCCCGCCCACCGGCGCCTATGATTGGTTACAGTGAGACACGCCCCCACGCTGAGTGACAGGTGTCACACTGCACCCAATCACAGCAGCCGGTGGGTGTGTCTATACTGTGTAGTGAAATAAATAATTAAATAATTAAAAAAAACGGCGTGCGGTCCCCCCCAATTTTAAAACCAGCCAGATAAAGCCATACGGCTGAAGGCTGGTATTCTCAGGATGGGGAGCTCCACGTTATGGGGAGCCCCCCAGCCTAACAATATCAGCCAACAGCCGCCCAGAATTGCCGCATACATTATATGCGACAGTTCTGGGACTGTACCCGGCTCTTCCCGATTTGCCCTGGTGCGTTGGCAAATCGGGGTAATAAGGAGTTATTGGCATCCCATAGCTGCCAATAAGTCCTAGATTAATCATGTCAGGCGTCTATGAGACACCCTCCATGATTAATCTGTAAATTACAGTAAATAAACACACACGCCCGAAAAAATCCTTTATTGGAAATAAAAAACACACACACATTCCCTGGTTCACCACTTTAATCAGCCCCAAAAAGCCCTCCATGTCCGGCGGAATCCAGGATGCTCCAGCGTCGCATCCAGCGCTGCTGCATGGAGGTGACCGGAGCTGCAGCAGACACAGCCGCTCCGGTCACCTCCACGCAGCTAATGAAGACAGCCGCGCGATCAGCTGAGCTGTCACTGAGGTTACCCGCGGCCACCGCTGGATCCAGTGACAGCGGGTAACCTCAGTGACAGATCAGCTGATCGCGCGGCTGTCTTCATTAGCTGCGTGGAGGTGACCGGAGCGGCTGTGTCTTCTGCAGCTCCGGTCACCTCCATGCAGCAGCGCTGGATGCGACGCTGGACCATCCTGGAGTACGCCGGACAAGGAGGGCTTTTTGGGGCTGATTAAAGTGGTGAACCAGGGTATATGTGTGTGTTTTTTATTTCCAATAAAGGATTTTTTCGGGCGTGTGTTTATTTACTGTAATTTACAGATTAATCATGGAGGGTGTCTCATAGACGCCTGACATGATTAATCTAGGACTTATTGGCAGCTATGGGCTGCCAATAACTCCTTATTACCCCGATTTGCCAACGCACCAGGGCAAATCGGGAAGAGCCGGGTACAGTCCCAGAACTGTCGCATATAATGTATGCGGCAATTCTGGGCGGCTGTTGGCTGATATTGTTAGGCTGGGGGGCTCCCCATAACGTGGAGCTCCCCATCCTGAGAATACCAGCCTTCAGCCGTATGGCTTTATCTGGCTGGTTTTAAAATTGGGGGGGAACCGCACGCCGTTTTTTTTAATTATTTATTTATTTCACTACACAGTATAGACACGCCCACCGGCTGCTGTGATTGGGTGCAGTGTGACACCTGTCACTCAGCGTGGGGGGCGTGTCTCACTGTAACCAATCATAGGCGCCGGTGGGCGGGGAAAGCAGGGAATATGAGATTGTTTAATGGGCGGCCGGCTTTTTCAAAATAGTAAAAGCCGCCGGAGCAGTGTGAACGCCGTGCAGCTCCGGGGATCGGGGATCGGTGAGTATATGAGAGAGGGCTGCTCAATTCAGTTACTCAGGAGATTAGTGGTCACCGGTGAGTCCTTCACAGGTGACCGCTAATCAGGACGCGGCACAGACAGAGCCGCAGCATGACAATGAAGTCGAGTGAGGTTCACCCGAGTTCATTCTGACAGTGCGGCTCTGTCTGTGTCTGCTGTCATCTGCCATTCAGCTCTGCTACATGGCTGTCTGTGGCTGCTGTCAGCGGCCATGTAGCAGAGCTGAATGGCAGATGACATAGTAAAAACGCATCCCTACACATTACACACGCTTGTCAAGTCAATAAATAAAAAAAAAAAAGGTGCCCAATGCATACGTCACAGAACACATGATCTAAAGGATCGCACACAAAATTGATCAATTTAACATAGACTACTAACGCTCGTGTGACAGCAAATGAACGACCTACGTGCAATCTCATTCAATCGCATATGCGACCTGGGCGTGTCACATCGCATACGAGATCGCATACCTAATTGTAAGGTGTAAAGCTGGCTTTATACTCGTAATGTCTATTCAGTTGCCAGACAGCAGGCATGGAGTTCAGTCACATCACAGACCTTAGCTGATTATTGCTTTAATTAAAAAGACCAGTAACCTTTATGTTTAAAATCTTAAGCCTGCTTTACATGTTACGATTCTGCATATGATATCATATGCGATCGTAACCGCCCCCATCGTATGTGCAAAAGGAACCACAGCCACACCATGATTTACCAGACATGAATGTAGATAGTAACCATTATAGTATGCATAGAATCCTGGATGGGGACTGAGGATAAGTCGTAATTAAATAGCAAATAAAGAGAACCATACGACCAAAATCCAAAGTGCAAAAAGTGAGATCTTTATTGGTAGGGGTAGGTGCAGGGCGGCACAGTACAAGTGAGGCCACAGACGATCAAACGCTGACCATATATATAAACAATTAGTCAAATCGATAATAAATCCATATAGAGATCACAGAACCTCAATCACCATGCATATATAGGGGAAACCATCGAAATCCGTACTTCAAAAAATTGAAAAATTACAGATATCAACAGAGTGGAATATATCATCACAAAGAGAGGGGATTTACCCATATATCTCATGTATCAGAATACTCAAGTGAATCCAGTGTGTTGACAATGTCAATGGAATCCCAAATCATGCATATTGATGATAAAATCTCACTGTATGCATATCCTGAATTAACATCAATCTAGAACTGACACAATACGTATCAAATCTGTACTATAAATATATATATAGATGTCGACAGGTTAAATTACATCATCCAAAAGAGGGAAAATTTCCCCACATCTCCCAAACATCAGGGTATCCAATTGATACTGGTATATTGGTAATCTCAAGGGAGACTCAAAGTGTATATGTAAATGATGTAATCATTACTATGTACACCGTCTGCACTAACATCACTCTGTGACAACCACAATGGGCATCATTGACAGACTGTGGTCATAGCTGTGATCAGGAAATGCACACAGATTGTATATGGACGTGTGACACCAATCAGGAAGGGCTATACCATTATATGTATGGGAAGAAACAAGCATTTCTATATACCTTGTTAGTGTGAGTCCTCACTGTTGTGACTAAGGTACCTATATGTAGGGGGAACCTCACACAAATCATAACAATGTTGTGGTAAAGCACTATACCTGAAGGATTGGTGGTCAGTGGATGTTGTCCGCGTCCTTCCCGACGGCCGTTTCGGCGAGAAGCCTTCGTCAGGGGGCGTGTGACCCCCCTATAATGGTATAGCCCTTCCTGATTGGTGTCACACGTCCATATACAATCTGTGTGCATTTCCTGATCACAGCTATGACCACAGTCTGTCAATGATGCCCATTGTGGTTGTCACAGAGTGATGTTAGTGCAGACGGTGTACATAGTAATGATTACATCATTTACATATACACTTTGAGTCTCCCTTGAGATTACCAATATACCAGTATCAATTGGATACCCTGATGTTTGGGAGATGTGGGGAAATTTTCCCTCTTTTGGATGATGTAATTTAACCTGTCGACATCTATATATATTTTTATAGTACAGATTTGATACGTATTGTGTCAGTTCTAGATTGATGTTAATTCAGGATATGCATACAGTGAGATTTTATCATCAATATGCATGATTTGGGATTCCATTGAAATTGTCAACACACTGGATTCACTTGAGTATTCTGATACATGAGATATATGGGTAAATCCCCTCTCTTTGTGATGATATATTCCACTCTGTTGATATCTGTAATTTTTCAATTTTTTGAAGTACGGATTTCGATGGTTTCCCCTATATATGCATGGTGATTGAGGTTCTGTGATCTCTATATGGATTTATTATCGATTTGACTAATTGTTTATATATATGGTCAGCGTTTGATCGTCTGTGGCCTCACTTGTACTGTGCCGCCCTGCACCTACCCCTACCAATAAAGATCTCACTTTTTGCACTTTGGATTTTGGTCGTATGGTTCTCTTTATTTGCCATTGTATGTGCAGCACGTTCAATTTTGTTGAATGTGCCGCATAAACGATTAACCCCCGTCACACGTACTTACCCGTCCATACGACCTCGATGTGGGCGGCGAACGTCCACTTCCTGGAGTGGGAGAGACATTCGGCGTCACATCGACGTCACGCGGCAGCCGGCCAATAGAAGCGGAGGGGCGGAGATGAGCGGGACGTAAACATCCCGCCCGCCTCCTTCCGCATTGCTGGCCGGGAGCCGCAGGACGCAGGCAAGATCTGTTCATCGTTCCCGGGGTGTCACACACTGCGATGTGTGCTACCCCGGGTATGATGAACAACCTGACGTTCAATTCATGAGGAATGAACGACGTGCATGCGATGAACGTTTTACCATTCATTCGCAATCGCACGTGGCTGTTACACACTACAATGTACCTTACGATGCCGGATGTGCGTCACTTACGACGTGACCCCGCCGACACATCGTAAGATATATTGTAGTGTGTAAAGCGGGCTTTACTCACAGAAGTTATATATGTATATAAATTCTCTAGCGTAATCGGAAATTCATGGCCGTCTCTAAAATCCAAATCTTTATTCAGATGATTAAAAGTCCATGAGACATACACTTGTCCAAATATGGATTTAAGTTCACATAGGGACTACATGTTTCGGCACAATACTGCCTTCATCCAGGTCCTGGGTCACACTTAGGTCACACT
Source organism: Anomaloglossus baeobatrachus (assembly GCF_048569485.1). Lineage (NCBI taxonomy): Eukaryota > Metazoa > Chordata > Amphibia > Anura > Aromobatidae > Anomaloglossus > Anomaloglossus baeobatrachus. The sequence continues at coordinate 382,715,646 of NC_134355.1, read as the reverse complement.
TAGGACATATGAACATCATAGAGGATCCTCTTCTTTGTGTTGAAACACAATGCCACTATGTAGGGGGAGTCTCCTGCTCTTGCGAACCCACTGTGTCCATACATTGGGTGGTATGTAAGGTTCCACTGTGTCTGTTGGACATAATACATATAGCTGTCTTCTCCCTCAATAACATCTGATTGTGACAGGTAAGACAAACCCAAGCTTCGGTGCTCAGCTGACCACCATGCCAGCTTCTTTTTAAGAAGAGGTTGTTCTCATCAGACAACAGGTTTACGTTAATCAAATAAGTAAATTATCTGTAAGAAACTCACTTAACGATGGTCATTGAAGGTCATAACTGATGACTGCAGGCATAACATATCATATGAAGACTAATATGCTAGGTTTGTTTGTATAGATAGCCTTACATTTCTTTTCTGTATGTCATACATATGTAAGAATAACAAAGTGTTTTTTCATATAGATGGTTTGAAAGCTGATTATCTTTCATTTTCACATTTTTAGTTTTATTCAATGAAATTAATGTTCTTCACACCACAAACATCTTTTTTTGGGCTATTAAATTGGTTATCATGATAGGATTTACGTGATTATTACGTACCTTTCTCTAGAAGACCTTCTGTGGAGTATGGTACTGTAGACGTCTTGAAATCTTCAATCCCTTCCAAGCTGTGCTCACTTGGTGGTCCTACAGTCACATCCACTTTCTCAATGAGAACATGATCTTGGTCATCCCCTGATATCTCAGTGAGAGTTTCTGTGTCCATAATTGTTGTATTATGTACAAATGCATGGGTGGTTGCTAGAATCCCTTCATTCTCCTTAGAGAGATCATCTATCAATGGAACGTCTGCTACAGGTGTAATTGTAGATAAGGGTATAATCAGATTGTTTGTCTCCTCAGATGGGGGTAAAAATTCAACCCATGTATCAGATGTTGGTGCAGGTTCTATGGCATTATTTTCTAGCATTGTTTCTCGTTCATCTTGACTTTCTTTAGCATTGGCATGTGGAGTATTTAAAGGCACGGTAAAACCTTCATTGACTTTATTGTTAATATCTTGTATGGACTCTTCCAATGATTGTGTTTGGAGGTCCACATTCACATCATGTTGAAATAAAGTAGACGTGGTTTCATATTTTTCCAAATAAGACACGGTCGTATATGTACTTTGACTATATTCAGTCGGAGCTTTTGCTGCAGTTCCATTAGTGATTGTCACTTTGTGTGGTACGAATGTAGTTGCAGGTAACCCATAGTCTGCTGTCTGTAGCACAATTTCTTCAGTGGGATTGTCAGATGGAACATCCGGAATTAAAATGTTATCCTTAAATAAGAAATGAAGACTATTAAATATATTATAAACAGTCAAAATAAAGTGTCATCCACAATATTTACTCCTTAATAGTGTAAAAGTTTGTGCACACACTACGGTTTTTGACACATTTTTTGATGCATTTTTTTCAAAATCTGCATCGAAATCTACAGGTTTGTCCCGATAAAGTCAGCCAGCAAAGTCTACAAGATTTCTGAAGTGCTGTGCCAACATTGTATTTTTATATGCTTGTAGATTTGGTGCAGATTTTTATGCAGAATAAATGAGCAGCATGTCGATTGTGGAGGCATTTTTTGAGGTGTTTTTTTTTTAGCTTTCAGCCATTGACTTCACTAAAAAATGCTTGAAAAAAACGCACCAAAATCGGATGCGGATTTTGGTGCGTTTTTCTGCCAGAAAGGGTAGATTTGATGTGCAGAAAATTTCTGCACCAAATGTACAATTTGTGCATATAGCCTAAATGTGCAGCTACATAATAACCTTACACCTTGCGATATCCCAATTTTGTAGTATGATTGTATTTCATCTATTCTTTCTATGATCATTGTCCCTCAGGCTTTTATGAAATTGTCCCTCAGGCTTTAAATATAACTTTTAACTAAAGATGGCTTTAGCTTTGGGATAGAACAAATGCCTTGAAATAGACCAGAATATAGTTTCTGATTATTTTAATATTTTATTTTAAAATGTGGTTCTTTTTGTATGAAGATTTTTATGTAGAAATTGAGTGTTCAACAAAAGTTTTGCTAACTAGAGCTTAATGGACTCAAAGAAGTGAATAAATCTTCAATGAAGGCCGTAGAAAGATCAGAGATGGACTTGGATGTTCCCGTGCAATAAATTGCTTTGTCCCGAACCTGCCTTTCAAATGTTAACATCATTCTCAGTAACATGGTTCAATTTCTTTTTGGAAAATCAGTTTCAATGAATGGAGCATATTATTGTACAGTATATTGGATAAGTCATCGAGGTGTAAGGGGCAAAACTTTAAAAGCTTTACTGCTAGTATTTTTATTTTATCTTTCGAAACTGGGTTTCTTTGTAAGGGCTCCCTCACACGAGCATACAGTATACATCAAACGAGGTACATTGGATAGCCCTTGTTATTCAATGAGGCAATGTTCATCTGCAATTTATTCTCAGCTGTATCCGTCATGCTGCGATCTGACTACAATTGACATATTACTAATAAAAAGTTGAATGCCATACGGACCATCAGTATGGCATCTGATCTTTAGGCTGGACTTACACGAGCGTATAGCATCGGATGCGAGAGCATCGGATGTGATATGCTACTGACCATCGGCTCAGGCTCTGCTGCGAGCGTGAGCCGAGTGTCATGCGACTGTGACCCGATCTTGCAATCAGGTCACAGCTGCGAAGCTGAGGGCGGGCACTGCGGAGGAGAGGGAGGGCTTAATCCACCCATCTCCTCCATTGTCAGCCTGTGCGTATATCACACTGCATTGGGATAACATCTGAGTGCAGTCCGATGTATCTCTCACACCCATTCACTTGAATAGGTGCGAGTGATATGGCTCTAGCAGAAAATAACAGCAGGCTGCCGCTTTTCTCGTATTCAGATTTTGGATGCGAGAAAAGCTGACCAACTGCTATCCCTCAGTGACTAACATTGGTCAGAGTGCAATGCGAGATTTTCTCACATTGCACTTGTCCGATTTCAACGCTCGTGTGAGCATACCCTTAGGGATACATTTGAATTCTGTAAGATGGGAAACTAAATGGTCCTGTAAAAGATGAATAGCTGCTTAAAAGAACTTTTCTGTATGAGAATGGGACCGATTTTTTTATATGCTTTTGTGACCCCAGCCTAAATCAGAGACTTAAGGCCCCGTTACATGCAGCGACGTATCTAACGATATATCGCCGGGGTCACAGATTGTATGACGCACATCCAGCATCGTTAGCGAAGTCGTTGCGTGTGACAGCAAGGAACGAGCGTTAACGATGGAAAATACTCACCTTATTGTCCATTGTTGACATGTCATTCCTTTTTAAAAAATCATTGATTGTTGAGCACGCAGGTTGTTCGTCGTTCCCGAGGCAGCACACATCGCTATGTGTGACACCTCAGGAACGATGAACTGCAGCTTACCTGCGGCCGCCCGCAATGCGGAAGGAAGGAGGTGGGCGGGATGTTATGGCCGCTCATCTCCTCCCCTCCGCTTCTATTGGACCACCGCTTAGTGACGCCGCTGTGACACCACACGAACCGCCCCCTTAGAAAGGAGGCGGTTTGCCGGCAACAGCGACGTTGCTAGGCAGGTAAGAACGTGTGATGGCTCCAAACGATTTTGTGCGCCACGGGCAGCGATTTGCCTGTGATGCACAAACGACGGGGCCGGGTGCTTTCACCAGCGATATCGCTAGCAAAATCGCTGCATGTAACACTCCCTTTAGATTACTAGGACACATGGATTACTAGGAGAATTAGACCACTGTAAACTTTTGAAAAGTTCTGAGTTGGCCATTTACAAGACACAAGAATTTTTGCTATGATAGAACCAACACTTTCTTACTTCATCTTCCTCTTTTACATATTTTTATTAACGCTATAAAATGAAAACCTCCAGTTTATTATGACGGCGTTGATTGTAAGATATGCTTAATGTGGTATTGTTATGAGTGTGTCCTCTCCGGGGAAGACCTCAAGTGATTCCAATATCAGAAGGTCACAGCGCCTTGCTGCTGGCTTATCCACAGCTGTTACTTGAATAACATTTTCTTGCTAGTAATGCTGTGGTTAAACACTCTTTCCTGTCTGGCTGATGGCTGTAGTTTTCAATCTCAGGTGCAGCTGTTTGATCTCACTTTCCTTCACTATTTAAGATCATGTGCCTGAACAGCTGCTGTCTACGATAGAAACTGAATCCTCATTTCTATGTGGTCCACTTTGGAAGGAGCCTGCTCTGGAATAAGTTTGTCGTGTTGTGTGCAGTGGAGGTGTAAGCTACACTGAAGTTGCCTGGAGTGTTTTCCTGTTTCATGTCTATGTCCCCTGTCTGTTTTCCTACCCATGTGTCTTTGTATTATTGTGGCAAGACTAGTGATCTCGTCGGCCTGCTCACTGGCCAGGGTGAGTATAGGGCAAGCGAGGGCTTAGGAACGTGGTTGGCGATGGGTTGAAAGAACCCATATAGAGATGTTAGGAAGTTCAGGGTTCAGCCGCAGGTGAGTGCAATGGTGACCCCTTTCCCCTCTCCCTAGTGCCAGGGACCTGCATTGTATCGTAACCCCTGTGTACCCTGTGTGCAGTTACACCTACCGGGGGTTTGTGGGTATTTTGTAAACCCTGCTAGTCATGCACATAACAGGTATAATCCGGACAGACTGCAAAATAAATGGGGTCACTCAGTCTCTGCTTAGATTTGGTGTACAAAATGAATCAAGGTCATTATGTTAGTGTGAACACAACCCAATAAAAATGAATACCTGCCATGCAAAACAGAGTGGGGGACACTGGTTCTATATTCTCAATAAATAGAGGAAACACCACCATGTTAACAACACATATGATACTCATATGTCCAAACATGACATACTGAAAAGATAAGAACAAAACTATTACGAAAAATCAAATATTCAGTTTTATGCTATCAAAGCACCATTCCAGCATTTTTTTTTTATTGCTCCGCTGGAGTGTTGCTTTAAGTCTATGTTCCCTACCCCTTGTCTTATACTCACCCACCGACGGCTTCATCTTCTATCACTGCCACTCATGTCTGTCTCCTGCGATTTGTGACCTGCTGGCAGCTCCAGTCTTTTATGGAGCGCGCCAGAGATCACAACTTAATACAAGTCTATCAGAGCCTCTTTCTGGCCATGTTCTAGTTCTCATAGAGATCCATTGAGAGCTTGTGACATAACTTCTGACTTCAGGCCAGTCAGAAGTTACAGCCTCAAGAAACGCTGGAGTGGTGCTTTAACACAGAAGCTAATACAAGAGATTCACGTATGGCTTTGGTTTGAAAACGGCATGATTGATTTTGGCCTTAAATGGAACCTATCGGAATGTTTTTATATATTGAAGTAGTTGTACGGCTGTAAAGGAACTTGCTCCCCATCAACAAAAATTATAACTTTTTTTTTTAGAAATCTAATGTGCTACGCATGTGGAATCCATTGCTCTGCACAAACAGTATGCCCATATGCAAATCAAGCTGGGAGTACACTTGGACCAAGTCAATGTACTTGAACTGCTATTTGCAAGAGCTTTAACCCACCCCCATGGTACTCTCAGCCTAATTTGCATATGTTTTATTCACTCGATTTCTGATGACTGGCACTAGATTTGTCTTTTTTGGGAGACAGGTGCCTACACAGCCATGCCACTTGCATATGTAAAAGCATGCTGATCGGTTCTTTTTAAAAGCTACGTCTACTACTCACATGACTTCTCAATTTCTATGTTTCCCCCAGTAAAATAACAGCTATCCCCATCTCCTGTGCTGGTGCTGTTTTAGCAGTGTTGGTACTGGCTCTCCCGGGATGTGCCACAGCTCTCACTTTGGATGTCTGATTTGTCTGAAAGAGGGGAGAGTGAAGGCAGCGCTGATTGGACACAGGGATCACATGGCATAACAATGTCATGCAATTCCCGGGAGAGCCAGTGTTGACATCGCTGGAATGGCACCGGCACCAGAGGTGAATATATGAATATACAGTAGGTGTTATTATTTTACTGGGATGAAACAAAGGGATTGAGAAAGAGTTGTCCGAGTTGAAACAAAGGGATTGAGAAAGAGTTGTCCGAGTATTAGACAACACCTTTAAGATTCAGGACCTGATTAAAACTATTCATTATTATGTATAATTTCATCATGAACTTACCAAATCAGGCTTCATTTTGGAAGTTACTACCGTGAATGGAGGAGGTGTGTCACTTTCAACATGATCTAAAGTCATATCAGGGTCTAATGAAAAAAAAAAAAAAAGTTTATAGCATTAATAAGACTTTATAAAACATTTGAAGGTAACTACTCAAACTTGTCAATGAAATTTACAATTACATTCTTACAGGATTCCCATTAAGAAATAGAATGCATGTGAATAAAATTTATAATAATGTTAACCTTCAGCAGGGAAAATATTGAGGATGTCTACAGTATGTCACACTCTGAATTTTAAGTTGTCTGAGATAAACAAAATCTGTGAATTTGCTTTCTAAGCCAGGTGTTTAATTATAGCACTTTGAGTCGGTTCGTATTGGGACCAGATATTCTTTGTCTTCTCCAGTGCAGGTTGTAACCCTCATCCTAAGGCAGGCTTTGCATGTTACGACATCGCAAGCTGATGCTGCGATGTCGCACGCGATAGTCCCCGCCCCCGTCGCAGGTACGATATCGTGTGATAGCTGGCGTAGCGAAAATTATCGCTACGCCAGCTTCACATGCACTCACCTGCCCTGCGACCATTGTTCTGGCCGGCGACTCGTCTCCTTCCTAAGGGGGCGGGTCGTGCGGCGTCATAGCGACGTCACACAGCAGGCGGCCAATAGCAGCGGTGGGGCAGAGATAAGCAGGATGTAAACATCCTGCCCACCTCCTTCCTTCCGCATAGCCGCCGGCGGCAGGTAAGGAGATGTTCCTCACTCCTGCGGCTTCATACACAGCGATGTGTGCTGCCGCAGGAATGAGGAACAACATCGTACCTGTCGCGGCACCGGCATTATGGAAATGTCGGTGAATGCAACGATGATACGATAACGACGTTTTTGCGCTAAAATAAATACACAGTACGATGTCGAAAGTGACGCCGGATATGCGTCACTTTCGATTTGACCCCACCGACATCGCACGTGCGATGTCGCAACGTGCAAAGCCGCCCTAAGTCAGTGAAGCTGACCTTAATAGTGAGACTGAAATGTCCATTTTGAAAGTAGTCTAAGGCCTCATTTACATGTCCGTAATAAAATGGTACCGATGACATCAGTATTTTGGGTCAGTGTGTCGTCATCAGTGTATGGTCCATGTGTCATGTGTTTCATCATCAGTTATCATTAGTGTTTTTTCAGATGGAGCTTTAAGTAAATAAATTACACAGCTTCTCCTATACTTTGCATTATTAAACACAGACAGCACACTAATTCCATCCGTGTCCTCTATGTATTTTTTACAGACCCATAGACTTGTATTGGTTCTTTTCATCCGTGACACTGGATAAAATGGACATGTCTCTGTGTGTTTTGCACGGACACATGGTCTGTGAAAGTATATGGACATGTGAATAACATCATAAATTATAATGGGTACATGTTGCATCCATGAAAAAAAAACAGATGCAGCACATACATGCAACATGGACATGTGAATGAGGTGTTAGTCAGAGCTTGGGAGTCACATGGATACACTGGTGCTCACAGACAGAAAAGGGCCAATATGCAAGAACAATATATGGGCCGTCTGAAGCCCAATAGCTCATCATGATGCACATGTTAAAGGGGCGGTCAAGGGCCTTGTTAGTCGTGCAGAACCTGCTGTTTGTCTGCAGCGCAGCCTGTTTTCTTCCTCTGCACCCCAACCATCACTTCAGTGCAATACAGTAATAAGCATTATTTCTCTTCATGCGTCACAAGCACTGACACTGTTCCAGGTTCTTTCAACCAAGCTTCCTGTCAACCTCAAAAACAGTGTTTTATCTCGCCTGAGGTGGGCATTCTTGCTCCGCGAAGGAGTTACCATTAGCAACCGGTAATGCATACATTTTGTCAGCCAACCGCTTTCCTGGTACTCGGGCTCCCATGGAGTACCTAGGCTCCTCATCCTCTCCTTCAGCTTCATGTTCACAGCAGAATCAATCATCTTTCGGGTCAGTAAGGACCTACTCTTCTCTCAAGAGCCCACTGACCTTCCACTGATAGAGGGGATTCATTAGATATCCGCCAGGCAATGGCCACCACCGGGGGTGCACTGCGTGTCTGGCACCCGGATTCGACCCAGAAGGTCATGCCAATTAAAGGTATCGGGGTTTTCCTCCACCATGTCTCTCACAGATGCAGTCTGTTACTCTCTCTCAGGGATTCTCCTCACTCTAAGGCCTTGTGCGCACATTGCGTTTTTTCTTGCATTGTGCTTACGTTTTAAACTGCACTGTGTCATTGATAAAATGCATGCTTTTGCTTCCCCAGCAAATCAGATCCATCCGCACGTTGCTTTTTGTAGACAGCGTTTTGTTTGACAAATATTTCTCAAAATCATTGCCTTAAAAAAAGCAGCTTGTTCATTCTTTTGCGTTTGGTCACCCATTGATATGAATGAGGTGTGTCAAAGCGCAACCAAAATGTTAGCTGTGCATTTGCACTGCGCTTGCACTGCGTTTTGGTTACATTTTTGTCAACAAAAACTCAGGTCACCAAATCTTCTCCATTATCTCTCTCTCTCTCTGTCTCTCTGTCTCTGTCTTTCTTTTTCTCTGTCTCTGTCTCTCTCTGTCTCTCTCTGCTTCATACTCACCGATCACTGGTGTGGCTGTCCCACTGCTCCCACAGCCTCTCCTGCTTCTGAAAGTACCGGCCGCTCATTAGGCTCATTTCATATTCACTGCTTTCCTCGGCCACCTGCGACTATGATTGGTTGCAATCAGACACCCCCCACGTTGAGTGACTGACTGCAACCAATCACACTTACCGTTGGGCGAGTCTATATTGTACAGTAAAATAAATAAATAATTTAAAAAAAACAACGTGCAGTCCCCCTCAATTTTGATACTCAGCCAAGATAAAGCCTCACAGCTGGGGGCTGTTCTTCTCAGGCTGGAGAGACCCACATTATTGGGAGCCCCACAGCCTAAAAATATCAGCCAGCAGACGTCCGGAATTGCCGCATCCATTAAATGTGACAGTCCTGGGACTTTACTCGGCTCATCCCAATTGCCCTGGTGTGGTGGCAATCGGGGTAAAAAAGAGTTAATGGCAGCCCATAGCTGCCACTAAGTCCTAGCTTAGTGATGGCAGGCATCTATGAAACACCCCCTCATCACTAATCTGTAAGTGAAAGTAAATAAACACAAACACAGTGATTGTTTACTTTCCCTTACAGATTAGTGATGGGAGCAGTGTCTCATAGACGACTGCCATCACTAATATAGGACTTAGTGGCTGCTGTAGGCTGCCATTAACTCCTTATTACCCGATTGCCACCACACCAGGTCAACGGGAAGAGCCGGGTCCAGCACCAGAATTGGCACATCTTTTGGATGCGCCACTTCTGGGGTGACTGTGGGCTGCTACTGTTAGGTTTGAAAGGGCCGAATAATGACGGGCCTTCCCACCCTAATAATATTAGCCCCCAGTTGTCTGCTGCACCTTGGCTGGTTTTAGAAAAATGGGGGGACGCCATGTCATTTTTTTTTTAAAATAAATCAAATAAAAAAAAGTGTGGGATCCCCTCTATTTTTCATAACAAGGCAAGGTACAGCAGACAGCTGAGGGTTGCAGCCTGCAGCTGTTGCTGTTTCTGTGCTGGATATGAAAAATAGAGGGACCCCACGTCATTTTTTCACAAAAAAACAACAAAAAAACCCCAAAACAAACAGCTGTCCAAGCTAGCTATACTATTCTTTCTTATTATGTATTCTATATGTTCTTTCTATCTATTCTATACGTTCTTTATATCTATCTATTCTTTCTATTCTTTCTATTAATCCATCTATTCTACCTATCAATTATCATATCCTATCTTGTTTTATTTCTCCTCTAAAAAATGCACTGACAAAACGCATCGAAAACGCATAAAAAATGCATGGTTTTTTTTTGTCAAATCAAGAACGCAGAGTGCCGACATACCCTATCTGTCTTCACAACAGTTTTTTTTTACTAAGCCCCTCCCCTTTTATTAAACTCCCTCTCGCCCAGGAGTAGCTTACACACTGTGGCCACCCAATGGCCGTATGAACACATTACACCATAATGTGAACTTCAAACATTGCATTTCTTACAAAGTGGATTTGCAGGTCTGGGCGCCTATCCTTACACCCCCTTACACACAATCCCACTTGATTTGGAGTAGAAATGGGTCCAATAAGCACTTGGGCTCCTGTGGAAGAACAATATATGGGGCCTTTGAAGCCCAATAGCTCATCAAAATGCACAATTCTACCTGCTTTGGATCTGGATGTGGTCTCTCTTACCTCTTGGGCTCCTGTGTGGCCGCAGGTTTAACCAATGATCTGTGTGCCCCTTCATGGATAGTATTTCTGTTGGAAGCCTCACCCACCAATATCTGTAGTTTGCTTGAGATTTTTGGGTAATTAACGAAGCCTCCTATATCTGTGTTTAGTTAGAACATGCTGATCTAGTCTACTCGTTACTGCTGCTCTTATCTTAATTGACTTTATAAAACTCCAAGTTTGGAATTTTTATAAATTCATAATGACGAGGACCTCAGTGGTCTTGTGACACATACCGCTCTTATCAGTGATTGGCTAAAGCAGTAACGCCTTTAATCTATAAATATAGCACTGTTTGCTTTTGAATTGTAGACAAGTAGATGGATGTATTCATTTATGCACTGAATTTTCTTTTTTTTCTTTCTATTTAAATTACCCTTTGTGCGGAAAGAGTCATAAAAAGTTATAGCACTGGCACTTCTGGCATGGGAGCAAATACAATCTTGTGATTTATGAATATTTTATCTACCAATAAAATCTGATTAAATATGTTTTGAAGGGCTTCAAGTCCTTTATCTGCTCAACAGACTATAGATCAACAAAAGCCTCTTTATACTGTATGAAATTGTTTAGGTGTCAAAAAGAAATGTATACTTTCCGGCAGTCAACTTCATTCAAAGTATAGGTTACCTACTGGGTCAAAATATAAACAACCTGATTTTCTCGCCATAAATGTGCTGTAGATTTAGTGTTCCTTAGTCGATAAAAAACAATTTACATATAGACTCTTATTTTTTTTAACCTAACCATTATTAGAGGTGGTCAAATCTTTTGACATTTGAATTACGCACATCCCCGAAAATTCAATTTGCAGCAATTGCAATACTGCAAATCCTCCAATTGCCTTTGCCTTATTTGTGTAACACCCGGAGGTCCCCTAGGACTGTATGCAACCCCTTTCAAGTTCTTGAATACAAACACAGTCTAATGCCAAAGTAACCTAACCATAGAAAAAGATGATGTCGTGCTAATCACTACTTACAGGTAGTATAGACGGAAGAACGGAAGAATAGTCAGACAAGCTGGGGTCAGGTAACAGGACATGACATGACACAGGGAGTAAATCGAAGCGCAGTCAAGACACAGGCTAAGGGTCAGAATTCTAGTAGAGTATGTATAGATTCAGGGAGCAGACAGGAGCGGTCCAAGGTCTAAAGCCAGGAGGTAACGACAGAAACAGGGTGCAGGCAGAGAGGAGTCAAATAACAGTCCGAGCTCAAGAAACTTAGATCAGACCACAAGCACAAACACAAGCACAACTACAACTGCAGAACCAGAGAGTACAACTGGCGAGTTTCTTGGAGAGCATGCTAAGTAATGAAAGAGAGCAATTACCAGGAAGGTGGAACACCTGGGCAATCAGCACCTCCCACAACCTGCATGGAATCCTGTGCTGTCAAACAACCTGCAAGCAAGTACTCAGAGAAACACAGCAGAGCAGCTCCAAATATTCAAAATGCTCTGCACAAAGGAAACATGTCACTGCCGGTTCTGTAGTTCAGGAAAGCGCAGTAAAACATCACCTAGGGCACAATGCTCTGTACAGAGGAATATTGTCACTGTCGGCTCAGTAGTGAAGCAAAGCATCACCTGGCTGTCATTTATCGCCCCCCCGGGGCCAGCCTTTTTTGACCATTTCACCACCTGGCTACTACATTTCCTTTCCACCAACTTCCCCACCATCATCATGGGTGACTTTAACATCCCCATTGACACTTCTCACTCATCTGTCTCTAAACTTCTAACACTCGCTTCCTCCTTCAGCCTCACTCAATGGTCCTCACAATGGTACTCACAAAGATGGCCACACACTGGCCTCATCTTCACTCGTCTCTGTTCCCTATCTAACCTCTCTAACTCGCCTCTCCCCCTGTCTGACCACAATCTACTCACATTGTCTTCCCTCTCTTCTCCAAGTACATAACCCCCCTCCACAAACTTTCACACCCCCGCAGAAATCTCAATCACCTTGACTTACACTCACTTTCTCAGTCTCTTTTCCCTCTTGCAGACATTGCTTTTCACACAATGCAGATGCTGCTGCAACTTTATACAACACCACCATCTCTGCAGCTCTCGAATCAGCTGCCCCCCTAACACACACCAAAACCTGCACAATCAACAGACAACCCTGGCACACGAGTCAGACTAAAGAATTGAGACAGGCTTCCAGAATTGCTGAGCGCAGATGGAAGAGGTCTCATTCCACTGAGCACTTCGTTACATACAAACAAGCTCTCACCATTTTCAAGTCTGCACTCACTGCTGCAAAACAAACCTACTTCTAATCCCTCATATGCTCTTTATTTCACAACCCTAAACAACACTTTCAACTGTCTCCTCCGTCCCCCGGCACCACCTCTGTCTCCTCCCGTCTCAGCTGAAGACTTTGCCTCTTTCTTCAAGCAGAAGATTGACAACATCAGAGCAAGCTTTGGCCCACAATCACCACAGCCATTCCTCACAACTACTCAGCCTTCTTCCTCCAAATCCAGCTTCTCCACCATGACAGATCATCTTTCCACTCTACTCTCAAGATCACAATCCACAACCTGCCTGCTTGATCCACTCCCATCCCACCTCATCCCCAATCTCACCACAGTCTTCCTCCCAGCCCTAACCCATCTCTTCAACCTATCACTAACAACTGGTGTATTCCCTTCATGCTTTAAACATGCCTCAATCACACCCAGGGCCGCCACTAGGAATTTCAGGGCCCCATACTGGCAAAATGTTTGGGCCCCCTTGAGACTCCACCCAGGCTCCACCCCAGCTCCGCCTCCACCTCAAACCTCCTAGTCTCACTGCCCCTCTTGGAAAAACATCTGTAATGTATATATATGTATATATATATATATATATATAAAAAAAAAATGTCCCCCTCCTGAAATATATGTCCCTTTCTTTGTATATATGTACCCATTTAGGTATATATGTCCCATCCTGGGCCCCTCCTGCTATATACATCCCCCTCCTGGGCACATTCTGGTATATACAGTGCCTTGCAAAAGTATTCGGCCCCCTTGAATTTTTCAACCTTTTCCCACATTTGAGGCTTCAAACATAAAGATAAACATGTTAATGTTCTGGTGAAGAATCAAAAACAAGTGGGACACAATTGTGAAGTTGAACAAAATGTATTGTTTATTTTAAACTTTTTATAAAAAATGAATAACTGAAAATTGGGGCATGCAATATTATTCATTCCCTGTAATACTTTGTAGTGCCCCCTTTTGCGGCAATTACAGCACAAGTCGCTTGGGGTATGTGTCTATCAGTTTTGCACATGGAGAGACTGGAATTCTCACTCATTCTTCCTATGTAAACAGCTGGAGCTGAGTGACGTTGGATGGAGAGCGTTTCTGAACAGCAGTTTTCAGCTCTTTCCACAGATTCTCGATTGGGTTCAGGTCTGGACTGTGACTTGGCCATTCTAACACCTGGATACGTTTATTTGTGAACCATTCCATTGTAGATTTTGCTTTATGTTTGGGATCATTGCCTTGTTTGAAGGCAAATCTCCGTCCCAGTCTCAGATCTTTTACAGACTCCAACAGGTTTTCTTCAAGCATGGTCCTTTATTTGGCTCCATCCATCTTCCCATCAATTTTAACCATCTTTCTTCCCTGTCCCTGTGAAGAAAAGCAGTCCCAAACCATGATGCTGCCACCACCTTGTTTGACAGTGGGGATGGTGTGTTCAGGGGGATGAGCTGTGTTGCTGTTACATATCGTTTTGGCATTGTGCTCATATAGTTTGATTTTGGTTTCCTCTAACCAGAGCACCTTCTTCCACATGTTTGGTGTGTCTCCCAGGGGGCTTGTGGCAAACTGTAAGCAACACTTTTTATGGATATCTTTGAGAAATGACTTTCTTCTTCCCACTCTTCCATAAAGGCCAGATTTCTGAAGTGTACGACTGATTGTTGTCCTATGGACAGACTCTCCCACCTCAGCTGTAGATCTCCGCAGTTCATCCAGAGTGATCATGGGCCTCTTGGCTGCATCTCTGACCAGTCTTCTCCTTGTTTGAGATGAAAGTTTTGAGGGACAGCCGGGTCTTGGTAGACTTGCAGTGGTATGATACTCCTTCCATTTCAATATGATCGCTTGTATAGTGCTCCTTGGGATGTTTAAAGTTGTGGAAATCTTTTTGTAACCAAATCCAGCTTTAAACTGCTCCACAACAGTATCATGGACCTGCCTGTTGTGTTTCTTGGTCTTCATGATGCTATCTGCGCTTTAAACAGAACACTGAGACAATCACAGAGCAGGTGCATTTATTCGGAGACTTTATTACACACAGGTGGATTACATTTATCATCATCAGTCATTTAGGACAATATTGGATCATTCAGAGATTCTCAATGAACTTCTGGAGTGAGTTTGCTGCACTGAAAGTAAAGGGGACGAATAATATTGCACGCCCCAATTTTCAGTTATTTAGTTTTTACAAAAAATTAAAATAAGCAATAAATACTGTTCAACTTCACATTTGTGTCCCACTTGTTGTTGATTCTTCACCATAAAATGTAATTTTTTTATCTTTATGTTTGAAGCTTGAAATGTGGAAAAAGGTTGAAAAATTCAAGGGGGCCGAATACTTTTGTAAGGCCCTGTATATACATCACAGGAGGGACTGGGGTTTGGACAGTACTGGCGGTGGCACGGACAACACTAGAGGGGCACAAACAGAACTGGAGACATGAACAGGACTGAGGGAGCACAGACAGCACTGGAGGGAGGGTTGCACACAGCACTGGGAGGGTGGCACACAGCACTGGGAGGGTGGCAAACAGCAGCGGGAGGCAGGAGTCTCACAGCAGAGAGGCCAGGAGTCTCACAGAAGAGAGACCAGGAGGCTCAAAGCAGAGAGAGGCTCAAAGCAGAGAGGCAGGAGGCTCACAGCAGAGGGAGGCTCACAGTAGAGAGGCAGGAGGCTCACAGCAGAGAGGCTCACAGCAGAGAGGCCAGGAGGCGCACAGCAGAGAGGCAGGAGGCTTATAGTAGAGAGGCAGGAGGCTCACAGCAGAGGGGCAGGAGGCTCACAGCAGAGGAAGGCTCAAAGCAGAGAGGCAGGAGGCTTACAACAGAGAGTCTCACAGCAGAGAGGCCAGAAGGCTCACAGCAGAGAGGCCAGGAGGCTCACAGCAGAGAGGCCAGGAGGCTCACAACAGAGAGGTCAGGAGGCTCACAGCAGAAAGGCAGGAGGCTCAAAGCAGAGAGGCCAGGAGGCTCACAGCAGAGGGAGGCTCACAATAGAGAGGCCAGGAGGGTCACAGCAGAGAGGCCAGGAGGCTCACAGCAGAGAGGCCAGGAGACCACAGGCCAGAGGTTCCCCAACCCTGATCTAGCTGAAGCAAAATAGGGGATGGGGTCGGCGGGCGGCCATTGGCAGAGATCAGTGCCCCCCCATCCTTCAGCAGAGATCAGTGGGCCCCGTGTAGAGATCAGCGCCCCGCCTTCCCCCGGGCGGAGATCAGCGTGGGCCCCGGGCAGAGATCAGCGTGGGCTCCGGATTGAGATCAGCATGGGCCCCGGATTGAGATCAGCGTGGGCCCCGGGCGGAGATCAGCGTGGGCCTCAGGCAGAGATCAGCGTGGGCCCCGGGCAGAGATCAGTGTGGGCCTCGGGTGGAGATCAGCGCAAGCCCCGGGACGAGATCAGCGAAGGCCCCGAGCGGAGATCAGCGCGGGCCCCAGGCGGAGATCAGCAAATCTTCAGCTCACAGCGCTTACCTGTTCCCGCTGGCTGCCGCGTCCTCGCCACCTCAGCCGCTGTTGCCGGAGTGTAATGAGGTCTCAGAGTGATGACCTCACCTCCTGCTGCACGACTCAGCGATGGCGCGCCCTGCTCTGTTCCACTGACCTTGCCTCCACTACAGCACATGGCTATTTTGCATGCTCTGCCCCTTCGCATACAAATTAGTCATGTCTGGTAGTGAAGCGACACTGCAGGAACCTCTGCTGCTGCTGTGACTGGGGCCTGGTGAAGAGAAGGGGTCCGTCCTGCCTTAGGCTATAGATAAGTATTCATCCCGGGCCTGGCCGGGCCCCCTCTCTTCACTGGGCTCCCTACACCAGGCACAGTAGGAATGCCCTGATGGCGGCCCTGATCACACCTATCCTCAAAAAGCCCTCCCTTGACCCTTCCTCTGTGTCAAACTATCGCCCCATATCACTTTTCCCCTATGCCTCAAAACTACTGGAACAGCATGTCCATCTTGAACTGTCCTCACACATCTCTTCCTACTCTCTCTTTGACTGGTTACAATCTGGCTTCCGACCCCATCATTCCACTGAAACTGCCCTGATTAAAAAAACGACCTAATAACCGCAAAAGCCAAGCAACACTACTCTGTCCTCCTTCTCCTGGACCTGTCCTCTAGCTTTGACACAGTAGACCACTCCCTTCTACTACAAATTCTCTCGTCTCTGGGCATCACAGACTTGGCGCTATCCTGGATCTCTTCATACTTAACCAAACTTTCAACGTCTCCCACTCTCACACCACTTCCTCATCTCGCCCCCTATCCGTCGGGGTCCCCCGAGGTTCAGTTCTTGGACCCCTACTGTTCTCCATTTACACCTTTGGCCTGGGACAGCTCATATAGTCCCACGGCTTTCAGTATCATCTCTATGCTGATGATAAGCAGATCTACCTCTCTGGACCTGACATCACCTCCCTACTAACCAGAATCCCACAATGTCTGTCTGCTATTTTATCCTTTTTCTCTGCTCAATTCCTAAAACTGAACATGGACAAAACAGAATTCATTGTCTTTCCTCCTCCTCACTCAACCCCCCCACCTGACATATCCATCAATGTCAATGGCTGCTCACTTTCCGCAGTGCCACGTGCTCGCTGCCTGGGAGTAATCCTAGACTCTAATCTTTCTTTCAAGCCACACATCCAAGCCCTCTTCACCGCCTGCCACCTCCAACTCAAAAATATTTCCCGGATCCGTACATTCCTTTCCCAAGCAGCTGCAAAAACCCTAGTACATGCCCTTATTATCTCCCGCCTGGATTATTGCAACCTCCTGCTCTTTGGCCTCCCTTTTAACAGTCTTGCACCCCTACAATCTATTCTAAACTATGCTGCCCGGGTAATCCATCTGTCCCCTCGCTACTCCCCGACCTCTCCTCTCTGCCAATCCCTTCACTGGCTTCCCGTTGCCCAACGACTCCCGTTCAAAACACTAACCATGACATACAAAGCCATCCACAACCTGTCTCCTCCCTACATCTGTGACCTAGTCTTCCGGTACTTACCTGCATGTAACCTTCGATCCTCACAAGACCTCCTTCTCTACTCCCCTCTCATCTCCTCTTCCCACCATTGCATCCAAGATTTCTCCTGTGCCTCCCCCATACTCTGGAATGCTCTGCCTCAACACATCAGACTCTCACCTACCTTGACAAGCTTCAAAAGGAACCTGAAGACCCACCTCTTCCGACAAGCCTACAACCTGCCGTAACCCTCAGTCTGATACAGCGCCGCACAATCAGCTCTACCCTAACCTACTGTATCCTCACCCATCCCTTGTAGACTGTGAGCCCTCGCGGGCAGGGACCTCTATCCTCCTGTTAATGTCTGTGTCTTGTATTGTTTATGATTATTGTACTTATCCCTATTATGTACACCCCTTTCACATGTAAAGCGCCATGGAATTGATGGCGCTATAATAATAAATGATAATAATAATAATAATAATAATAATAATAATAATAATAATAATAAAGTGTGCAAGATGCTCCACACAGAGGAATTGTGACAGTTGGTAACCCAATAGTAACCAACAGCCCATTTAATAACAAAGCTCATTGAAAGAAAGTCTACATTTTTTAAATGTAACAATGGTACAAGACTTAACCTCTTTTAGCCATTTATGATTCAGGAGACCATTCTCTGCAGGACATTGACAGCTTGGCTTTCAGAGGTGCCACCATCCTGCTGTAATTGAGACAAGTGATGTACCATATATTCCATTGCGGCCTCCATATTCTCACCTCTTTGTAATAGCTGGAGCCAAAGAAGGTCAGTTGTGATCTTTGTCTAGTACTACTACTGCTCCAGTAGTTGGTGTTAGCGGGGTGCTTTTACTGCTGCTAACAGCTTCCACATACTTAAGTCTGGTATGTTTTCTTTATGTTAATCCACTCATTTCCACATTTCTTTGACCATACATTTTGTAGAACACTATATTTAACTTTTGGCAATCTTTTCTCCTCCATTTATTCAACCCTTGCCAAAAAGGAAATCACAAGAAATGCTAGGTAGGTAGACGTACAGAAGTCAACATTTGGTAGCAGACCGCAATATAGTGGGAGAACATGTATTTAGAGGGCACCATCTACTGGGAATCTCTGATAGCACAGTGTTAGGGGTACTTTGCACACTACGACATCGCAAGCCGATTGTAGCGATGCCGAGCGCGATAGTCCCTGCACCTGTCACACATTCGATATCTTGTGATAGCTGCCGTAGCGAACATTATAGCTTCACATGCACTTACCTGCCCTGCGACGTCGCTCTGGCCGCGAACCGCCTCCTTCCTAAGGGGGCGGGTCGTGCGGCGTTACAGCGACGTCACACGGCAGGCGGCCAATAGAAGTAGAGGGGCGGAGATGAGCGGGACGTAAACATCCCGCCCACCTCCTTCATTCCTCATTGCAGCCGGGACGCAGGTAAGGAGATGTTCCTTGCTCCTGCGGCTTCATACACAGCGATGTGTGCTGCCGCAGGAACGAGGAACAACATCTTACCTCTCGCTGCAGCGACATTATGGAAATGCCTGACACTACACCGATCATACAATTTCGACACTTTTGCGCTTGTTAATCGTTGTAAAAACGATTCACATACTCCGATGTCGACAACGACGCCGGATGTGCGTCACTTTCGATTTGACCACACCGACATCGCAGCTGCGATGTCGTAGTGTGCAAAGTACCCCTTAGACTCAATACTGCAAAGAAAATATGTGCTAATATACAAGATCACCACAAAGAGTATTTGATTGATACTCAGCCCTTGAGAAAGCCACATCAGGTCGTGGTGATACGTGTGGGACAGGCATGCCCCGGTCTTTTCTCTTTGCCATGCAACCTAATTATTATGTTGTAGCAGAACAGGAGTTTTCTGTTGAACCCTGTGTTCCTCTAATCTATTTGATCTTTTGGTTAGATCTTTGTCATTATTGTTCAGAGATGTCCATTGTATTTTTTCACTCCATCTGTGTATTATTTTTAAGCTTTGTATATCGTACTTATCTGTTGGATCCCAATTCAGTACAGAGTTTCCATTGTGCCCCTATTTCAGTGGACACTATCTTGCCCAGGAGAGTTGGTATTATCTTATATTATCTATACTCTATGTCCTTACACATGGCATCCTTATCCATTTCTATCTCATGGATTTTTTAGGGTGTTTTTCATTCAATTGCTGAACAAATGCCAGCTACACCATATCACTGATCAATCACACTGTGTCTAGCATTGCTACTGTACCGCCCCGCGCTCGGCTGCAGCCGAGCCGCTCGGATCCAGGTTTGTTGGTGGGTGGCTCGAGCGCCTCCGGACCCGGGGTCAATTCGCTCTGAATGGGCATGCTGGCACTTTTGGTGGGGGTTAGGTAGGTGCACGGCCAGAGCCGCGCTTCAGTTCGTGACGCCACCCACGGGATGTGGTAAAGGTAGACATCACCGCTGCAGTTACGGGGCACCCGGGAGAGATGGTAGTGGAGCAAGATGTTAACCCCTCCGTGGGCAGGGATGATGGCCCCGGGACCCGTTGGGAGTAGCTGGGCGGTGCAGGGCGGTGCGCGGCCGGATGGCACTGTTGTACTTACTGTTATTGACACACACAAGTCTCTGGTAAACCAAGTTGATGGTGGTCGGTGCCCGCAGCCGGCTGCGTCTGGTTCCCCACCCGATTCAGTGGTCTTGGCCTTTCTCCTGCTTCGTGTTGTGTATTTGGGCTGCCTGCGCTCTAGCGACGGGAGTCCGCTCCCCGGCATGGTTGATGTCAGGAGAGCCCTTTTGCCTGCAAACGCTGGCCCGTGGGATCTCTCTGCCTGTGCGGTGGCTTTCTATCCCCCTCGGTGGGCTGTTGTCTTCAGTCGGGACTTGGGTGAGAAAGGACCTATAGTCCAGACCGCAATCAGTTAATTAACTCAGTCCAGTGGATTCTGGACCTCGTTTCAGGGTCTGAGTACCCCCCTTTTGTGCTCTGGTTTCTGAGTCGGTTCCCCGTGTCGGTACTGGCGGGCCACTACCCTGTCCCGGTCCATCACGGTTCCGCCGAACCGTCTTCCTGGCTCCTGCAGGCTAAGGCCACCGTTTGCCTCCTAGCCAAAGGTGCCCGGGCTCCAACCCGGCACCTGTTAGACTGTCACAGGCCTGGGCACAGGCCTGCTTCCACTCTCCTTCACTCCTGTCACTAATCTGACTACAACTGATCTGAGTTTCCTGCCTCAGGCCCTCTGAACTCCTCGGTGAGCGTGGCCAACTGCCTGACTCTGCCCCCTGGTGTGTTCATCAAGCACTGAGGGAGGTGACTAGGTTTTAAAGGTTGGCTGATGACACTTTTTGGGGGACAGGTGTAGTGTGGGGGTCTATCTGGGACTACCTGGCTAGTCCACTACCACTAGCTCTTCTCCTCTGGATCACTTTCCCCCCACAATCTGTTTATTATCCCCAGACTACTAATTCTATCTTCTTCCGGACAAATAATAATGTCTGGATAATTTGTCCAAAGTTTTATGGCTTTCACTTCCTATCTCTGTTGCTGAGCTGTGAACTCTGATGACCTCGCACTATCTCATATTACCCTAAAAAGGCTGCTGCATTTCCTGGATAGGCTTTTATACAGGTTATAATAGTCTCTCCTAACTGTCTGCGTTATACCATGTGATTTGATAGCGTCAAGGCAGTAAGAGAAGCCTGTACTATGAAGTCAAAGATCACGTGAGCCTTCTATGGATGATGTAACCTTCTGCAATGTGTATAAAGGTGGTCGCTATATTTTTGGTAGCGCAAATGAAATCACAAAATGCTCAAATTCACCTGGACCATAAAATTTGATTCCAAATTTAATCTACAGTGAATTGACTTACATGGCTTGGAAGTTTTTGAATGATACATGAACAGAAAAAGCCTAGATAAACTTGACAAAATCGGGCGCCTCAAGTTGTATTCGGAAACTACAGGTCCCAGATACATTTGAGTAAAGTTGGATATAAGAGATGTGAGACCTTCCTGTTTTATGCTGACGTGATATGTGTCTTATTATGGAGATATACATTATTGTACCTATTTGAAAAATTCCCCATTAGTGCATTAGTTCTTTTGATCTGTACGTTTTCTCTGATTGATTTGACTGTCGGCCATTGGGGAATGATGATTGACAGCACTGTTATTGTTTGTCATCCTCTTAAAGTAAATAAAGTGAAGGTTTGGAATTATGTTTCAATGCTAAAGCTCCCCACAAAGATGATCAGTGATTTCTTTACGTAAGAAGAATGCAGTGATCACATGAATTCTTTATCGTGGACTATTAAGATAATGGGGGCAATACTTACTGACAATTTATAGCTCTTAAATGCTTGGCATTGAAAACCTATTTGCAATAAATGTCACATATTCATTCCGTAAGCAACGGATAATGACTTAAATCTGTCATGTTTTCATCATGCTAACTACTTTCAGACAACCATGCTGGTTTATTGCACAAGGGCTGCTAATGGATAGATTCATTTAAAGAAATATCATTCTGGAAAGTAAAGTAATTGCACTAAATATAACAATGTATATAATCTCTGCATATTTGAGGTCATAGATATGTACACTGAATATGTACCAGGCAACTAAATGTTTCCACAATGTATAAAAATAGAAAAGTATTTTTAAAGGTTCAAAGCAAATATTTGTGACCCCCTAAACACAAAATATTACTGTTACATAATTTAGCCTCAAGCATTTATCTCTTTTGCCGCCAGAAATGGTCTTTTTCATTAGATTGTGATATATATATATATATATATATATATAGTATCATGACTATATATGATACATGAACGTGAATAATAGAGGCAATATTAGATAATGTGATGGCAGATGGCAGACTACCCACCTTTATTTTTACGGAGGATCTTCAAAATATTAGGTCGTTTGAGTACTATCTAGTATTGCTAACGATATGGAAATCTAGATTCCAAGCAAAAGATTTGGTCTTCATAGGCAATTTGAATAAATGGGAAATATATTTAGATTTTAGAATAATGTTACAATTAAAAAATAGATAAAAAGATTAGACAGAAATGGTGTAACTTGGAGTTGTGCACATTTTTGTGATTTTTGGCATTTTCACAACTGTGTCTCTCAGTCTGGAACAAGGGTGCATGACACCACAGCTAATCTAATTAATTATGAGCTGTGGCATTACTTAGGTCAAAATTGTTACTTCGGTCATGGACTGGAGTAAGATTTCTGGCGTGGTGCGCTTCTTAGCCCCTTCATCCATAGGCGATTTTCCGTTTTTGTTTTGCTCCCCTTCTTCCGAAAGCCGTAACTTTTATATTTTTCAGTCAATCTTGCCATATAAGGGCTTATTTGTTTGCTGGATGAGTTGTACTTTTAAATGAAACCATGAGTTTTACCATATAGTGTACTGAAAATGACAAAAAAATTCCAAGTGCGGAAAAATTGCAAAAAAAAGTGCGATTTCATGATGGTTTTGGGATATTTTATTCAGCGTGTTCAATATATGATAAAACTCCTGTGTTGGTATGATGCCTCAGGTTGATACGAGTTCGTAGACATCAAACATGTATAGGTTTACTTTTATCTAAGGGTTTAAAAAAATCAGAAGTTTCTTCAAATAAAGTGAGGCATTTTTTGCGCCATTTTCTGCAACCTGTAGCATTTTCATTTTTCGGGATCTGGGGCTCAGTGATGGCTTAGTTTTTGTGAATCTAACTGACGTTTTTAATTGTACCATTTTTGCGCAGATGCTACATTTTGATCATCCGTTTTTGCATTTTGCGCAAAATTTGAGGCGACCAAAAAATGCAATTTTGGCATTTGGAATTTTTTTGCTGCTGCGCCATTTACCGATCAGATTAATTAATTTTATATTTTGATAGATCGGGCATTTCTAAATGCGGCGATACCAAATATGTCTATATTTTTAATTTTTTAACTCTTTAATTTTCGATGGGGAGCGTGGGGGGTGATTTGAACTTTTAGGCTTTTTTATTTTTTTTTATTTTTTAAAAACTTTTTTTTTACTTTTTTTATTTTTTTTATTTTACTAGTCCCCCTAGGGGACTATGAGGTCCAGCAGTTTGATTGCTGTGCATTTCTGTTGATCACAGCTACACAGCTGAGACCTGCAGATATGCTCATCTCCTGTCTCACACAGCACTCGGCCGGGTAAAAATCGGAGTGAGGCATAATAGCTACAGGAGTCATCATATGACCCTGTGCTACCATGGCAACCATCGGCTCCACGTGATCACGTCACGTGACTTCTGATGGCGGCTGGTGAGTAAAGCTTTACCGCGACCACTAATTAAATGGGGCTGTTACATTTTGACAGCGCCATTCAAGGGGTTAACAAGCACGGGTGGAACGCGGTTCCACTTGCGCTTGCGACGCACACAAGTCAGTTGTACAAATCAGCTGACATGTGTGTGGAACACTGCAGGCTGCCTGCAGCAGCCAGCAGGGATTAACACTATGACTGGTAGGACGTAACTTTACTGCCTTCGGTTGTTAAGGGGTTAAATAATACCTTCAGTTGAGAAATCCAAGCTTTGATTGCAGAATAATCCTTGTTAAAACCTTCAGAAATAATGTAATTTGTGCACAGACTTGAGCATTGTGGTAGGACTCTGTGAACTTTGTCCTCCTTCTGGCTTACCTTCTTTTCTTTATTTAAATTTCTCCCATCTTTGCCATCATTGCTGTTGGTGACATGTATGCATTGCTATTTTGACGTTGCCGTTAATAAGATGATGCTGTAATCAGCGAATGAGCTTACCGCGATCTCCGGTGTTGTTTTACTGGGGACACTGTGAAGAGGACTATGAGCCATGGCAGCACATGCGCTGATCAGGAAAATTAAATCTGTGTGTGACGCCCTGGACTAGCCAGGTAGTCACAGGTAGGCCCCCCGGAACAAACACCAGCCCCTAAAAAGGTATCAGCAGCCAACCTAAAAACCCTGAGTCACCCCTCTCAGGTCTTGATGTTCACACCCAGGGGCGGAGCCAGGTGGTTCGCCATGCCCACCAAAGAGTTCGGATAGCCTGAGGCGGGAAAAACATGCAGATTGGTTAGGGAAGTGGAGTAGAGAGGAGTAACGTCTGTCAGGGATTTGGGTAGGAGCCCAGATACCCTGTGGCCAGGAGACAGACGGTGGTGGCCGCCTGCAAGAGCCAGGAAGATAGCCGGTGGAACCGTCAGGGACCGGGACAGGGTAGTGGCCCACTGGTACCAAACCGGGGAACCAAACGGAAACCGGAGCACCAGGAGAGGTACTCAGACCCAGTACGAGGCCCAGAAGCCACTGGACCGAGTTGAATTCACTGATTGGAGTCTGGACCTTAGGTTCTTTCCCACCCAAGTCCCGACTGAAGGCAACAGCCCAACGAGGGGGATAGAAAGCCACTGCCCAGGCATAGAGATCCCACGGGCAAACGGGCTCTCACCTACATCCACTAGCCGGTGAGCGGACTCCCGTCGCTGAAGCGAAGGAAGTCAGCATTCTACTACAGAGGTGCAGTAGAAAGGTGGGGACCACCAACCTGAGTAAGGGGCAAAACGCAGCCGGCTGCGGGCACCGACCACCATCCTTTTGGTTTACCAGAGACTCCGGTGTATTTATAATAGTGAGTACACCAGTGCCCTCGGGCAGTGCATTGCACCGCACCATCCCGCCCGCACCTCTCGCCCAATCGGGCCCCCGGGGCCACCAACACCTGCCCATGGAGTGGATCAACACCAAGCTGCACAACACCGTCCCCGGGAGTCTATTAAATGGCAGCGGTGGTGCCCACTCACTCACCACAACCCGTGGGTGGCGTCACGAACTTAACCCCCAAACAACTGTGGCCCCGGCCGTGAACCTCCCCACCGAACACCACTCCTCACGAAGCGCCAGCATCCCTTCAGAGCGACGTGACCCCCGGGTCCGGGAGGAGCTCGAGCCACCCACCGATGAGCACGGATCCGAGTGGCTCGGCAGTCGGTTGAGCCCCGGGGCGGTACATGTGCATGCCCACCGCCGTTCATATTCGTCTCCATAGTGTTTTCAATAAAATGGTGCTGGAGATCACGATGTGCTATTTTGTTGAAGGCAACATCACAATACCAATGTGCAACAGCGGTAATGGTGTGAAATTTAACTAAAGAAAAGGAGGTAAGGCTGGAGGGGGAATCATTGTAGAGAGCCCGACCTACATAGAACCTCCCGTTGCTCAAGCCACTGCACAAATTCCGTAATTTCTGAAGGTTTTAGCAAGGATTATTCTGCAATCAAGCCTCGGATTTCTCAACTAAAAGTATCATTTTAATCAGCATCGTAGAGCTATTATTGCACTGCCTCTAGTTTATAGAGCAAAAATCGGGTGGTTGGTTCCCTTTAATGAATAAGGAGCCTCTGACTCCACCACAATCCCTCATCAACACTGGCAAAAAAATGAATTAGGGCCATTATTTGAACAGACAAGACCCTGTACCAGATCATTTACTTCAATTGCGGATTTTAGCTTTAACCGAAGCGGCTGAGCGCCTAGGGATGGAAATAATTGCACGAGAGGTGATCCATTTGGGACCTGTCTGTCTACATGTACTTTTTTTGGAAGAAGTAATCTAATATTTTTTTCTGTCCAGTACCTAATAGAGAAACATTACAAAACAGGTTGTAAATAATAGAATACGCACACGTCAATAATGTACACGAACCTAAAAGGAATATTCTGGGAAGCTGGCTTTGTTTATCTTTCCTTAAGGAAATCATTACATATTCCCAGTCTGGTTACTCACCGTCTGAAAACATGAGAGTCTGTAGGTCCACGGCCAGAGATCGATCATCCTGTAGCGCCATGGCAACCATCTGCTGGAGTTCTGTCACAGTGTATGACATTTCTTTTGCCTCTTCATTGTTACCATTTTCAACTTTGTTAGATCCGATAGTAGGCGTCTCATCAATTTTATTTTTAGATTCAGAGCTGCCTTTTTCAAAGACCACAGCATAGCGCACTACAATGCTATCAGATCTGCAGCATGAAAAAAGCAAGAAAATGGAGTATATTGAGTGAGGCTTCCATTCAATTGCTCTTATCTCTCTTCCCTACTGTAAACCGGTAACAAAAAGAACCAACTAAAATGCAGATGTAATATATTGTAAATAGCCACCTTCGCAAAAACAGTTATTTCACATAGCTACACAGTCTTTACAAAGAAATTAAAGTAGTGGATAATAATAGTGGATTTAATTACACGGCCAAAGATAAATTCTAATTGCACCTTGTACTCTATAGCACCAAGTTCTTACAAAGTTTAAGCTTCACATCACTTATATAATCAATGCTGTCACTGAGCTACAGGAGATTTTTTTTTTTAGTGTATTTCTATATATAAATGAATATTGGACATTTTTTTTTAACTTTTTTGCTATTTTTGCAAGGGGGTGATGGATAGAGAACCCATATTGGTCAAATTTTAAGAATCTTCTCAGAGAAAGACAAGTGTTTTTTTTCCATTGTTTCCATTTACTAACAAAGTCACAATGTTACTGTCACACTATACCATTCGGTGACTTGTGATGGGCTCAAGGTAATTGTTGTTACCTTCTGTATCTATTATTTAATGTGTTTTTTCCGTTAGGCACTCTTGGGATTAATGCACTTTCTGTTGATGTGCAGCAGACTTCCTTATGCAGTTCAGCTGTGTCCACTGATGTCCACTTGCGGCCTGCATAAATACCCCTTGCCTCCAGCAGGGGATGCTACCTATTCTTTGTGCATTCTTTTGCATGTCCCGGAGGTGAACGGACGTGTTCCTTTCCCCCGGTTGTGGGTTGTTTGGAAGTTATCCTAGGTGTTGCCACTTACCCTTATTCCCTGATAGTTCCAGTCCACCTTTGTATTTTTTCCCCATACTTGTTTAGGTGTTTATTGGTGTCTTATGTGTTTTGCCCTTGTAACGAGGAGAGCAGCTCTGACTGTTTTGTGATTAAAATGGACATGGAGACTGACATTACACAGGATGGTGCTGCCACCTTGTGGACAAGTGCTGAAACTGTTCGAGAGGTGGACGCTGTAAAATCTGATTCCCTCCCTCAGGCACTTGTTGTACAGGAAGCAAAAGTGCGGGAAAAGGACACTGAGCTATTGGAGCTGGACCTGAGCAGACCTGCCTCGGACTGCCCTCATCGCTGAAGCGTGAGGGATTGCCAGAACTGCTGCAGACGGGATACTGGACTCAAGGGACCTCCAGACCGTCTCCTTACTCTGTACCAAGAGACTGTAAGCTAGTCCTCTGTTGAGAGGGCTGAAGATCTTCCCACTTCTCTCCCTTGGAGTTGCCGCCGGTTACCCGGAGTCCAGGCCTGCTATGTGGGAGCCCTCCCTCCTTGTGTTTTGGACTGGTAATATAACCTATAGGGCAAGTCAGGGACAGAATTCTTGTTTATCATTGCTGTTTTTGTTGTGTTCTGCGCCGCGCGTCTGAAGTTAAAGACCCGGATAGCAAACCCTGGTTATGTGTGCTGCTAAGCCAGCGGCGTGTGTCATTGAGATGTTTACCAGTAAAGAAATGTACCCTTACATAAAATCCGAGCGTGGGGATTTTGTTGGCGCAGATTATGGGAACTTAGCCGCGGCCTTACCCGAGGTCACTTCATCTGGCGTAGTCGGCAGGATCTGTGACCAGCAAAATCCCCTCCCGGTGGTAGCTTATAGTCAGACAGCTCCTCCGGCGTCTATTGTAAATCAAGTGAGAAAGTTTAACGGACGGAATTACCCTGTACCTGAATGGGCGGAACAACTTAGGATAGTGGGGGAAATGTATAATGTTGATCCTAAGACCTTAGCGGAAATGGCTATGCTGACGTTAGAGGGGGAGGCATCGATGACGGTCAGAATGGAGACGGTTAGGGGCCAGTGTACATTAGATGACTTGGTTCGGGTGCTAGAGAACACCTATGGGCCTACCAGATACCTGGGAACACTGCGCTACATGTTCTTCCAGCGTACACAGCTCGAGTGGGAGGACATTCCCCGATATGCGAACGCCCTCCAAGTACTGCTGGAACAAGCCTGCAAAAATGGAGAAAATCTAGCTGGTACATCCTCCCGCGACCTGGTGCTGAGGGACCAATTCGTATTAGGACTGAGAGACCCGTATCTCAACCGCTCATTGCAGGACTTACTCCGGATAAATCCAGCCCTTACATTTGCTGAGGTTAAACAAGAAGCCATAGAACGTTCTAGGGGACCTGTTACGGGAACAGAGACTTATACCGCTACTTGCAAATCCATGTACAGTACAAATACTCCGAACAGCGACACGGAGGAACTGAAGCAGATGGTAATGGATTTACAGAAGCAGGTGCTGCAGCTCACATTAGACCGACAGGCGGATAGGCAAGTGAGACGGCAACCTAGCCGGCTTATGGGAAAGTGCTGGACATGTGGTGACCCCCGTCACAGAGCAAACCGTTGCCCCCAGAACTCCTTCCAACCCGACCCGCAGCCGTTCCATCGAATGGACTCTCAAACACCCCAGTTTCACTCGAAACAGCAGATGGAGCCCCAGGCCTATTCACTAGAACCGCCAAGCCGTGCCTCTCAATAGCGGGCACCTTTAAACTAGACACCCCGGCTGAGCAGGCTCACTCGACCGGGAAGGCCAAAGAGAAAAGGAACCAACAAAGGAGCCAGCTTGCATCAAACAGCCCTACACTGAAAGTAATGCTAGAGGGTGTTGCCGTGCAAGGACTAATGGATACTGGATCCCAGGTGTCCACCATCTCAGAGCAGTTTTACGAGAAATATCTACAACCACGGGCTGCTTATGACCCGAACACCGTCATCAAGATCAAAGCGGCCAATAATCTACCCATTCCAGTAACGGGAGTAGCTTGGATGAGCACCGAAATGTGTGGACAGGACCTCGGGAAGAGGGGGATAATCGTGGTCAAAGAAGGCTTCGGTTTGGAAATGCCCATGATTATTGGGATGAACATCCTGAAAGACCTAGACCTGGTATTGTTTACCAAGCGGGGACCAAAGTACTGGCAGGAAGTTACCACACACGGGGCCACCCGCCGAGCATTCCAAAGAGTGGTTCGGGCCTGCAGCCTACAGCAAATGGCAGAGGAACAACGGCCCATAGCCACTATCACCGTGCCTCGCCACACTAGGATCACCTTACCGGCTGAAAAGGAGACAATTATCTTGCTACCCCTTAGCACCACAAGAACCGCTTGAAGGCGTGGAGGTACTGATTGAGCCGCAAACCCCGAGGGAGGGAAAACTGAACCCATTAGTCGCTCGCATTCTGGCTGTCGTGAGGAGGGGAAGGATCCCTGTCCGTCTGAGCAATACGGCTAGTGTAGGCGTCGACCTAGAAGCGGGGACACAGCTCGCCAGAGTCTACGCCCTACCTACAGAGGTGAATCCCAGGGGCCCCCTCCCAGCAGAGGGAGACTGGACAGTGACTGTCTCCACCATGGCCACCGCCACAGATGACACTGAAGCTGGAAAGGAGCTGCTAGAGAAGTGTCAGCTGGATACATCCCAATACTCTAAACAGGAAGTGTCCCAGGTGAAAAAACTACTGCAGGAACACCAGGCATCCTTTGCCCGGCATGACACCGACTTTAGATGCACCACCAGTATCCAACACGAGATCCCTACAGGTAACGCTTCTCCTATCCGCGAGAGATACCGGCAGATACCACCCCAGCAATACCAAGAAGTGAAAAACCTCCTGAACTCCATGCTCCATGCCGGAGTGGTACGAGAGAGCCAAAGCCCCTGGGCCGCACCGGTGGTAATAGTTAAAAAGAAAGATGGATCCCTGAGGTTCTGTGTGGACTACCGCCGCCTGAATGCTTGCACCATCCGGGACTCATACCCTTTGCCGAGGATCGAAGAATCCCTGACGGCTCTGAAGAAAGCCAAGCACTTTTCCTCCCTGGATCTGGCCAGCGGCTATTGGCAGGTACCCATGAGCGAAAAGGACAGAGAAAAGACCGCTTTCATCCTACCCATGGGTCTGTACGAGTTTGACAGGATGCGCTTTGGCCTGAACAACGCGCCGGGAACTTTACAGAGGCTGATGGAGCGCTGCTTGGGAGACTTCAATTTCGACTTCACCCTTATCTACCTTGATGACATTGTGGTCTATTCAGCCACGTTCGAAGAACATCTACAGAAGCTGGGCCGTGTGTTCCAGAGGCTAAGGGAACATGGCTTGAAGTTGAAACCCAGCAAGTGCCGTCTTCTACAGCAGGAGATCGATTACCTGGGCCACAGGATCTCGGCTGAAGGTGTACAACCATCGCCGGAGAAAATAGCCGCTGTACGGGACTGGCCCCAGCCCACAACTGTCAAGGAGGTCAGGGCTTTCCTGGGACTGGCAGGCTACTACTGCCGGTTCGTCAAGAACTTTGCCCGGCTTGCCGCACCACTGCACGACCTGCTTCGAGGAACCACCAACAGTCCCAGGGGACGACTCATCAATTGGGGACCTACTCAAGAAGAGTCCTTCCAAGCTCTAAAGGGTGCCTTGACGTCGTCCCCCATCCTGGCATATGCAGATTACACCCTGCCCTTTCAATTATATACTGACGCCAGCCTACAGGGTCTGGGGGCAGTACTCTCACAGGTACAAGAAGGCAAGGAACGTGTTGTAGCCTATGCCAGTAGGTCCCTACATGAAGGTGAAAAGAATCCCACCAATTACAGTTCATTCCGGCTGGAGCTGTTGGCCTTGATGTGGGCAATGACTGAGAAATTTGCCGGATATCTGATGGGGACAGAAGTACTAGTCCTGACGGATAACAACCCTTTGGCCCACTTAGAAAATGCGAAACTTGGGGCTATGGAGCAGTGATGGATGGCTCGGCTCTCCAAGTTTAACTACAAGATTAAATATAGAGCTGGGGCTGAAAATCAGAATGTGGACAGCTTGTCCAGAAGGACATCCCCCTCGCCCAGTAAGGACCGGGACGAAGAGCTGGAAGGAGACGAGATGCCTGACTTCGCAAGACTAGCCCGGCAGATGATGGATTGTCGCCAGTATGCTGTGGATAAGGCTGGCACTCCAGTAGGGTCCCCATTGTCCCCACAGGAATGGTGCAGAATCCAGGACCGGAATGCTGAATGTGCCCTACTCAAACAATGGGTGAAGCAGCAGCAGAAGCCGTCCTCTGACACGCGGTCACGACTGTCCACCAGTACCCTGACCCTGCTCAGCCAATGGGATCATCTGATTCTGAGAGAAGGAGTGCTATACCGGAGGATCTTCCTATCCCACATGCTGGAGGAGTGCCTACAGGTTGTAGTGCCGGCCCAAATGGCCCGTGAGATGGTGGGAGAAGCACACAAGATAAATGGCCACTCTGGGATAGACAAGACCTTGCGGTGGATCCAACAGTCCATCTACTGTCCGGGACTCCGCAAGTTGGTTGAAGATGTCTGCCAAGCCTGTCGCACCTGTGAGCTTTACAAGTCCGCTGAGCAGCGTGCACCTGTCCAAACAGTTGAGACATCCCGGCCCCTTGAGCTGTTGATGGTGGACTACCTGTCGATTGGGATGGCAAGTGGTGGCTACCAATACTGTCTGGTTATGGTAGACCATTTCACAAAATTCGCAGTTGCTGTTGCTACCAAAGATCAGACTGCCAAGTCAGCTGCGCGGGCCATGTGTCGACAGTTCATCCAGGTCTATGGGTGTCTGGAGAGGTTGCACTCTGATCAGGGGGCTTGTTTTGAAGGTCAAATTATCGAGGAGCTGCATCGGATGTATGGGATCCAGAAGTCCAGAACCACCCCTTACCACCCACAGGGGAATGGTGCGTGTGAGCGCTTTAACTCTACTCCAGTTGATCCGCACCTTAGCTGATGACAAGAAAGACCAATGGCCCCAATTCCTCCCAGATCTAGTGTGGGCCTACAACAATCAAGTCCACTCCGTGACGGGCTTTACCCCACACACCCTTCTCTTTGGCCGCCCAGGAAAAGGGGTCCATGGCCTAAACCTGACCAGTCCTGAAAAAGATACCGGCGGTACCTATCCATCCTGGCTACACACTCACCGTCAGAAGATGGAAACTGTATACCGACTGGTAGGCCAACAAATCCGGGGCCAGAGACATGCTGACAGGAAGAACCCTTAGAAGTAGGACAGCTAGTGCTGGTTCGTATTAAGAAGCCTCAAGGAAAACTCCGAGCTAAGTGGGAAGCTGAAGTCTATCGGGTAGTTTAGCGCCCCTACCCCGATGGTCATATGTACAGAGTCCGGGGCGAAGATAGCGGCAACTCTCGCACCTTGCATCGGAATATGTTGCGCCCCTGCCGATCCCAGCCTGACCCCCTGACCACAGTACCCGGTGAGGATGACACTGCTGACATGACTGACACCATTGATATTACTCAGCATAGTGACCTTGTTGACTCCAGGACTGATTACCCGCCTGCTCAGACTGGCTCTCCCTCTAGGGAACTGACGGAGGTAGAGAGTGTAACCGGTGATAGAGTGGAGGGAAACCAACCTCTGCGGCGTACTACCCGCACCACTACCGGGGTTCCTCCTGAACAGTCTTATAGGGACCAGTATGTATGGTCCACTTCTCAGCCTCCCCCTGCCACAGCCTCAGTCCTCGCTGCCTTGGAACCTGTGAATGTTGACAGGGACTGCCAACCTTTCAGTGGGGGGATATGTAACGAGGCGAGCAGCTCTGACTGTTTTGTGATTAAAATGGACATGGAGACTGACATTACACAGGATGGTGCTGCCACCTTGTGGACAAGTGCTGAAACTGCTCGAGAGGTGGACAGGCACTTGTTGTACAGGAAGTAAAAGTGCGGGAAAAGGACACTGAGCTACTGGAGCTGGACCTGAGCAGACCTGCCTCGGACTGCCCTCATCGCTGAAGTGTGAGGGATTGCCAGAACTGCTGCAGACGGGATACTGGACTCAAGGGACCTCTGGACCGTCTCCTTCATCCATACCAAGAGACTGTAAGCTAGTTCTCTGTTGAGAGGGCTGAAGATCTTCCCACTTCTCTCCCTTGGAGTCGCCGCCGGTTACCCGGAGTCCAGGCCTGCTACGTCAGCGGCGTGTGTCATTGAGATGTTTACCAGTAAAGAAATGTATCCTTACATAAAATCCGAGCGTGGGGATTTTGTTGGCGCAGATTATGGGAACTCAGCCGCGGCCTTACCCGAGGTCACTTCACCCTTTTTTTGGTATATTGTTTGGTGAGATGTTTATGGGGGTGTCTCTCTCCCGGTCTGTTCCCTGGGGTGGTGGGTGAGGTGGGAACATAGTCATCAGGGCCAGGATAGGAGACAGGGCTACGTTTGAGGCTCATCCCTGACTACCATCTAGACTACTGTCAGGATGAGGGACAGTACAGGGTCTCCAGATTTAAGGTCAGCCTAAAAGCCCCCGTACCATCCAAACTGCCCCATGACAGTTACCATCTGTTTCTGAAAAGCTAATAAACAATATTGCGAATTTTGCATTGCCAGATTTCCAAAATCAGACGTACTGTATTCCATCATGTGTTTTTATTATCTTAAGAAGTTGCCTACTTTTCAGTAAATCATTTTGGACAATCGATGGGGAAGAGGATTGACTTATTTCTACTAATAAAATAATGTGATGCAGGAAGACTATTATACAAATGTCCTTCCAGTATAAAATCAAATTCCAAAACACAATATTTACATAATGTACAGATAAGATAATATTACAAGTTAAATTACCCATCTTTCTCCTTCTTCTGTCTTGAGTGTTCAGCGTGAAAAAAAGAGAAAACAAATATGTAAATCGCAGCCTTACAATGAATACCTGCAAGTAAATTTTTCTTTTTTTTCTTAGAGACACAAAAAAGTCATCTAGACCAAAGTCTGGGACCACGTCTTCCCTAGACTATTAGTGTTGAGTAGCCTCAGAGCACATTGCATTGACTATATTGTACCTCACTTACCCCCCAAACAGGGGCGTAATGATTGCAGTCACAGAAGGTGCGACCATGACTGTGCCCATTGATGCCAGTGCCAATTTCACCTTGACGTGCGTCCTAGGAGCGTATTGGAGCCCAGAAAACTGCCAGCTCACCACACTGCAAAACATGCTGCTGGCCAAAAAGAGGCTGGCAGCAGATGTTGGCTTGCAGTATATGTATCACATACAAATATAATAAACTTCATGTTATTTTACACTTGTCATGCACAGAGTAGGAGATGTCCGTGTGTAACGCGTGACACATGCGATCAGACCAACAAGCGTCTGATGCACTACAAAGAACACCACACAAAAGGGGAAACACTGGGGTCACGATACAACAAAGGTCCCTGCCGCTAGGGAGGGGGATGAGGGGGCACCTTCTGAACTCCCCTCAATCTGACTCCTGAGCTCCCTAGCATCCCTATACAGGTTCTTTCAACCTGTCTGTGAGCAGGATACCTTGCACCCTTAGTTGGCCCTTAACTCTCCATGCCAAGTCAGTAGGCTGATGAGTACACTAGACTTGCCATTACACTAGTAAACAGAGGGAATGGAAAGACAGACAGGAAATAAACAGAAGGATACAAAACACCAAACTTCACCGTAGCAGATGGACTCAATAGTAGCAGGTGGATGGGCACGGGAGAATAAAGGCCGCTTTACACACTGCGATATCGGTACCGATATCGCCATCGTGCGTACCCGCCCCCATCGGTTGTGCGACACGGGCAAATCTCTGCCCGTGTCGCACAACATTGCCTGGACCCGTCACACTACTTACCTTCCCTGCGACGTCGCTGTGACCGGCGAACCGCCTCCTTTCTAAAGGGGTGGTTCGTTCTGCGTCACAGCAATGCCACAGCAGCGTCACTGAACCGCCGCCCAATAGAAGCGGAGGGGCGGAGATGAGCGGGACGAACATCCTGCCCACCTCCTTCCTTCCGCATTGTGGCTGGGAGGCAGGTAAGGAGAGGTTCCTCGTTCCTGCAGTGTCACAGAGAGCGATGTGTGCTGCAGGAACGAGGAACAACTTCGTTACTGCTGCAGTAACGATATTTGAGAATGGACCCCCATGTCGCCGATGAGCGATTTTGAACGTTTTTGCGACGATGCAAAATTGCGTATAGGTGTCACACGCAACGGCATCGCTACAGCGGCTGGATGTGAGTGTCAAAATCCGTGACCCCCAACGAGATTGCTGTAGCGATCTCGTAGCGTATAAAGCTCGCTTTAGTCAGCAGTTCCTTCCACCAGACTGGCCAAACTAGAAATTATTCTAACAGGATTAAGGACTGCTGGGAAGGCTCCAGTATTTAACCTAAATGGGTGTGGACCCAAAACAGCTGCAGCTGACCTGTCCTGCTCAGAGCTGCTGGCAACAAAACTGGAAATTAACACATGAGATGCCAAAGGAAAGTAAACTTCATTTAAATATGGAAGGCTCCAGTCCTAAGACTGTCACTAGTCTCAAAATAGCAGGGAGATGACTATGACAACACTCCTTATTTTATTTGAGTAATTTCTTCTATTTCTCTGTGTAAAATAAAATGTCAGTAATTTTAAGATTTATTTAACACGTAAGAAAATAAAGACAATATATTATTGATGGTCTAGTTGTTGTTTTTTGTCTGTTTTTCATTCGAGCCCTTTTCATCTTTTAACTTGTGCCTTTTTAAAAAGTCTACTTTGTGTTTGCCTTTTTTGTTTTCTCTATGTTTGTCATTGTTGGCTGAGTTTGGAGTTTTCAGATGTTTTTAGTTGATTCATTAATAGACTTTTAAAAAAAAAATTGAATTTTTTTGCACAATTGTACTACAGTCCCTCCCTGTTTATTTACATCTGGATTTTTTTTGTGTGCAATTTTGCAACATTTTAGCCAAACATGCAAAGTTTTACATCAAAAAGTTGCAACAAGAGACAAAAAGAAAAATAAAGTGCATTTTTGAATTTGTGCAAAATTTATTAACCATTTTGAAGAATTTTGCTTAAAAAACAACAACGAATGTTCCTGCTCTGGCCAGTGCTGGTGATAGGGGAGGAGTCAGTACAAGTGGCTCTGGTGGATGCAGGCTCTGCCCATCTATTAAGCTAGGTTTCATTAGGACCTGCAGTATCACTGTCTGACTGTGCTGGTGTGTGCCTTCCAGCTGAGGTTATCACCTTTCAGCTATGGAAAGGCACCACAGCCTTATTATTCCTCCTCCAGCCTGCTGGTCGCCGCCAGATATAGTCTTGTGTACTTGTACTGCTGCGACTCTGGTGTTTTTTGACCTCTGCCTATTTCCTGACATTTCTTCTGCCTGCCGATTTTGTACCCTGTCTGACATCTTGGTTTCGACCTCGGCCTGTTTTCTGGACACTCCTCCTACCTTCTGATTTTGCCCCTTTTTTGTACCTCCTGGTTTGACCCTGCCTGACGACTACTTTTCTCAGAATTGCAGCCTTCCATAGGCAGTGACCTCCTGTGCCCTGGAGTAATTCCAGATCCCTGTACAGGGGTTAAAGGGTTTGGGGGTTCTCGGGATCCTGCTGAGTGGGTGGCTAGCCTCTAGTCTGTCTGTGACATCCATCCTGAGACTATGATCCTGGGCAGACGTTATAAGGGCATTCCTTTTAAATGCTGCTGCCAGACAGCGGCATCTAAATGGTTAACAGCCATGGCTGTTAGAGACAGATGCCGGCTATGTAATATAGTCGGTATGAGCTGCGTATGAGGGGAGCTCAGCTCCTGAGTCTATTGAGTCTATTTTGAAGACACTGTTATTCAACTTTGACACATTGCATTGCTTATACAAGCTTAGCCATTTTTTATCGCAGATTTACATCCTGCACATCTTTTTTGCAGACATTTATGACTGGCTTATTCTTTTGAATGTAAAGGTGGTGTCACACACAGCGACGACGACAACGAAGTCGCTGCTACGTCACCATTTTCTGTGACGTAGCAGCGACGTCCCGTCGCTGTCGCTGTGTGTGACATCCAGCAATGAGCTGGCCCCTGCTGTGAGGTCGCCGCTCGTTGCTGAATGTCCAGCTTCATTTTTTGGTCATCGCTCTCCCGCTGTGATGCACACATCGCTGTGTGTGACAGCGAGACAGCGACGAAATGAAGCGAGCAGGGAGTAGGAGCTGGCATCTGGCAGCTGCGGTAAGCTGTAACCACGGTAAACATCGGGTAACCAAGGGAAGACCTTTCCCTGGTTACCCGATATTTACCTTCGTTACCAGCGTCCACCGCTCTCGCTGCCAGTGCCGGCTCCCTGCTCTCTGCACATGTAGCTGCAGTACACATCGGGTAATTAACCCGATGTGTACTGTAGCTAGGAGTGCAGGGAGCCAGTGCTAAGCAGTGTGCGCGGCTCCCTGCTCTCTGCACATGTAGCTCAGCGACGCGTGTCGTTATGATCGCTGCTGCGTCTGCTGTGTTTGACAGCTAAGCAGCGATCATAACAGCGACTTACAAGGTCGCTGTTGCGTCACAGAAAATGGTGACGTAACAGCGACGTCGATGTCGCTGTCACTATGTGTGAACCCAGCTTAAGTTGCAGAAAATCAAGTGCTTGCATCATTAACACCCCATTCAGATGAATATGACTGACGTTCGAGTGTCAGAAATTTCTGCAACAAACCTTGATACCACACCTGTTTCTGGAACAATATTTTACACTAGTTGTTATAGCAACCATCAAAATTGTGAATGATGCTCTGGACTGCGGTAGAGGTTATAACTGGGATTAGTACAAGACAAAGAAAGCAGAATTACTCTGCCTTATCATGTAGATTATGCAAAAACTTAAAGAATGTTGAACATGCTCAAGATTGAATAATGGAAATCTTTACATGTTATCAATTGTCATACAGAGGGACCTCAGCCAGACGTCACGTGGGATGATTGTTATCTATCAGAACCTATATTTTCTTCTCAGAAAAGGATAGAAAGAAACAATTACTGGTTCTGTAAAGTGCATTTGGTTTTGGAGCTGTTATATAATAAAAACATTCTGGGGGAGCGGTAAGGGCTATTGATAAAATGTGTATTCTGAGTAAACTCTTAGCTAGAATCAATAAACAGCTGAGTTCCATTAACACGTAGTGGTTTATAAAAAGTGATAGCTTCAGATGGAAATTCTAAGCTTTCTATCTGCATTTTGCAAAGTGATTTATATAAGCAATCACGCATTTTCAATTCTTTAATGGCAACTGTTATATCAATATGTCAAGGTAAAATGTACAAATCGAACATAAGATATAAGTTTTACATGTGCTATTCTTATTTCTATTTGTTTTTACTTTCTTATTCCCATATAACTAGCAGCAAGTAAATTAGGCAGCTGTCTAAGGTATTGCAGCACTAGACTCCAAGAGGCTGATTCATCAAGCACTTTTCTCTAGAACTGTGGAGTAAGCTGCATGAAATTGTAAGGATGTGCGCTGGTTGCTGTCACGTTCCTTTCGCTGAAGACACCAATCGTGTTACTGTATTGTCATGTGAATTCTGTCCTGCATCTTTGTAAATAATGAAATATGTGAATTCTGATGTAATGTTTATTGTACAGTAAGATTATGTGTGGCTGTTGGACTATAGAGGACTAAATCACAGAAAAGAAATTTACTCCTAAAATAAATAGTTTATTAAGGTACAAAGTTAAAAGGTAAAAAAAGGAAAAACATGAGAAAAACTCCCATTAACAAACAAGGTGGAGAGAACGCCCACTATACAAAAACGGAGAGGGGTATGGTGAAGAAACCAGCTGGTTGGAAGTGAACCAGTAGGTGATATATCTGGATAAGTATAATTATATCACAATACTGATTAACTTATCCTAATATCTCCATATCCAAGGTAAACATAGGTTACCACTACCAGATAATCACCCTCAAAACCATTCAAACCAGTTGATATTACAATAGTCGGACATGGACACTATTGGCCCAGGTCTGTCAGTCAGTCAGTTCAGTCTACGATATATAATCATCGATCAAATTGAGTCAAATATCTGAATTAAGCATCCCCAAAAAATTGGGGAGCAAGAAAACAAAAAAAAAACCCAACACATTTCACCTCTCAGAAGAGGTTCATCAGGGGTATATATATATATATATATATATATATATATATATATATATATATGGGATAGAATATTTAGGTACTCATAGATAGATATACTCGTTCTCTTATAAAAACAACGGTTCTATAATATGGGACCACCAAAAAAGTTATGAGGATATTAGGCTAGGTGCTTCTGATGTGTCAGCTCCCAGGGTGCTCCTTTATAACAGAGCTGCTGGATTAGGAGGCCTCTTTTATAGGAAGGTCCATTATCATCTCATCTCCATTAAGTAGAGTTCAAAATATCATAAATCCACGGTAGCAGCCAACCGGTGGTGTTTTATTTCCCATAGGGCTTGTGACATATAAATGTATTCAATGGAAGCTGACAGCACAGCTAACAATGGGTGCACATCATAAATCCTTACTATCTGCTGTATATCAGATCAGATACAAAAAATATACAGACAACAGATGTCCTACATGTCCAGTGAGACTTCGCATGAACCGAGGTGCTGTAGCTCCAGTGTCTGTCCTCAGAGTGGCCCAACTGGTTTGAATGGTTTTGATGGTGATTATCTGGTAGTGGTAACTTATGTTTACTTTGGATATGGAGATATTAGCATAGGTTAATCAGTATTGTGATATAATTATCCTTTTCCAGATATTTCACCTACTGGTTCACTTCCAACCAGCTGGTTTCCTTCACCATACCCCTCTCTGTTTTTGGATAGTGGGCGTTCTCTCCACCTTGTTTGTTAATGGGAGTTTTTTTCATTTTTTTACTTTTTAATTTTGTACCTTAATAAACTATATTTTAGGAGTAAATTTCTTTTCTGTAATTAATTCTCTGTTTGGTTTCTCCAACCTACCGATTCCTGTGAGTATACATGGACTATAGAGGAAGAAATAGTTAAGTGGGACTAGCCCACAATGGGAGGGGTTAGTTCATAGGAAGAGAGATGGTTGCTTTCTAGAAGGTAGTTGAAACCCAGCGTGTGACAGGAGCATAAACAGACATATAGTCTGATGGTCATCAAAGCTGCATGCAGTGGGTGAACGATGGCAAAAGAAGGATAAAGAAGGCCAGAACTGGGATAGCGTCATCCTCAAGTACTGACTGAGACACAGATTATAGGACAGGGGTGCACAATATCTTTTGGCATTGCAATAATGAACCAATCTCAAGAGCTGCAAAAAATGTAAAGAAATACTGTTATGAATAAATCTGCAGAACCACCATCAGTGCATCAATACATCACCAGAATCAAGTTTTAAGTATTTAAGAGATTTATGCTCTCAAAAAATAAGTGTGAACAAACACTAGCTTACACTAAGATTTTGGAGCAGAATCTCACAATATCCTCCTCATAATCTCAAAATTCTATGTTTTGAGGATTTTTAAATTGTAACATAGCTCTGAAGCACATTTTCATTTTTGATTGCTACATGTGTACAAGATCAGAACAACCGTCAGCATGAATGCAGTTTCAGGACCAAGATCTTTACATGAATGCAGCGCCAGAACCACCATCAGTACATGAATGCAGCTGTGCAGTTTCAGAATAACAGTCAGTACATAAATGCGCTGTAAGAACCACTGCCTGTACATGAATACAGTGTCAGAACTACTGTTAGTACATGAATGCAGCCTCAGAACCACTGTCAATACATAAATTCATTGTTAGAACCACTGTCAGTACAAGAATGCAACACTAGAATCATAGTGTCAGTCTTCTGGATTTGACCACCTGGCAAATCTCTGTTCTGTGATCTGTTTCCCTCTCCAGTGAGTTACAGTCAGATTTAATCTCTGTCCAAGTTCTGATCTTCTGATGTTTGTGCTCAGTCTTTTTCTGCCAGATGTTTTTCCAGGTGTTTCAAGCACATGCTATTTTCTGGCAGATTGTGACCTAGTTGGTTTGATCTTATTTTTTATGCTGCTCTCTCCCCCGGATTCTTAAGGAGTTATGTAATACTCCCTATGTCCGATTAGGAAGCAAAGTCGGAGCAGTCATCTTAGTTACTCTGTTAAGGTTGCTTCAGTAGGTGCAGGGGCCTGTACAAAAACTAGGCAGGTCAAGTGTAGTCGTGTTACGTTGACCTTAATTTACATTATTTTCCACGTGTGCACAATAGTGCACATAACATTGTCACCAGCCAAACCCATTTTTCTATGTGCTGACACATCACTATGGACGCTGTGAACGCCTTGTCAACAACCAAACCAACAACCAAAAGAAAAAAGCCTCAGCACCACCTAATAAGTTATTAGAAACACATGTGCCATGTACCCAACAAGAACATCTATACAAAAAAGTGGTACAAAAGGCACCAGGTTTTAAGATAATGAATATTAAACGCCTTGTCCACATGATTGTAATCCCTAATTTTGGAAGTGGCAGGGATAAAACAACAGCAACAACTTACACTTTCCAGCGCTGCAGAGGTTTCTTCCCATCAAAAGTTGTCTCCAAATCTAAGGTAAAATTGCCAGACTGCTTCGACGGGGACCAAAGTAAGTTTTCTATTTTTTCTTCTTTTCGTAAACTGTATTTTCGCCTCTGTACAGTGTCGTCTGGAGGAGAGGTCAACATATACCCTTATAATATCTTTGATTTGTGCAGATACTCAGGCTTGCGCTTTTTCTTTGTCTGTGGATTTGCCAATATTTTCTTTTGTAGATGCTTTCTTTTCTGGACTTGGTCTTATTTATTACAAACCCGAAAAGGTTGCAGTTGCTGAGTCAATGATCCACAGGTTGGTTCAGGGTAATCATAAAGTGGAGGACTATTGCTCCCAGATCAGATGTTGGGCAGTGAAATCCTTCTGGAATCATCCAGCACTCTGCAGTCAGTTTTGTCGGGGACTTTCTAGTCAGATTAGAGACATGATGGCTTATAGTCCCTCCCCATTGTCTCTGGAAGAGGCAATGTCACTGGCTGTTTCTTAAGACAGAGATTTTAGGGTTAAGGATACATTTATTGGTCTGTCTGTGACTTATTCCTCTCTTATAATAGACTAAGGCGAATCTATAGAAATTGGTGCCTGCTGAAAGTTCAAGGGAAAAACTGTTCTAGGAACTCTTGCTTGTTTTTGCTTGTAGTGTTGCCATTCAGGTCATGTTATGAGTCAATGTTTTAAGTACAAGAATTAATTTGTAAAAGAAAAAACAAAAGGGATTTTAAGGTGTAATGACACAAGTGCTATGAGTCTGAAATTATCTCTCATACATGCAATTGGGTCTTTCCTATAAATGTTACGGGGGGCTGTCTGATAATAACCGAAAGGAGTATCAGACAGTCAGGGTCCACCGTGCAAAGACTTTGCTGCAGACTATGGCAGAGTGCGATACCTCTGTTAACTCACAGAAGGATATAATAAGAAAGTAAAGCAATTCCTCCCTTACTTGGAGGGTGTGTGGAATGATCTCTGTTAATAATCACAGAGACAAAGGCAATGTGTGCGAAATGGCACCTACCTAGGTCCGCTCTTCTAGTGGTGCAAAAGAGACGAACAGCAGCGTAAGCCGCACAAAGCTCCTACCTGCGTTCGCTCCACTAGTGTGCGAGGACACGAACCACTAGATATGGCACCTGCCTAGGTCCGCTCTTCTAGTGGTGCAAAAGAGACGAACAGCAGCGTAAGCCGCACAAAGCTCCTACCTCTGTTCGCTCCCCTAGTGTGCGAGGATACGAACAACTGCCAGACGCAGTATAAGGAACGTTACCCTAGCGGCAACGTCCACCTACGAGTACAATCACAAGGCCCAGCCAGACCATGTGCCTCAGGCACCTGCCTATGTCCGCTCCCCTAAGAGGTAAGGATACGGACAGCAGCCGAAGCTGTAAGGTATAAGAACGCTACCCTGCCGGTAGCGCTCACCTAGCATAGACAGAGGAATGCCTAGAGGAACGCGCACAGAGCGTCTACTCATATGCATGAACCAAGAGGACTGAGCACCATGCGGCGTGTGTTAGGGTCTTATATAGACTCTGTGCCTCATCCAAGATGGAGGACACCAGAGCCAATCCGCTTCCAGAACGACAGGAGTGACGTCATGCTGGCCTATCACCGAGCAAGACGTCACAAGCACATGACCAGCGACCAATCGGCATAGAAGGTGTCAGAGACATGTGACCTCGTGTCAGCGATGATGTCACCCGCACATGTGCAATGGCTCCAAGATTGGACTTAGTCTCCGGCGCTCGGACATGTGCAGTAGCAAGAAATCTGGACTTAGTCTCCAGTGCTCGCAGCAACCGTAACAGTACCTCCCCCTCAAGGGCCCCCCTCCCGGCGACGCAGATAATCGGCAACTAAGTCGGGAGCATGGACAGCCTCCTCAGGCTCCCAAGAGCGATGTTCCGGGCCATAGCCCTCCCAATCTATCAAGAAGAACCTGCGCCCTCTAACCATCTTAGAACCAACTATGGCTCGTACCTCATAGCTAGAGCGAGAGGAATCAGAGGCAGGAGAGTGCACTTCACGAGCGTGAGGTAAAATAGCCGGCTTTAGCAGTGAGACATGGAATTTGTCATGAATCCTAAGATGGACAGGTAACTTCAATTGATAGACTACAGGATTTACCTGTCGAAGAACCTCATAA
Organism: Anomaloglossus baeobatrachus; assembly: GCF_048569485.1. Taxonomy (NCBI): domain Eukaryota; kingdom Metazoa; phylum Chordata; class Amphibia; order Anura; family Aromobatidae; genus Anomaloglossus; species Anomaloglossus baeobatrachus. Next base: position 382,671,209 of record NC_134355.1, on the reverse strand, counting down.
GGACCCAGGAAGCGAGGAGCAAATTTGACAGAGCTCACTCTAAGTCTCACGTGTTTTGCAGAGAGCCACACAAAGTCCCCTGGAGAAAAGACAGGAGCCGGGCGACGAAACCGATCGGACACCGTCTTCATACGGTCCTTAGCTGCTTGGATCGACTCTTGAGTCCGATCCCAAACCTCTCTGGCATTAGTTGCCCAGTCGGCCACAAGAGGAGGAGGTGCAGCAGCGGGAAACGGTACCGGTACCCTAGGGTGTTGCCCATTATTGAGTACGAACGGTGTCTGCCCAGTGGCCTCAGCCAGCGAATTGTTAAGGGCAAATTCTGCCCAGGGTAGGAGGGAGGACCAGTTATCGTGGTTCTCAGCAACAAAGTGTCGAAGGTATATAATCATAGATTGATTGGTACGTTCAACCAAACCATTAGTCTCCGGATGGTATGCCGAAGAGAGATTCAACTCAATTTGCAGAAGGCTACAAAGATCTCGCCAGAAACGGGAAGTAAATTGCGGGCCTCTATCACAAATGATACGATCTGGCATCCCGTGAAGCCTAAAGACATGCTTGAGGAATAGTTTGGCTAGTACCCTGGAAGATGGGATTCTCGATAACGGTACGAGATGAACCATCCGGGAGAAATGGTCCGTAATGACCCACACAAATCTATGTCCCTGTGAACATGGAAGATCACCCACAAAGTCCATGCCTACCACCTCCCATGGTCTATCTGGCACTGGTAAAGGATGCAAGAGCCCAGCCGGTCTCTGCCGTAATGGACGGTTGCGAGCACACGAGTAGCAGGAACCGACATATCTCTTGACGTGGCTGGCTAAGTGTGGCCACCAATACCACCTCTCCAGTAACTCTCGTGTCCGCCTAATACCAAAATGCCCACCCACCTTTGAGGTGTGGGCCCATGACAGTATATCATTCTGTCGATCAGGCGGAACAAATGTCTTGCCCGGTGGGATTTGGTCTAACGTCACAGGGGAGAGCGTATGAAAAACCCTGGAGGGAAGGATAAGACGAGGTTCGTCAATCTCTTCCTGGGTAGAAAGCATAGAGCGAGACAGGGCGTCTGCCTTGTTATTCTTACTCCCAGACAAATAGTTGATGGAGAAGTGAAAGCGGGAGAAAAACAAGGACCAGCGGGCTTGGCGAGGAGTCAGACGCTGAGCAGTTTGTAAGTACGTCAGATTCTTATGGTCTGTATAGACCTGGAAAGGATGTTTCGCTCCTTCCAGCAAGTGACGCCACTCCTCCAAGGCTAATCTCAAGGCGAGCAGTTCCCTATCCCCAATGGTATAGTTTCTCTCTGCCGGTGAAAAGGTTTTAGCAAAGAAGAAACACGGCCTTTTTCTACCTGCACCGTTCTTTTGATACAAGACCGCACCAGCACCCACTGAAGAGGCATCAACCTCTAAGAGGAAGGGCTTACTCTCATCGGGTCTTTGAAGAACGGGAGCAGTTGAAAAGTGTCTTTTTACTGCCTCAAAAGCCTGAGATGTCTCAGTAGACCAGGCTTTGGGATTAGCACCTTTCTTAGTCAAGGCCACCAAAGGGGCCACCAAAGTAGAAAAATGGGGTATGAACTGCCTGTAATAATTTATAAATCCTAAGAAGCGTTGCACCGCCTTCAAGGAATGAGGTTCGGACCATTGCAGGACAGCAGAGAGCTTCGCAGGATCCATGGCCAGACCCTCTTGTGAGATAATGTAACCCAAAAAAGGCAATGAGGACTGCTCGAATACACATTTCTCGAGTTTAGCAAACAATGAGTGCTCCCTTAAACGGGAAAGGACACGAACGACATCCTGACGATGAGTCTCCAGATCAGGAGAAAAAATCAGGATGTCGTCCAGATACACCACTACTGAGGATAACAGTAAATCCCTGAACACATCATTTACGAAGTCCTGAAATACTGCGGGTGCATTACATAACCCAAAAGGCATGACGAGGTATTCATAGTGACCGTCTCGGGTGTTAAAAGCGGTCTTCCATTCGTCACCCTCTCGAATTCGTACCAAGTTATACGCACCCCGCAGATCCAACTTCGTAAAAACTTGAGCTCCTCTCAGTCTGTCAAAGAGCTCCGAAATTAAAGGTAATGGGTATTTGTTCTTTATTGTGATTGCGTTGAGACCCCTGTAATCTATGCAGGGACGCAAATCACCCTCTTTCTTCCGAACAAAGAAAAACCCAGCTCCCGCGGGAGAGACAGACTTACGAATGAACCCCTTCTCTAAGCTCTCTCTTATATAGGTCGACATGGCCTCCGACTCAGGTATCGACAGGGGGTAAACCCTGCCTTTAGGTGGAACCGAACCTGGGATAAGGTCTATGGCACAGTCATACGGCCTATGGGGTGGAAGAACCTCATCACCCTAGTTGGAGAACACGTCAGCGAAATCCAAATAGGGTGTAGGTATGGGAGAGAGATCAGTTGATGCAACTGCAACGACCTTAGGTGGTAAGGGAAGACATCGGGACTGACATTTCGAACCCCAACTAATAATGCTGTCAGACTCCCAGTCAATGTGAGGAGCATGAGTCCGAAGCCATGGAAGACCCAGAAGGACGTCGTCTATACCCTCAGGCAAAACAAGAAAAGAAATCTCCTCTATGTGACCCTGAGACAGGGAAAGGCGCAAGGGAACTGTCCTCAATGTAATGGAGTCAGACAACATAGTTCCATTAACAACACGGACAGGAATAGGCGCCTCTAACATGATAGAGGGAATATTGTGTCCCTTTACAAATCCTGAGGACACAAAAATCCCGTCAGCTCCGGAATCCACAAAAGCCATAATAGGCCATGTATTCTCAGATAACGAGAGCTGACCTGGGATACAACACTTAGAGGGTGCAGAAGACGTCTCTAGTAACCCCCCTCTAATGGTTACTAGGCCAGGGAGTTTCCCTGACGACTAGGACACTTGTTGGCATAGTGCCCAGCCTGACGACATACGTAACATATAGGAGGACCAGACTTGCGTAGTCTGGAGAACGTATGACCTAACTCCATAGGAGTGGGAGATGTTTCAGATGCTGAGGAAGATGGTAGTGGACCCTCAACAACTGGAATAGCCCGATGCTTAGGGCGTGAGGAAGAGACCTCGAGTCTACGTTCCTTATGGCGTACATCAATCCTCGTTGCTACTGTGATCAAGTCCTCCAGAGAAGCAGGGACTTCACGAGTAGCAAGGGCATCCTTGACATAGCCAGCCAACCCTCTCCAGAAGATAGGAATCAACACCTTCTCTGGCCAATCTAGTTCTGCCACCAGAGTTCTAAAAGCAATGGCATAAGAACTAGTGGATAACGAACCCTGAGATAGATCTAACAGTCTCAGGGCCGCATCATGGGTAACCTGCGGACCCATGAATACCGCCTTAAGAGCATCAAGAAAGTCTTGATGTCTCAGAGTAACCACATCAGAGCGCTCCCATAGGGGAGTCGCCCATTCTAAGGCTTTGTCCTGAAGTAAGGAGATGATAAAGCCTACTCTGGACCTCTCCGTAGAGAAGCGAGAAGAGTTAACCTCTAGGTGTATCTGACACTGACTAATGAAACCACGACATGATCTGGCATCGCCAGAATATCTGTTTGGTAGAGCAAGTCGAGGATCATGTGCAGATGTCACCATGGTCTGAGGTTTATCCTCTATACTCTTGAGCCGTGACTCAAGTACTTGTATGTAACGGTGTAACTGCTGATATTCTGCCATAACTGCCAGACCCTTGGCTCAGTCCTAATGTTACGGGGGGCTGTCTGATAATAACCGAAAGGAGTATCAGACAGTCAGGGTCCACCGTGCAAAGACTTTGCTGCAGACTATGGCAGAGTGCGATACCTCTGTTAACTCACAGAAGGATATAATAAGAAAGTAAAGCAATTCCTCCCTTACTTGGAGGGTGTGTGGAATGATCTCTGTTAATAATCACAGAGACAAAGGCAATGTGTGCGAAATGGCACCTACCTAGGTCCGCTCTTCTAGTGGTGCAAAAGAGACGAACAGCAGCGTAAGCCGCACAAAGCTCCTACCTGCGTTCGCTCCACTAGTGTGCGAGGACACGAACCACTAGATATGGCACCTGCCTAGGTCCGCTCTTCTAGTGGTGCAAAAGAGACGAACAGCAGCGTAAGCCGCACAAAGCTCCTACCTCTGTTCGCTCCCCTAGTGTGCGAGGATACGAACAACTGCCAGACGCAGTATAAGGAACGTTACCCTAGCGGCAACGTCCACCTACGAGTACAATCACAAGGCCCAGCCAGACCATGTGCCTCAGGCACCTGCCTATGTCCGCTCCCCTAAGAGGTAAGGATACGGACAGCAGCCGAAGCTGTAAGGTATAAGAACGCTACCCTGCCGGTAGCGCTCACCTAGCATAGACAGAGGAATGCCTAGAGGAACGCGCACAGAGCGTCTACTCATATGCATGAACCAAGAGGACTGAGCACCATGCGGCGTGTGTTAGGGTCTTATATAGACTCTGTGCCTCATCCAAGATGGAGGACACCAGAGCCAATCCGCTTCCAGAACGACAGGAGTGACGTCATGCTGGCCTATCACCGAGCAAGACGTCACAAGCACATGACCAGCGACCAATCGGCATAGAAGGTGTCAGAGACATGTGACCTCGTGTCAGCGATGATGTCACCCGCACATGTGCAATGGCTCCAAGATTGGACTTAGTCTCCGGCGCTCGCACATGTGCAGTAGCAAGAAATCTGGACTTAGTCTCCAGTGCTCGCAGCAACCGTAACAATAAGTGTCTTTGGGTTCAAGATCTGGGTTTATTGTCACCTTGTAGATTCATTCTCTGCCTTAGATCTCATTGACATTGATTTCGCTATTGAATGTTTCTACTAAATGGTATACTATTCAAGTGTCAGTGATTGATATTTCTCTTTGCTCAAAGTCAGGTTACTCCTAAGGTAGAGAATGTGTGCATAAAAGAGGACGAGAAGGGGTGGCACGGAGGCTCTGTGGCTCTGTGGTTAGCACAGGAGCCTTGCAGCACTGGGTTCCTGGGTTCAAATCCCACCAAGGACATCATCTACAAGGAGTTTGTATGTTCTCCCCGTGTTTGCGTGGGTTTCCTCCGGGTTTTCCGGTTTACTCCAAAAAACATACTGATAGGGAATTTAGATTGTGAGCCCCAATGGGGACAGTGTGACCAATGTATGTAAAGCGCTGTGGAATTAATAGCGCTATTTAAATGAAAAAATATTATTATTATTATAGTTACACACAGAATCCATTTAATTTTTTGTCCTGCCTTTTTTAGCTGTTAAATAGGTGTTAGGCATGCCCTGGTAGATTAATCACAATCCCACCATTACATAAGAGACTCAAAAGATTAAGTGTTGGGGGGCCTTTTTATCTCCAGTTGCTTAACCAAGTCCTTGGCACCTGTGAGATTTCATTTTCCTGGATTTATTCAGAATTCTGAGGATGTGTTTTCTGAGACTGAGTGTGAAGTGCTACCTCCACGTAAGTCATATGATTGCATCATCAAATCCATTCCAGGTGCCAAAATGCCTATGTCTCATTTGTTTAACCTCTCTCTTCCAGAAAGAGATGACTAGAAGCAGTGTATTCAAAAGAGTCTGGCCAAGGGGCATATACGGCCAACCACCGTTTCAGTAGCCGTAGGGTTTTTCTTTGTCAAGAAAAAGCATGGAGGTTTTCATCCATGCTTGGTTTTTAAAGAGATTAATAAGATCATTGTCTGTAATCCTTATTCTTTATCCCATATACCTGACTTATTTAATCCACTAGCTGAAGCCAAATGGTTTTCTAAACTTGATTTAATAGGGGCATATAACCTCATACGTATTTAGCAAGGTAATGAGTGGGAAACTCCTTTCATTACATCCAAGGGTCACTTTGAAAATTTGGTGGTGCCATTCAGGTTCACCAATGGTTCGGTGGTTTTTCAGAACTTCATTATTGACATTTTTTGCTCTCTGATAGATTTGTGGTGATTTGTTTGTATGACATATTGCTATACTATTTTTGTGATAAACATCAGGACCATGTTTGACAGGTGTTTCAAATTATTTGTGACAATCATGTATTTGCCAAACTGGAGGAATGTCAATTCGAGGTTCAACATGTATGTTTATGGGGGCATTTGGTTTCTTCATCACGGTTTTAAATGTACCTTGTTAAGATACAGGCCGCCTTGGATTGGGTACAACCCACTAACCTTAAAGATTTGCAGAGATTCTTAGGTGTTTCTAATTACAATCTAAAGTTCATTAAGAATTTCTCAGTTATGGCAAAGCTTTATATGACCACAAAGGATACAGACTTTTCCTTCTGGTCTAAAGAGGCTGTTGAAGTCTTTATTGCTTTCCAGACAGCCTTCTCTAAAGCTTCGGTCCTCAGACAACATGAGGTTGCTTTGTCTTTTGTGGTTTCAGTTGACACCTTTTCTGTAGAGATGGGTGCGGTTCTCTCACAAAGAGAAATGGTTTACTTTCATCCTTGTGCCTTTTTTTCTCAGAATTTCTTACAAGTCGAGTCTAACTATGATGTTGGGGACTGATATCTTCTGGTGGTCAAGTGAGCATTTGAGAAGTGAAGACATTGGTTAGAGGGGGATAATGTGATGCTAGTCACTATTTAAACAGAACTGGTGGTCTCTTTGTTGGATTGAGTTGTCATCTGGTCTTGACCAGCCAAAACCATTAGCACAGTATGTCCTACATAGGCGTACTACTCACACAGTACATGTCCACACACCCATACACCTACAGATGACATATAGTACTTCTTATTCATAATTACATAATGTCCAAGTGGACAGAAGAATACTGATAGTGAATATTTATTTTTAGAAAAAATAGTAGGAACACACAGTGCAGATTGTGAAATTAAAAACATTAGAAGAGGACATTGAAGAGAAACATCCACAGGGCAGTGTGATCAAGGACATTGAGAAAATTGCAGTTCATACAATTAATGATGATCTTAAATAGGTCTATAGTTCATACATTTAGATGATATAATAAATATAAGTAAAAAATGGCTGCTTTTAAAATAATTCATTCATGTCCACAAACCCAGTCTGGACTGTGTCTTTCATATAGTGTGCTCGGGCATCAAGAGTCAACACCTCACCAATGAATACCGACTGCGACACTCTACAAAATTTCCAAAGATTTCTGTATAACTTGAGGTTGTGCAAAAAGTTTACATTTGCCAAGTGCACCCAACAGATTATTTATAAATTATGATAGATATGCATTGCAAATATTTCTGCCAGTGACACACAGTGGTCAAAAAATGTAACAAATTCATTAAAGAGGCACAAACCTCTGATGAATTTGGCATGATTTACTCCAGTGCTCCCTTCATCAAGGCTCATGTGCCCCACTAGGCTTAATGAATTGGGGCCAGATTTTTTTCTGTTGGCAACGTACAAAGAGAAGTAGCTTAACTACTTCAGGTTCTTTGTTGATATCCCATAGACAGTTGTTTCACTGCTGTTTTAGCACAAAGAAAACTCAGTTATATCCTCTCCTTATCCTTGTCCTGTCGGAAGGAAGAAAGTGCAGCATGCTTGGAAAATGAGGCTCAGATCTTTTCACCTTTCATTAAAGTCTTTGGGGTAGATTGGGAGTCAGAGAGCTTTTGCAGGCCCAAAGCCTTATCTGAGAGAGTAAAATAGACTGATTTACAAATGAGCAGAATGGAGACAGCTGGTAAAGATGTAGAAAAGTGCACTGTATTGGAGAGACCTGGAAATGTTAGTGGTGGGACACTGCCCTCTGCTGGCTGAAGGAAGAACAGACAGAAACAAAAATCACCTAGGAAATAGAAGCCTTGCAGTTTGTTTCCAGCAGGAGGCATTTCAGAGAGGGACGAGCTCAGGAAGAGGGAGTGGGGGAGGAGGAAAGAAGAAGAACCCAGGAGCTGACCGGAAAGGCAGTGAAGCAGCACATGTGCAGGCTGAAGGGCTGTAGGAGGTCTCCTCTGGAGAAGATTTGAGTGGCAGAGAGACGACTCCAGAGGTTACTGGAACAGGTAGTCCACCAGTCCCGCACTCCTGTACCGTCCAGCAAGATTCCCAAGACCCCCGCACCATCCAGAAAGACCCCCGAACCATCGAGCAATACCCTCCAGACCCCGGAGACCCCCTCAATGCCTGTCAAGACCACCTAGACCCCTGCTACCCTTCACACATCCGTTTTTTGCCATCAGGCATAATCCGGTGTGTGCCTGATGCAACGGATCCGGTGCAGATTGTGATAAAACTGATGCGACGAATCTGGTTAAAAAACTGATCTGTCGTAGCAGTTTGTACCGAGAATCCAGCTGTGGCCGAGGGTAACTTGAGTGACATCACTGCTGACAGCGTGATTCAATTCAGTTGCTCTGTGGAGCTCACAGCGAGCGGCGGTGTTCTACTGCCGCTCCTGTCAGCTTCTGATGTAGCAGAGCTGAAAGCGTCGTGGGACCTTGTGTGGATTATGCCGAACCTGGAGGGGTATTTGGGTATTAATAAAGTGGTGAAAGAGGGTGTAGGGTGTTTTTTTGTCTTTTATTTCAAATAAAGGATTTTTTTTGTGCTTATTTACTTTCACTACAGTTTAGTGATGGGGGGTATCTCATAGATGCCTGCCATAACTACTGTAAGCTAGGACTTAGTGGCAGCTATGGGCTGCCATTAACTTCTTATTATCCCGATTGCCATCGCACCAGCGCAATTCGGGATGAGCTGGGTAAAGTCCCGTGACTGTCGCATCTAATGGATGCGGCAATTCTGGGCGGCTGCTGGCTGATATTTTTAGGATGGGCGGGCTCCCATCCTGAGAATACCAGCCCTCAGCCGTATGGCTTTACTTTGTCTGGTATCAAAATTGGGGGGACCACATGTCTTTTTTTAAAATTATTTAGCTCAACATGGGTGCGCGTCTGACTGCATCTGTTAGGGCCAGGTGGACGGGCAGACCCAGGAGGTGGATCCACTGGGCCGAACTCCTTGATGATGGTAAGGGGTCCGGTAGCTGGAGCACTACAGATAACAGGACAGTCCGAGCACACGAGTATAATGGTGAAGTCCCTGGGACCACGGAGTCACTGATGGTAGTCCGGGTGACGGAGCTCAGGTTCGGAAGCTGAGATGATGTCAGGCGGAGTCCGGAACCGTTGGAGCGAGATGACGGGTCACCGCAGGGATCAGAGATGGTACGAACGGTCAGGATGGCAGATAGACAGCGTTCGGTGTTCGGGATTCGGCAGGACCGGATGGCAAGACAGGATCGGCTCTAGAAGAGAGAGAGGTGAGTATCTCACAGGAACACAAGGAGACCTGACTCCTAGCTTGGGAAACACGAAGAACAGGCCCCGCCCACTTGGACACTAAACCCCTTTATACCCTGTACCTGTGTGCTTCATTTCCTGTCAGTGGACGCTGGCCCTTTAAGAAAGGGTCAATGACCGCGCGCGCGCGCCCTAATGCGCATGCGCGCGGCCCGGGTGCCAGAAGCCAGAGCAGGAAGCTGAGAGGAGGAAGCAGCAGAGCCGGGTTGGGGCTGGGAAACCGACGGGCGCGGGGACCAGGAGGCCTGGGGATTGCAGGACATGGCGGCTGGAGAGCGGGGAGCGTGGCAGGTGAGCCGGGGATCAGAGCAGGGGACCCGGGGAGCGTGACAGTACCCCCCCCCACGCCCCCCTCCCCGCAACCGGGACAGGAAGGCACGGATCAGAGGAGTGCCCACATTCTCCCGGGGCTCCCAGGACCTATCCTCAGGACCATACCCTGCCCAGTCTACCAGGAAGAACTGTCGACCCCGTACGGTCTTCATGGCCACGATATCCCTTACCGCATAGATGTCGTCATCGGCAATAGGAGGAGGAGCCGAACTGGTAGCAGCGGAGAAGGGACCAAGGACAACCGGCTTGAGCAGGGAGACGTGGAAGGAATTGGGTATCCTCATCGTGGCCGGGAGCTGCAGCTTGTAGGAGACCTCATTGATCTTGCTGAGGACTTTAAACGGCCCGATGTAGCGAGGTCCCAGCTTGTAGGATGGTATCTTCAATCGGACGTACTTGGAAGCAAGCCAGACGAGATCTCCAGGAGAAAAACACGGAGGGTCCAGACGTCTCTTGCCTGCGTGTCTCTTCATCCGCAGGGAGGCACGTGCAAGGGACGCCTTAACAGAGTCCCAAATGGTTGTAAAGTCACGGGCTACAGCATCAGCAGCAGGGACATCCGAGGAAGAGGATACAGGCAATGGGACGGAAGGCTGAAGTCCGTAAACGACATGGAAGGGAGAGCTGGAAGAGGACTCACTGACGTGGTGGTTATGGGAGAATTCAGCCCAAGGAAGAAGCGTGGACCAGTCGTCATGATGGGCGTTGACGTAGTGACGTAAGAAGGAGGTCAATATCTGATTGACCCGTTCCACTTGGCCATTCGACTGAGGATGGTAGGCTGAAGAAAAGTCCAGAGTCACTCCCAGATGTTTGCAGAGAGCCCTCCAGAAGCGGGAGGTGAACTGAGTTCCTCTGTCGGACACAATGTGTGATAGAAAGCCATGCAAGCGGAAGATGTGATGTATATAGGCGTCCGCGAGTTCCTGGGCAGAGGGCAGTCCAGCCATAGGGACGAAATGAGCCATTTTAGAGAACCGATCCACCACGACCCATATGACTGTGTGTCCGGAGGACAATGGCAAGTCCGTAATAAAGTCCATCGCAATGTGTTGCCACGGAACTGAGGGTATAGGCAGAGGAAGAAGACGGCCATATGGCAGGTGTTTGGGCGTCTTGTTCCTGGCACAAGAGGAGCAGGCAGAGACAAAAGAGGCGACGTCCGTGCGAAGGGATGGCCACCAATAATGACGTACAATCGCACTCCAAGTTCTCTTCTGACCAGCATGACCGGCTGTTTTCGAGGCATGGCCCCAGTGTAACACTTTTTGCCTGTCAGTCTCAGAGACATAGGTCTTCCCGGGCGGTATCTGGGCCAGGGTGACAGGGGCCACCGGAATGATTTTACTAGGACAGATGATGGGTTGGGATGTCTCCTCCTCCTGCTCCATGGGCATGAAAGACCTGGACAAGGCATCAGCGCGTACATTCTTGTCCGCGGGTCGGAAATGGAGCTGGAAATCGAATCTGGCAAAGAACAAGGACCACCTGGCTTGCCGTGGGTTCAGTCGCTGAGCAGACCGCAGGTATTCCAGGTTCTTGTGGTCCGTGTAAATAATAACGGGGTACACTGCTCCTTCCAGAAGGTAGCGCCATTCTTCCAGAGCCAGTTTGACTGCCAATAGCTCTCGGTCACCGATTGTGTAGTTGCGTTCGGGCGCTGAGAAGCTCTTGGAGAAGAAACCGCAAGTCACCATCTTCCCGGAGGAGGACTTCTGCATGAGCACTGCTCCGGCTCCCGAGGAGGAGGCATCCACCTCCAAGGTGAACTGGCGGTTTAACTCCGGACGGTGGAGTACAGGAGAGGAGGCAAATGCCCGCTTCAGAGAGCCAAACGCGGCGTCGGCCGCAGGTGACCAGTCCTTTGGATTAGCCCCCTTCTTGGTCAAGGCGGAGAGAGGAGCAGTCAGAGCAGAGAAATGAGGGATGAACTGGCGGTAATAGTTGGTGAATCCCAGAAAGCGTTGGATTGCCTTCAGTCCAGAAGGAGGAGGCCAGTTGAGAATGGAGGAGACCTTCTTCGGATCCATCTGCTGTCCGGTATCGGAGATGAGGTAACCCAGGAAGTGGAGAGAAGACTGCTCAAAGACACACTTCTCGTACTTGGCGTACAGACGATTCTCTCTCAGTCTTTGTAGAACCAGCTGCACGTTCTCTCTGTGGGTTTGGAGGTCCGGAGAGAAGACAAGGATATCATCCAGATACACCACCACACAGACGTAGAGAAGGTCCCGGAAAACGTCGTTCACCAATTCTTGAAAGACCGCTGGTGCGTTACACAGGCCGAAGGGCATCACGCAGTATTCATAGTGCCCATCGCGAGTATTGAACGCGGTCTTCCATTCGTCCCCAGAGCGGATGCGGACCAGGTTGTAGGCACCCCTAAGATCCAACTTGGTGAACACACGAGCTCCTCTAAGCCGATCAAACAATTCGGGGATGAGCGGCAGGGGGTACTTGTTTTTCACGGTGATTTGGTTCAATCCCCGGTAGTCTATGCATGGGCGTAAGTTGTTCTGTCCCCACTTAAAGGCGATGGAAGGTGCGTAGTTGTGAGAGGTTGTGAGAGTCTTACCTTCGTTTTTCCTATAGGTGAGGCAGACAGGACCTTGAGCACTCCAGAGTGAAAACATGCACAAGCTGAGATGAAACAATGGTGGTTTATTTTCTCCAAAGGTCAGGACATGCAGAGTGCAGTAATCCAAGTACCAGGCATTGAAATCTTCCAGTGATGCTTGCCTCTGAAGCTACTACGTGTGGTCAGAAGACTTTGCTCCTAGTAGCTCAAGTAAGGGATGTTGCTCTCACAAAAGCTCTGACTGGAATGACAAGCCAGGAAGTGATGCAAGAGGGTCATCAGACACTCCCATGGGCTGAGCAAAAGAAACAGAGGAGCTGAAAAGTCTGACCAGTAGATGGCAGCAGAGACAGGCATGAAAAACATTAAATAACAGTTTTAACTAAGACAAATAGAACAGCACACTCCCCGTCTGAAATTCACTTTGGGGATTTCACTATTGAGTCCATAATACAACCTGAAAGGAAAGGCATGTTAAATGCAAAAACAAGCTCAATTGAGTCCAAAACAAGAAGGATGGCTCAAAGTTCAGGTCCGGTAGCGTTCATCCTGTAGGGACGCTCTCTATGGGAGATGTCCTCAGCAGAAAGGGCTTTGTGGCAGACATGCCAGCGATGACAGTCTTTGGTTTTAAGGTCAGTACGACAGCATCTGGCGATATGCACTAACCTAGCGACGGTCCTGACGAGCCTCATCCAGCTGGAGAAACGTTCAAAACGTTGGCAACCGAGGTTGGAAGTTTTTTCTGCACTAGTGGCCAGGGTATTGACTTCAGCTCGGACATCTGGATCGTTGTCTGGATCTATGATGCTGAAGGCTTCCTGGACACCTTCTTCTGACTGTCTCAGCAGGAACTCTGGACCCGCAAGCCAAGAAGAGTTAGCAAAAGAACTTATAGACATAGGTCTAGTTGCGTGATCTGCTGGATTCAGTTCAGATGGTACATAACGCCATTGTTCTGGTTTGGAGGATCTCCTGATCCTTTCAATGCGGTTACTGACGTACACATAAAATCGTCTTGATTGATTGTAGATGTAACCTAAAACGACCTTACTGTCAGTGTAGTATTGGACCTCATCTATTTCGACACACAGTTCTTGTCGTATGAAGTCGGCAATTTCCACTGCCAAAACGGTGCCACAGAGTTCCAGTCTGGGAATGGTATGGTCGGGCTTCGGGGCCAGCTTCGCCTTGCCAAATACAAATCCAACGTAGTTTTGTCCGTTGGGGTCTGTCACTTTCAGGTATGCAACTGCTGCTATGGCTTCTGTGGAGGAGTCTGAGAAGATGTGCAGTTCCTTCTTTATGCTAGAGGTGAGGGAGATTTTGAGATAACATCTTGAGATGTGGATGTTGTTCAACCCACACAACGACTGTTTCCAAGCTTCCCATTTTTGCTGTTTGTCAGAAGGGAGTGGGGTATCCCAGTCCTTGACGGTTTCAGAGAATTGTCTCAGCAAGGATTTGCCTTGTATAGTGATAGGCGCCACAAATCCCAGTGGGTCGAACAAGCTGTTCACTATAGAGAGGACACCACGTTTTGTGAATGGCTTGTCTGAGCAACTTACTTGAAATCCGAAGGAGTCGGCTGCAAGATCCCATCTGATGCCCAGGCTCCTCTGCACGGGTGGACTGTCTAGCCCCAAGTCAATGTCCTTGAATCCAGGGGCGTGATCACCCGACTCAAAGGCTCTCATTACGGTCAGGCTATTGGAAGCAATTTTGTGTAACCTGAGTTTTGCCTGGGACAGCATGCCTTGAGTCCTTTTGAGCAAATCAATGGCTTCTTCCTCGGTGGGTAGTGATTTGAGCCCATCGTCTACATAAAAGTCTTTCTCAACAAAGCCTCTGGCATCTGTTCCATACTCGGACTCTCCCTCTAATGCGGTTCTCCGGAGACCATAGGTTGCAACTGCGGGTGAAGGGCTGTTTCCAAACACGTGGACCCTCATACGATATTCCACCATCTCTTTATTGGTGTCATTATCCTTGTACCACAGAAATCTGAGGAAGTTCCGGTGGTCCTCTCTGACTAGGAAACAGTGGAACATCTGTTCAATATCGGCAGTGATGGCGACAAGCTCTTTTCTGAACCTCAGCAATACTCCTACCAAGTTGTTTGTTAGGTTAGGACCTGTGAGGAGAACATCGTTAAGGGATACACCTTCATGTTTGGCGCTGGAGTCGAAGACAACCCTGATTTGATTCGGTTTTCGTGGGTGGTATACACCGAATGAAGGCAGATACCAACACTCTTCGTTCTTCTTCAAGAATGGAGCAGGTTCTGCGTGGTTGTTGCGGAATATTTTGTCCATAAAGGCAACAATATGTTCTCTCATTTCAGGTTTGCTGCTCATAGAACGCTGAAGAGAGTTAAATCTGGTCTGAGCTTGAGCTCGGTTGTTTGGGAGTCTTACCCTGGTAGATCGGAAGGGTAATGGAGAGACCCAATGGTTGGTTTTGTCTTTAGAAAACTCACAGTCCATTATTCCGATGAATTCTCTGTCCTCTACTGACAAGGCTACTTTATCGTCGTCCTTGGTTGTGAGAAAGACTGATCTTCCCAAGTTGTCGATATGCAGAGAAGAAGCGATGTCAGGTAGCTGTATTGTGTCTGGAGACTTCTCTTTCACTTCATAGTGATGAGGACATGGCTTTAAGCAGGTTGTGCGCCCATCTCCATGCACATAAGTCTTGAAGGAATCAATTTCTGATCGATCAACGCACACATTTCCTATGACTACCCATCCCAAGTCCAGTCTCTGGGCGTATGGTGCATAGTCAGGCCCATTACACTGCTGTCGCACCTTGTGTACCCTTAGATTGTCTCTGCCGAGCAGGAGTAGAATCTCTGCGTTATTGTCCAGAGGTGGAATAACACTAGCGAGGTGTCTTAGGTGTGGTTGATGAAATGCAGCTTCTGGGGTAGGAATTTCATTCCTGTGGCTGGGTATTTGGTCACATTCAACGAGCGTTGGTAGAGGTATTTCAGTCTTCCCATTGATAGGAGAAGCAATGAATCCCTGGGCTCTTCTGCCGCTAGTCTCAATGCGACCTGAGCAGGTGTTCAAGGTGTAGGGTTCTGATGGTCCATTAATTCCGAAGGCTTCAAAGAATTTGGTTCCTGCTAGGGACCGGTTGCTTTGGTCGTCTATGATGGCATACACCTTCATTGCCTTTTCTGGATGTCCCTCAGGATAAACCTTGATGAGGCATATTCGGGCACAACATTTCTGTGTTTGGCCCTCTCCACATACCTCTGAGCATGAGCAGGAGACGGCTGTGGTGGTGTCAGTCTGATTCTTGGGCTCCCCGCCATGACTTGGAGTGGGAGTGGTGGTGACTGCAGCCGGTGTGTCTCTAGCTAGCTGGGTTGGGTGCATGGCTGAAACGTGTTTTTCACTGTGACACTCCTCACACTTGACAATGGATTTACAGTCCTTGGCCATGTGTTCAAGTGATGCGCAGCATTTGAAACAGATCCCAAGCTCTGTGAGGACTTTCTTGCGCTCCTGTAGGGTTTTAGATCTAAACCCTCTGCACTTGTTCAGTGAATGCGGTTTTTTATGGATGGGACATTCTCGATTGAAAGACTTATCTCGTGATGAGATGGTGTTCTGTTTATCTGTGCGTGCTGCAGGTGATGGTAGCTCAGTCTTCCTGACACTCACAGTGTTCTTAATGTCTCTGCGTTTGTGTATGGCACCTTCATACCTTGATGATGATGATGTTGCAGCTGCCGAAGTGTTGAACTCTAGGAAGTCGAGGCTGGGGTCGTTCCTCATCTGGGCCTGCTCATCAATGAACTTGCAGAACTGAATAAATGGGGGAAAGGTGACGTCATTCATTCTTTTGTACCTTGAGACTGATGTTGCCCATTTCTCCTGCAGACTGTATGGCAGCTTCACCACGATTGGGTTCACTCCATGGGCTGTATCCAGGTAGCACAGCCCAGACAGACGAGGGTCTCTTTTGGCGAGCTCCAGCTCCATGAGCAGATCACTTAGGTCTTGAAGCTTGTGGACTTCTTTAAGGTTGATCTTTGGGATGTCCTGCAGTCTCTTGAATAGGGCTTTCTCTATTGCTTCTGCGCTGCTAAAGGTGCGTTCCAGTCTCTGCCATGCAGCAGCGAGACCTGCTTCTGCTTGTCCCACATAGACGGTTCTGAGGCTCTTGATACGGTTTGTGGAGCCTGGGCCCAACCACTTGATCAGGAGGTCGAGCTCCTGTTCCGCAGTGAAGTTGAGATTTGCGATGGCTGCCTTGAAAGTTGCTTTCCAGGCCCTGTAGCTCTCTGCACGATCATCGAATTTCGTGAGACTAGTGTTGATTAGCTCTCTGCTCACCATGAACCTGGCAAACTCAGACATATCTGATTTCTCACCACTTGTTGCCACGACGACTCGTGATGCCCCTGGGGCGTATGGGGTGCCTGGCATGAATGGATGAGATGTTCCCGGGTAAAATGACGTTGCTGCAGGGTTGAGCTGTGGTTTAGCCTCTGTAGATTCTGATGACCGCTGCTTGAGCTGTGGAAGTGGGTCAGGAAACACTTGGTTGCCATCTTGCTGTGGTGGCTGTGTTTGAGAGGGCACCTTTTGGTGACTGTTATTAATTTGCTTGGGTGCTTTAGGTGGCACTGGCACTGGTAGAGGTAAGTTGGAGGTTTCGGTGTTGTCGGCTTGGACGGTACTGCAAACCGGGGTTGCTACAGGTAACTGATTCAGTACATAGTCTCTTGTGCGATCAACTGGATTGTCTGCTTCCAGTGGTGGCGAGTCAGCTGGATCAGGACCTTGGATCAATGCTTGCTCAAGTAGTCTCACTTTAGCTAGCGCAACTTCCTCTTCCATCTGTGACTGAAGAATCTTTATCCGAGCCTCCGCTTCTGCACTTTTGGCTTCTTCCTCTACTTCTCTTTCTGTGAAGGAACGTCTCACCTTGGATTCCTCTGCTCTTATGCGGGCCTCTAGTATCCTGTCGCTCAGGGCTGAGCTTCTTGAGGATGATGACCCGGATGACCGAGAGGAACGTCTAGATGAGGTTGATCGGTGTGATCTGGTTTCTTGCTGGTGAGAGATACGGTGTTCTGCCTTGTCTATGGCATTTTGCACCTTGGCATCTCTTTCTTTGTCCACCTCTTCTGCCTTGCTCAGGTCTGAAAGCGCTTCGTCAATTTTAGAGTCTTTTAGAAAGGTAATGTACCTTGTTGACAGTCTCTTGTATCTTTCATGAGCTGTGTTCAGCCGTTCCAGAGCGGCTTGTAAGCATGTGGCATCACCTGATGAGGATTCAAGTCTTGACATGTAATAGGTGACTCGTTCCCACTGTTCTTCCAGGTGTTCACATAGCTCATCTTTCATAGTGTGATAGTTTTCAGTGGCCTTTATCGTGGGTTTGGAAGAGCGCTTCGGTCGGACAACTTGGTCTGCTGAAAGCATGGGCTCTGCCTCCTGGGCTTCATAATGGACAGTATCAGGTTGTATTTGCTCTGTTTCAGCAGTGGGGAACTGTCCGAGGTCTTTTTCGGCCATTTTTATATAAGGTGTACTGTCTCTTTAAGAAACTTGACTTTTGAATAGGGGTCCAAAAATCGTTGTGCAGCTCTGCAAGGACTCCCTGATGAGATTCCCAAGGTGTCTTCAGTAAAACTTGGGGTTCGCAGTGCAGCGATGTGCAGTAATGGGGTATAATGTACTGCAAGTCTATAGAAGGGGTATAGCAGGAGGGAAACAGCAGGTGCATAAACTGTCCCTTTACAATACAAGCAGAGGTGACACAGGACGTGGCAGATGGGAGAGCTTCCCCTTAGGCTTGTCCAGGCATGCACTGTGCAGGCAGACTAGTGCACAAGGCTTGTTGCTAGGCAGATTACATGGGAAGTTACAGGGTTCTTAGGGATCTGTAGCCGGGGTATTGAGCTCTTAAGCAGTCTTCTGACTGTTCTGTCCCCACTTAAAGGCGATGGAAGGTGCGTAGTTGTGAGAGGTTGTGAGAGTCTTACCTTCGTTTTTCCTATAGGTGAGGCAGACAGGACCTTGAGCACTCCAGAGTGAAAACATGCACAAGCTGAGATGAAACAATGGTGGTTTATTTTCTCCAAAGGTCAGGACATGCAGAGTGCAGTAATCCAAGTACCAGGCATTGAAATCTTCCAGTGATGCTTGCCTCTGAAGCTACTACGTGTGGTCAGAAGACTTTGCTCCTAGTAGCTCAAGTAAGGGATGTTGCTCTCACAAAAGCTCTGACTGGAATGACAAGCCAGGAAGTGATGCAAGAGGGTCATCAGACACTCCCATGGGCTGAGCAAAAGAAACAGAGGAGCTGAAAAGTCTGACCAGTAGATGGCAGCAGAGACAGGCATGAAAAACATTAAATAACAGTTTTAACTAAGACAAATAGAACAGCACATAAGTCGCCTTCTTTCTTCTTCACGAAGAAGAAACCTGCTCCAGCAGGAGAGGAGGATCTCCGAATGAATCCCCTTGCCAGGCTCTCTGTGATGTAAGTAGACATGGCCCTTGTTTCGGCTGGAGACAGTGGATATATCCGTCCTCGAGGTGGTGTAGTTCCCGGGAGCAGGTCGATGGCACAATCGTAAGGACGATGTGGCGGAAGTACCTCTGACTCCTTTTTATCAAAGACGTCCGCGAAGGACCAGTAGGCCGAGGGCAGTCCCGGTAGGGACTCTGGAACCGGAGGTCGCCGGATGGGTTGGATGGTCTTCAGACAGTTCTCATGGCAAGAAGAGCCCCATCGGGTGATTTCACCAGTGCCCCAGCTGACGGATGGTTCGTGCGTCCGTAACCAGGGAAGTCCCAGCAGGATTTGATGGGACATGTGTGGGAGGACGTAGAGAGCGATGTTCTCGGTGTGCAGGGCACCGATACGCAGTTCGACCGGCTTGGTGATCCAGGAGATGGTGTCAGAGAGGGGTCTCCCATCCACAGAGGCTATCACGAGGGGTTTGTCGAGTGGAGTAACAGGCACCTGGTACTTGTCCACAGTGGCCTGCTGGATGAAATTGCCTGCTGCCCCAGAATCGAGGTACGCCTCAGCCGTGAACCACGTCTCTCCCGTTGTCACTTGCACAGTCCATGTAACCGGGTCTGAGAGAGTCCCAGCACCTAGGGTGGCCTCTCCTACCAACCCTAGGCTTTGGAGTTTCCCGGCCTCTCTGGACAGGAGCGTAGCAGGTGTGTGCCCTCTCCGCAGTAGAAGCAGAGGCCCTTGGCGAGCCGCTCTGCTCGACGTTCAGACTGCCGCACGCGGTCGATCTGCATGGGCTCGTGGACGGAGACACCAGATGCCGTTGACTGGAGTACGGCGGGCTTCTGCGGAGGAGAGGAATGTCGTACCGGACGTCTCTCACGGGACACCTCTTTGGATCGCTCCTGAAAGCGAATGTCAACTCGAGTCGCTAGGGTAATCAGGGCATCCAGGGTGGACGGTACGTCACGACCAGCCAGCTCGTCTTTAATTCGACCCGAGAGTCCTTCACAGAAGGCGGCGGTTAGGGCCTCGTTGTTCCACCCGAGTTTCGAAGCCAAGGTGCGAAAACGGATGGCGTATTGACCCACCGTCAGAGTCCCCTGACGTAACCGGAGAAGAGATGAGGCAGACGCGGAGGCGCGTCCGGGCTCATCAAAGGTGCCACGAAAAGCCTGCAGGAACTCTTGGATGTTCTTGGTCACCGGATCCTCCTTTTCCCACAAGGGGTTCATCCACGCCAGTGCCTCACCCTCTAGATGGGACATGATGAAGGCGACCTTGGCTTGGTCGGAGGCAAACAAATGCGGCAGCTGCGTGAAATGGAGGGAGCATTGGTTTAGGAATCCCCTGCAGGTCTTGGGATCTCCGGCGTACCGGGGTGGTGAGGCCAAACGAAGTCTGGAAGCATCCGAAGAGGCTGCCACGGGAGCTGGAGCCGTGGATTGACTAGTGGAAGCCCGAGATGCTGAAGATGTCACTGACGCTTGTAGCGTGTTCAGGCGGGCGTCCACAGAAGACATGAATTGCAGCATGCGGGTCTGAGTCTCACGCTGGCGTGAGAGTTCCTCCTGTAAGGCTGCTAGTGCCGCAGCGGCATCCATGGCCTGTTCTTACTGTTAGGGCCAGGTGGACGGGCAGACCCAGGAGGTGGATCCACTGGGCCGAACTCCTTGATGATGGTAAGGGGTCCGGTAGCTGGAGCACTACAGATAACAGGACAGTCCGAGCACACGAGTATAATGGTGAAGTCCCTGGGACCACGGAGTCACTGATGGTAGTCCGGGTGACGGAGCTCAGGTTCGGAAGCCGAGATGATGTCAGGCGGAGTCCGGAACCGTTGGAGCGAGATGACGGGTCACCGCAGGGATCAGAGATGGTACGAACGGTCAGGATGGCAGATAGACAGCGTTCGGTGTTCGGGATTCGGCAGGACCGGATGGCAAGACAGGATCGGCTCTAGAAGAGAGAGAGGTGAGTATCTCACAGGAACACAAGGAGACCTGACTCCTAGCTTGGGAAACACGAAGAACAGGCCCCGCCCACTTGGACACTAAACCCCTTTATACCCTGTACCTGTGTGCTTCATTTCCTGTCAGTGGACGCTGGCCCTTTAAGAAAGGGTCAATGACCGCGCGCGCGCCCTAATGCGCATGCGCGCGGCCCGGGTGCCAGAAGCCAGAGCAGGAAGCTGAGAGGAGGAAGCAGCAGAGCCGGGTTGGGGCTGGGAAACCGACGGGCGCGGGGACCAGGAGGCCTGGGGATTGCAGGACATGGCGGCTGGAGAGCGGGGAGCGTGGCAGGTGAGCCGGGGATCAGAGCAGGGGACTCGGGGAGCGTGACAGTACCCCCCCCACGCCCCCCTCCCCGCAACCGGGACAGGAAGGCACGGATCAGAGGAGTGCCCACATTCTCCCGGGGCTCCCAGGACCTATCCTCAGGACCATACCCTGCCCAGTCTACCAGGAAGAACTGTCGACCCCGTACGGTCTTCATGGCCACGATATCCCTTACCGCATAGATGTCGTCATCGGCAATAGGAGGAGGAGCCGAACTGGTAGCAGCGGAGAAGGGACCAAGGACAACCGGCTTGAGCAGGGAGACGTGGAAGGAATTGGGTATCCTCATCGTGGCCGGGAGCTGCAGCTTGTAGGAGACCTCATTGATCTTGCTGAGGACTTTAAACGGCCCGATGTAGCGAGGTCCCAGCTTGTAGGATGGTATCTTCAATCGGACGTACTTGGAAGCAAGCCAGATGAGATCTCCAGGAGAAAAACACGGAGGGTCCAGACGTCTCTTGTCTGCGTGTCTCTTCATCCGCAGGGAGGCACGTGCAAGGGACGCCTTAACAGAGTCCCAAATGGTTGTAAAGTCACGGGCTACAGCATCAGCAGCAGGGACATCCGAGGAAGAGGATACAGGCAATGGGACGGAAGGCTGAAGTCCGTAAACGACATGGAAGGGAGAGCTGGAAGAGGACTCACTGACGTGGTGGTTATGGGAGAATTCAGCCCAAGGAAGAAGCGTGGACCAGTCGTCATGATGGGCGTTGACGTAGTGACGTAAGAAGGAGGTCAATATCTGATTGACCCGTTCCACTTGGCCGTTCGACTGAGGATGGTAGGCTGAAGAAAAGTCCAGAGTCACTCCCAGATGTTTGCAGAGAGCCCTCCAGAAGCGGGAGGTGAACTGAGTTCCTCTGTCGGACACAATGTGTGATGGAAAGCCATGCAAGTGGAAGATGTGATGTATATAGGCGTCCGCGAGTTCCTGGGCAGAGGGCAGTCCAGCCATAGGGACGAAATGAGCCATTTTAGAGAACCGATCCACCACGACCCATATGACTGTGTGTCCGGAGGACAATGGCAAGTCCGTAATAAAGTCCATCGCAATGTGTTGCCACGGAACTGAGGGTATAGGCAGAGGAAGAAGACGGCCATATGGCAGGTGTTTGGGCGTCTTGTTCCTGGCACAAGAGGAGCAGGCAGAGACAAAAGAGGCGACGTCCGTGCGAAGGGATGGCCACCAATAATGACGTACAATCGCACTCCAAGTTCTCTTCTGACCAGCATGACCGGCTGTTTTCGAGGCATGGCCCCAGTGTAACACTTTTTGCCTATCAGTCTCAGAGACATAGGTCTTCCCGGGCGGTATCTGGGCCAGGGTGACAGGGGCCACCGGAATGATTTTACTAGGACAGATGATGGGTTGGGATGTCTCCTCCTCCTGCTCCATGGGCATGAAAGACCTGGACAAGGCATCAGCGCGTACATTCTTGTCCGCGGGTCGGAAATGGAGCTGGAAATCGAATCTGGCAAAGAACAAGGACCACCTGGCTTGCCGTGGGTTCAGTCGCTGAGCAGACCGCAGGTATTCCAGGTTCTTGTGGTCCGTGTAAATAATAACGGGGTACACTGCTCCTTCCAGAAGGTAGCGCCATTCTTCCAGAGCCAGTTTGACTGCCAATAGCTCTCGGTCACCGATTGTGTAGTTGCGTTTGGGCGCTGAGAAGCTCTTGGAGAAGAAACCGCAAGTCACCATCTTCCCGGAGGAGGACTTCTGCATGAGCACTGCTCCGGCTCCCGAGGAGGAGGCATCCACCTCCAAGGTGAACTGGCGGTTTAACTCCGGACGGTGGAGTACAGGAGAGGAGGCAAATGCCCGCTTCAGAGAGCCAAACGCGGCGTCGGCCGCAGGTGACCAGTCCTTTGGATTAGCCCCCTTCTTGGTCAAGGCGGAGAGAGGAGCAGTCAGAGCAGAGAAATGAGGGATGAACTGGCGGTAATAGTTGGTGAATCCCAGAAAGCGTTGGATTGCCTTCAGTCCAGAAGGAGGAGGCCAGTTGAGAATGGAGGAGACCTTCTTCGGATCCATCTGCTGTCCGGTATCGGAGATGAGGTAACCCAGGAAGGGGAGAGAAGACTGCTCAAAGACACACTTCTCGTACTTGGCGTACAGACGATTCTCTCTCAGTCTTTGTAGAACCAGCTGCACGTTCTCTCTGTGGGTTTGGAGGTCCGGAGAGAAGACAAGGATATCATCCAGATACACCACCACACAGACGTAGAGAAGGTCCCGGAAAACGTCGTTCACCAATTCTTGAAAGACCGCTGGTGCGTTACACAGGCCGAAGGGCATCACGCAGTATTCATAGTGCCCATCGCGAGTATTGAACGCGGTCTTCCATTCGTCCCCAGAGCGGATGCGGACCAGGTTGTAGGCACCCCTAAGATCCAACTTGGTGAACACACGAGCTCCTCTAAGCCGATCAAACAATTCGGGGATGAGCGGCAGGGGGTACTTGTTTTTCACGGTGATTTGGTTCAATCCCCGGTAGTCTATGCATGGGCGTAAGTCGCCTTCTTTCTTCTTCACGAAGAAGAAACCTGCTCCAGCAGGAGAGGAGGATCTCCGAATGAATCCCCTTGCCAGGCTCTCTGTGATGTAAGTAGACATGGCCCTTGTTTCGGCTGGAGACAGTGGATATATCCGTCCTCGAGATGGTGTAGTTCCCGGGAGCAGGTCGATGGCACAATCGTAAGGACGATGTGGCGAAAGTACCTCTGACTCCTTTTTATCAAAGACGTCCGCGAAGGACCAGTAGGCCGAGGGCAGTCCCGGTAGGGACTCTGGAACCGGAGGTCGCCGGATGGGTTGGATGGTCTTCAGACAGTTCTCATGGCAAGAAGAGCCCCATCGGGTGATTTCACCAGTGCCCCAGCTGACGGATGGTTCGTGCGTCCGTAACCAGGGAAGTCCCAGCAGGATTTGATGGGACATGTGTGGGAGGACGTAGAGAGCGATGTTCTCGGTGTGCAGGGCACCGATACGCAGTTCGACCGGCTTGGTGATCCAGGAGATGGTGTCAGAGAGGGGTCTCCCATCCACAGAGGCTATCACGAGGGGTTTGTCGAGTGGAGTAACAGGCACCTGGTACTTGTCCACAGTGGCCTGCTGGATGAAATTGCCTGCTGCCCCAGAATCGAGGTACGCCTCAGCCGTGAACCACGTCTCTCCCGTTGTCACTTGCACAGTCCATGTAACCGGGTCTGAGAGAGTCCCAGCACCTAGGGTGGCCTCTCCTACCAACCCTAGGCTTTGGAGTTTCCCGGCCTCTCTGGACAGGAGCGTAGCAGGTGTGTGCCCTCTCCGCAGTAGAAGCAGAGGCCCTTGGCGAGCCGCTCTGCTCGACGTTCAGACTGCCGCACGCGGTCGATCTGCATGGGCTCGTGGACGGAGACACCAGATGCCGTTGACTGGAGTACGGCGGGCTTCTGCGGAGGAGAGGAATGTCGTACCGGACGTCTCTCATGGGACACCTCTTTGGATCGCTCCTGAAAGCGAATGTCCACTCGAGTCGCTAGGGTAATCAGGGCATCCAGGGTGGACGGTACGTCACGACCAGCCAGCTCGTCTTTAATTCGACCCGAGAGTCCTTCACAGAAGGCGGCGGTTAGGGCCTCGTTGTTCCACCCGAGTTCCGAAGCCAAGGTGCGAAAACGGATGGCGTATTGACCCACTGTCAGAGTCCCCTGACGTAACCGGAGAAGAGATGAGGCAGACGCTGAGGCGCGTCCGGGCTCGTCAAAGGTGCCACGAAAAGCCTGCAGGAACTCTTGGATGTTCTTGGTCACCGGATCCTCCTTTTCCCACAAGGGGTTCATCCACGCCAGTGCCTCACCCTCTAGATGGGACATGATGAAGGCGACCTTGGCTTGGTCGGAGGCAAACAAATGCGGCAGCTGCGTGAAATGGAGGGAGCATTGGTTTAGGAATCCCCTGCAGGTCTTGGGATCTCCGGCGTACCGGGGTGGTGAGGCCAAACGAAGTCTGGAAGCATCCGAAGAGGCTGCCACGGGAGCTGGAGCCGTGGATTGACTAGTGGAAGCCCGAGATGCTGAAGATGTCACTGACGCTTGTAGCGTGTTCAGGCGGGCGTCCACAGAAGACATGAATTGCAGCATGCGGGTCTGAGTCTCACGCTGGCGTGAGAGTTCCTCCTGTAAGGCTGCTAGTGCTGCAGCGGGATCCATGGCCTGTTCTTACTGTTAGGGCCAGGTGGACGGGCAGACCCAGGAGGTGGATCCACTGGGCCGAACTCCTTGATGATGGTAAGGGGTCCGGTAGCTGGAGCACTACAGATAACAGGACAGTCCGAGCACACGAGTATAATGGTGAAGTCCCTGGGACCACGGAGTCACTGATGGTAGTCCGGGTGACGGAGCTCAGGTTCGGAAGCCGAGATGATGTCAGGCGGAGTCCGGAACCGTTGGAGCGAGATGACGGGTCACCGCAGGGATCAGAGATGGTACGAACGGTCAGGATGGCAGATAGACAGTGTTCGGTGTTCGGGATTCGGCAGGACCGGATGGCAAGACAGGATCGGCTCTAGAAGAGAGAGAGGTGAGTATCTCACAGGAACACAAGGAGACCTGACTCCTAGCTTGGGAAACACGAAGAACAGGCCCCGCCCACTTGGACACTAAACCCCTTTATACCCTGTACCTGTGTGCTTCATTTCCTGTCAGTGGACGCTGGCCCTTTAAGAAAGGGTCAATGACCGCGTGCGCGCCCTAATGCGCATGCGCGCGGCCCGGGTGCCAGAAGCCAGAGCAGGAAGCTGAGAGGAGGAAGCAGCAGAGCCGGGCTGGGGCTGGGAAACCGACGGGCGCCGGGAGCGGGGACCAGGAGGCCTGGGGATTGCAGGACATGGCGGCTGGAGAGCGGGGAGCGTGGCAGGTGAGCCGGGGATCAGAGCAGGGGACCCGGGGAGCGTGACAGCATCCAATCATAGGTGTCAGTGGATGGGGAAAGCAGTGAATTCGAGATGGAATAATGAGCGGCCGGAATTTTTAAAGCAGGAGAAGCAGCGGGAGCATTGTGAAAGCTGTGCATCACCATGCCGCATCGGTGATCGGTGAGAATGACAGAGGGGGTGAGAGGGAGAGACTGACCGACAGACTGACAGAGAAAGAGAGAGGCTGACATTGACAGAGAGAGAGAGACTGACCAACCGACAGACAGAGAGACCGACAGACATAGAGAGAGAGAGAGAGACAGACATCGACAGAGAGAGAGACCAACATAGACAGACAGAGAGAGAGAGATCGACAGAGAGAGAGAGAGATCGACAGAGAGCGAGAGAGAAATATTTGCTAACCAGAAAGGAATTTACACATCTGAGCATGCTCAGTTAAAAAAACGGATTCGTCGATGGAATGCGTTTTTTGCTGCATTACGACGGATCCAGCGCCCATAGGCTTTCATTTTACAACACGCCGCACGGCGCTGGATCTGGCGCAGTGCGTTTTTTGCCGGTGACAAAAAAAGTTCCCTTGTGCATCCTTTCCGGCAGCCGGACACATATTTTGCCAGATCCGGTGCATGCCAGATGAAATGCAAGGGTATCAGGCACAATCTAGCACTAATACAATTCAATGAGGATAAAAATTCATCTGTCGCCGGATCCGATTCATGCAGTATTCGCCAGATTGTGCTTGACGGCAAAAACTGGATGCGTGAAAGCAGACTTCGGCTGAGTTACATGAACTGCTGTGTTGTTACTTTCTAGTGTAACAAGAAATTGAACTATTTTTCTCTTGTGATAACCTTCCCTTGCCTTCTGTTTCCCTGTCCCTGTCAGTAAATTAACAAATTGAGTTACCACTGTTCCTCCTTCTTTGTGTGCTGTATTTTGACCCTGCTCTTTCCAAAGAAATGTTCCCCCGGTGTGTGCAATTAATATGGCTCTGAAATATGTTTGCTCAGTTAGCATTTTGTACTACCTTAGTCATGGAGAATATCCACATTGATATACCTGATATGCAAATAACATTACCTAAGACAATGATCTAACCCTTTAATATATTATGGATATGGCTTACCACCAAAAATTCCAAGACAGTTCTAAAACAGTGCAAATCAATATTGCTTATGCAGCTTCTCCCGAAAACTGAACAAGGAAGTGACGTATCAGCTAAACAGCAATAGATGTTTAAGGCTATGTGCACACACTGCGTTTTTTTGACGCTGCGTTTTTGTGCGTTTTTGGCCGCTAAAAATGCACAAAAACGCACCTGCGTCGAAAAAACGCAGCAAAAAACGCACGCGTTTTGCCGCGATTTGGTGCGTTTTTTTTGCTGCGTTTTGCTGCGTTTTTGCTCACTGCGTCCTTATGCGTTTTTTATCAGTGAACAAAAAAAAAAGGTCTGATGTCATTTCCTTCTTCAATGTGTTCTTCATTCTCCACTAGTGTATACAGAAGAGCAGACAGCTGCAGAACTACAAGGCTCAGCATCCTCCATCCAATAGTGTATGCAGGAGAGCAGACAGCAGCTGTCGAACTACAAGGCTCAGCATCCTCCTTCCAGGACTGTATGCAGGATTTCTTTGCCCCCCCAAACAAAAAAAATGACGTGGGCTTCGCCATATTTTTGTATGCTAGCCGGGTACAGCAAGCAGGTACGGGATGCCCCCAACCCCCAGCTGCCTATTTGTACCCGGCTGGGAACCAAAAATATAGAGAAGCTCTTTTTTTTTTAAATTATTTCATGAATTTCATGAAATAATTTAAAAAAAAATGACGTGAGCTTCGCCCAATTTTTGAGTCCAGCCGGGTACAACTAGGCAGCTGGGGATTGGAATCCACAGTGAAGGGTGCCCATGCTTTCTGGGCACCCCCGCTGTGAATTGCAGTCCCGCAGCCACCCCAGAAAATGGTGCTTTCATAGAAGCGCCATCTTCTGGCGCTGTATCCAACTCTTCCAGCTGCCCTGATGCCGGGTGGCTCGCCGGGTAATAATGGGGTTAGGGCTAGCTGTATAGCTGGCCCTAAGCCCGAAATTCATGGTGTCACGCCAATATTAGACATGGCCATCATGAATTTCTAGTAAAGATAAAAAAAAAACACAACACACAGAAAAATATTTTTATTAGAAATAAAATACAACACAATTAGTGACTCCATCTTTTTTGAAATAAAGAACCCCCCCTCCGCTGTAATCCTGGGTCAGGGTCCCGCGCCGTTCAATCCGGATCCAATATCATCTGATCGGTTTGCTGGAAGGCAAAGCGATCAGATGATGTGTCAGGTTCTAGGGGCTGAAGCACATCACACATCAGCTGATTGTATAAAAGCCGATTATACAATCAGCTGATGCATCGGTGCAAAAGAAAAAAAAAAAAATAATACTCACTTATGTGCTGATTACCGGCAGCTCCTGCAGCGATGGGGCGGGAGTCTGATCCTGTCCGATCGCTGCAGCAGCTGCCGGTAATCAGGGATGAAGTCTCCTGACGGCAGGATCAGCTGATAGCCGGCCGGGCGCCCGCGTCACCGCGATACTTACGATCAGCTGACGCGTCAGGTGACTGCATCAGGTGATCCATCGCCAGGTCCTCCATCCTGCAGGCATACGTACCCGGGGAGACTGCACACTGCCGGAGCGGCGATACCGTGACAGAATCTGGGAGCGGACATGGCACCGGGACCCTGCAGACAGGTGAGTATAACTTTTTTTTTTTTTTCTACTGTTAACTTTTGTTTTCGCAGCCGCTTCCACCTCCCGCCCAGACATGGCGCCGCACGGCAGCATACATGCCCAGGACGGGAGATGGAAGCGACGGTGACGGTACCGGGAGGATTCACGCTTCTGTGTATACTGACAGAAGGAATCCTCTTCCTGTACACGTCACTTTACTACCCACCTCCTGCGTTTATAGCTGCGTTTTTGGTCTCAGAAACGCACCAAAACGCACCAAAACGCAGCTATTTGTGTTTCTCATTGCGTCTTTCAACATCCCATTGAACTCAATGGATGAAAAGCGCAGTGAAAAACGCGGGAATAATTGACATGCTGCGTTTTTGTGGCACCACAAAAACGCAGCTGAAAAAAAACAGATGTGTGGGGACAGCAAAAATGAAAACTCATAGACTTTGCTGGGGAAGCAAAGTCATGCAGTTTTGAGGCCAAAAACGCACCCGAAAAATGCGCAAAAACGCCGAGAAAAACGCACTGTGTGCACATAGCCTTAATTTTCCAATTTCTCCTAAGGTCCTGTGCACAATAGAAAATGGAATTTTCTTAAGAAAATTCCACACCTTTTGAAAGATTACCGCACCTGTGGTAAAAAAACGCAGCAAACCGCACCCGGAATCTGCATGCGGTTTTACTGCGGTTTGCTGCGGACTTGCTGTGGTATGTCCCTGTGTTATTTTGATAGCACAGGGAGATACTTACCTGTCCCTGCTCCTTCTGTCCGTGGTGTTGAAGTCTCCCATGATGCTGTGTCCCATGCAGCTGTCTCCGGCGCTCTGCTACTTACGGGTCAGCTGTGCAGTGCATAACTGCATATGCATGAGCCAGCCTGGAAGCAGCAGACCAGCATCCGGAGGCAACCTCACTGGAGAAGGTAAGTATAAGATCAGAGGTGACTTTCAGTCGATGTGCAGTGACAGCTGGAGTCCTCCACCTGTCACTGCAAAGCACATGAGTGAAGTCACCGCTGATCCCACGGGACTCACTTCACTTGCGGCCTAACCCTCACAGTGAGTAGTCATGCTCTATGGCGCTCACTGTGAGTGTCAGGTGTAGCAGAGATGGAAGCGTCGTGGGACCTCGTGTGGATTACGTCGGACCTGGAGGGCTGTTATTGGTGGGGTTAATAAAGTGGTGAAGAAGGGGGCTTTTTTGTCTTTTATTTCAAATAAAGGAATTTTGTGATGTTTGTGTTTATTTACTTTCACTTACAGTTTAGTGATGAGGGGGTGTCTCATAGACGATTGCCATCACTAAACTAGGACTTACTGGCAGCTATGGGCTGCTGCCATTAACTCCTTATTATCCCAATTGTGATATGCTTCTCGCCAGACAAGTGAGTTTTTCTTGCTCAAAATTATTTTATTGTATTACTAATATGAGAAGGGAGCAGAGTCTAAGGAATCTCCCAGTCACTCATAAACCCCACAAAAAGTATAGCATTTACTGCTTGGATACCCAGTTGGTATAATTACTTTGTGGCAGGAACACTTAAGGAACAATAGCATAGTCAGGAACACTGCCAAGAGTCAGGAACAGACATATAATTGGAGCAGCCTGTACGGCCGCACAGGGGACAAGAGTTAATGGGGCCTATTAATACCTCCTAAGCAGGTGTAATCAAGCATTGCGATGAGCTATATGAGTGCAAAGGGCCCATATATTGTTCTTGCACAGGGGTCTCTTCTGTCTGTATCTACCAGGGCCAAGGGTTATCACCTGGTACACAATTAGGATGCCAAGACCCAAATATCTACAAGGAGGATTGTCAAATCATGGGTGGGAGTCAGTATCAGGAGAATAAGACGTCCAATGAAATTGCCCAAAGAGCAAGACAGAAATGGAATTCAGTAAAAATGCCAAAGTCAGGGTAAGTGTAGGAGTCAAAATGGCAATTAGGAATAACAGCCAATCAAAGAATGAATTTCAGACAAGATAGTTAGGTCAGAGTTCTCTTTAAAGACCATCAAGAAGTACTGGTTGTACTGCTAAAGCTAGCAATGGAGATTGTTTTCAACATAGCACATGTTTTGGAAGAATATGGCATAATCTTTAAAACAACACTAAGCTAAAATTAATCTCCCCCCACAGATAACAGCTTGTTGCTGCAAAGTAAAGCTGGGTTCACACTAAGCGACAGCGACAACGACGTCGCTGTTACGTCACCATTTTCTGTGCTACATGTGTAGAGAGCTGGGAGCCGCTCTTAGCGCTGGCTCCTTGCTCTCCTAGGTACAGTACACATCGGGTTAATTAACCCGATGTGTACTGCAGCTACATGTCACAGTGCAGAGAGCAGGGAGCCGCGCACACTGCTTAGCGCTGGCTCCTTGCTCTCCTTGCTACAGTATACATCGGGTTAATTACCCGATGTGTACTGCAGCCACATGTGCACAGAGCAGGAGCCGGCACTGGCAGCAAGGGCGGAGGCTGGTAACGAAGGTAAATATCGGGTAACCAGGGAAAGGTCTTCCCTTGGTTACCCGATGTTTACGCTGGTTACAGCTTACCGCAGCTGCCAGATGCCGGCTCCTGCTCCCTCTGCTCGCTTCATTTCGTCGCTCTCTCGCTGTCACACACAGCGATGTGTGTGTCACAGCGGGAGAGTGACGACCAAAAAATGAAGCTGGACATTCAGCAATGACCGGCGACCTCACAGCAGGGGCCAGGTCGTTGCTGGATGTCACACACAGCGACAGCGACGGGACGTCGCTGCAACGCCACAGAAAATGGTGACGTAGCAGCGACGTCGTTGTCGTTGTCGCTGTGTGTGACACCAGCTTAACACAAGATAGATTTGTGAAGATCAATTGATTGTCAGGAAGCTACATTGTAGAAATTGGCTCTGCAGATGGAAAACCTTCAATTCTACTGTTTGTCGTAAACTTGCAGAGTAAGAATTTTTCTTTAAATCTTCAATTGTGTCAAAGTCTGTTTGTTTAGCTGTTACTTCAGGTTTAGCAATTAATAATGCTTCTGAGAATTGCACACGGTATTAATATTAATCATATTTTCTTTGCACCTCAGTGACAGATAGCACTTAATCATGCTGCATTCACATTACAACTTAATACAAGTATTTGCTATAAAAATAGAAATGACAGCTCCATTACGAGAATATGTGAGCTGAACATGAAGATAGCCTAATGTTACAAATACTTAAAATGACTGAATGGTAGTGATAGCTAAGCTCATGGGCTACCTTCAAATAGTTTTACAGATTTTATTTTGGTTGTTTTGTGACTGATTTTTTTTAGGTGTTTTTCCCCAAAAATGCCTCCCCAAAATTCTATAATTTAGGGTTTTAAAAAAAGAAAAAAAAATTATTACTGGACACTAGTGTGGGTGCACCTGGACTGTAAAAGTCCGGATCTACACGGTTTCAAAAAGTATCCGGGTGCCGGACCCAACCATTGAGTTCTCAAGGAACTACACCTAATGATCTGGGAGTGGCACTCAGGTAATACAAAAAAATTAAGAAAAAATAAAGAAAAAAATAATAAAGAAAGCTGCGCTATACTTACCGAGCCTCCGGCGAGGCTGTAACTGCTCCCTTGGCTGCACATTCACTTCCGGGGCCACGCATTAAGCTCATGCATATGTACTGCTTAACTACTCATCGGTGTCTGTGATTGGTTGCAGTCAGATGAGCCCACATGCTGAGTGACAGCATGTCTGACACTTCCAATCACAGACCCTGTATGCAGGTCTATATTTTACAGTAAAAATAAATAAATAAATAAAAACTTGGCATAGGTTCCCCCATATAATGATACCCAGCACTAATAAACCATACGGCTACAGGATGCAGCCCCCAGCTCTGCGCTTATGTTGGCTGTGTATCAAAATAAAAAGAACTGCCTGCGGCTTTTTTTAAAAATGATTTAAATAAATCATTTTTAAAAAACAGTGTGCAGTCCCCCCCACCCCCAATTTTGATACCCAGCCATGATAAAGTCAGAAATTGTATTGGCTGGAATTCTGAGGCTGGAGATACCCATGTTTCTTGGGAGCCCTCAGCCTAAAAATAGCAGCCTGCAACTGCCCAGAATTGCTGCATTGCATTAAATGCGACAATAGCAGCACTTTACCTGGCTCATCCTGATTGCCCTGGTGTGGTTGCAATCGGGGTAATAAGAGGTTAATTACAGCCCACAGCCGCCACTAAACCCTAGATAAGTAATAGCAGGTGTTTATGAGCATCCCCCATTACTAATCTGTAAGTGAAAGTAAATAAACACAAACACCAAAAAAATTCTTTATTTGAAACAAAAGACAAAAAACAATCTCTTTCACTACTTTATTAACCCGCAAAACACCCCTGCAGGTCCGACATAATCCACATGAGGTCCTACGATGCTACCAGCCTAATAATGCTCCCATATAATGGTCATATAATTCTAACATGTAACACCCACATGGAAATACTGATAATGCTCAGATAATACCACCATTCACAGTTACAAAATACTGAGCGGCTATAGAGATAATTTCATGTCCAATGACAAT
The DNA here is from genome assembly GCF_048569485.1 of Anomaloglossus baeobatrachus. NCBI lineage: Eukaryota > Metazoa > Chordata > Amphibia > Anura > Aromobatidae > Anomaloglossus > Anomaloglossus baeobatrachus. Next base: position 382,637,926 of record NC_134355.1, on the reverse strand, counting down.
AGGGAAAATATTCCTGATAATATAGGGCAGTCAAAGAGGTTAACTGTGAAATACATGATATTGTAGGTAAACGCTGATGTTAAATGTGTTATCTGTGGACGTCTATGTTGCAACAGAGGATATAATATTGCTGCAATCTGTGCGGCATAGAGTTCGAAGAGGTAAGCAGGCCAACTTCTACCCCCAAAGCAGGTGAAATTGTGCATTATGATATGCTATTAGATTGAAAAGGGTCCATATACTGTTCTTGAAAAGGGGCTTCTTCTTTCTGTGTTCACTCTGGCTATGTTGGTGAAGGGTGCTAATTAGTGATGAGTGAGCACTACCATGCTCGGGTGCTCGGTACTTATAATGAAAAATTTGATGCTTGATGGTCTCAACTCGAGTACCTGAGTACAATGGAAGTCAATAAGAAATAAAGCATCTTTCCGGAAGATTTCCCAGAAAAATGGTCAAGTTCTCCATTGACTTCCATTATACTCAAGTACTTGAGTCATGTTCATCCAAGCGTCCAACTGCTCATTATGAGAACCGAGCACCCGAGCATGGTGATGCTCACTCATCACTAGTATTAATCCTGGTGGCCTAAAGCAGTAAAGGAGTTCCAAAATTAATTTCTGTTGGTCTAGGAAAAAGAAAGTGTTAACTGAGACTAGGCAAGTGAAAAATTTAATGTTATCACTTCCAGTTGTCTAGTGTTAACCCCTTCATGACTTTACATTTTCCATTTTTTTTTTGTTTTTTTCTCCCTCTCTTAATACCAAGAGTCATAACTTTTTTCTTTTTCCAGCATAGCCAATCCAGGGATTATATTTTGTGGGACGAGTTGTACGTTTCAGTGAAACCACTCATTTTACCATAAAATGTACTGGAAAACAAGACAAATTTTCCAAGTGTTGTAAAAAATTGTGAAAAAAAAGTGCAATTTTAGAATTCTTTTTTTTTTACTTTTTTTTTTTCATTTACCATGTTTACTATATGGTAAAAGTATGTTGATACCAAACATGTATAGTTTTCTTTTAATTTAAGTGGTGAAAAATGATTTGAATTTATTTTACATTTTGATAGATCGGACATTTCTGGACACAGCGATACCAAATGTGTATTTTTATTCACATTTTTTGTTTTATTTTCAAGTGAGCAAAAAGGAGATGATTTGAACTTTTGTTTTTTTGAAATCTTCTCCACATTTTTAAAAACTTTTTTTTCTCACTTTTTATTGTATTTACTAGTCCCATTAATGGACCACTTATGCTATACACAGTAGTGCATCTACACTGCTCTGTTTAGCAGAAATAAAGATTTTCACAGGAAGATCGTCATGATAGACACAGGGTTTATCAGCTGACTATTGGCTTTTATGACAACCCATCTGTGGCTCATGATCTAGTAACAGTTATACCAATGGGAGCGGGGAATGATGCACTCCCACTCCCCTGCAGCATGTATTAAATGCTGCTGTGAGAGATTGACAGTGGGAATTAATTAGTTAACAACTGTGGGTTGATCTCTGATCCGCCTGCGGCTGTTTGAGACACATGACGGCTGATCAGATCAGCTGCCATGTACAGGGAAAGATTTGGGCTCAGCATGTGAGCCCGCATCAAAGGCAGGGACATGACCTTTGATGTAAATATATACAAAGGTCATGAAGGGGTTAAATGGAATTAATTATCGAAAAAAATGGCTAAAAATGGCTAGATGGTTGGAGAAGTGTTTAAAATAGGGACAGGGTCGAAGACAGTTACTGTACAGGAAGATAGTGTGGATGCTAACCTGGGCATAAGTAATGACGTTGAAGGTGGCATGTGGGGAGGGGTTAGGACAGTCAATACACTAAGCAGTAATAGAAGTACAGAGAAATATTTAAAGTGCAAGGTGTAGTAATTAGAATTACCGAATTTTTCGCACTATAAGACGCACCGGACTATAAGACGCACCCTGGTTTTAGAGGAGGAAAATAGGAAAATAAAATTTTAATCAAAAAATGTGGTCATGACAAACTCTTATGGGGCGAGGATCTGCTGCTGACACTGTTATGGGGGTAATGTCCCCAAATTCTCTACTAAGGTACCCCATCCTGGAAATAATCCTCATGCCTTGTATATGATCCCTATCCTTATATATATGTCCCTCATCCTGATATAGCCCCCATCCTGATATATACCCCCATTCTGATAAATACCCCCATCCTCGTATAGCACTCATCCTGCTATATACCCCCATCCTGCTATATACCCCACATCCTGGTAAATACCCCCATCCTGCTATATACCCCCCATCCTGCTATATACCACCATCCTGCTATATACCCCATCCTGCTATATAGCGCTATCCTGATAAATACCCCCATCCTGCTATATACTCCCATCCTGATAAATACCCTCATCCTACTATATACCCCCATCCTGCTATATACCCCATCCTGCTATATACCCCATCATGCTATATACCCCCATTCTGGTATATGCCCTGTATCCTGTGGCACAGAAAAAAATAAACGTTTATACTCACCTTTCCTTACTCCTGCAGCATCGCTCGTCCTCCTGTCTGTGTCAGCAGCAGCGCCGCTGACCTGTGTGGAGCCGGTCACCATTCCCTGCAGCATTGCGATGTCCTCCTGGAGAGCGATGAGCACAGGGATGATGTCATCTCTGTGCGCACGGCTCCACACACATCAGCGGGCCGGCAGACAAGAGGACATCACGATGCTGCAGGGAACGACCGGTGAGTATACCATACTTATTCACTGCCCCTCGCACTGATGATGATACGAGGTGGGTAGTGAATATAGCTTACACATGATCACTCCACGCTGTAGTTGCCAGGGGTGATCACTCGGGCCGGCTGCTAATTATGTGCGCACCCCCCGCTCATCATCCCGCCTACCTGTCAGCATCGACTTCAGCGCTGAGAGATGATGGGCGGGAAGTTGGGCATGCATATGAAATGAGCGGGCCCACGTGTTCACGGCAGGCGCTGCTACAGCCTGCACATGCCGCCGATGACCCACTCCACTGCAGCACCCTCATTCCCCACAGTCACATTCAGACTATAAGATGCACCCCCCCCCTTTCCCTCAACATTTGGGGGGAAAAAAGTGTGTCTTATAGTCCAAAACATATGGTAATATTCTTGGAAGAAAATTATACGATGGGGAAAACAGAGACATTGCTGGACAAGAGTTATGACTGGGCTGTTAATTTACAGGGATATTGTCTGTTCAGAAATGACTATAGAAATAAGCGAAAGGGAGGGGTTTGTTTATCTGTAGATGAAGAGGATCAACGCCACTGGCAATATGCAGGTGTGAGATTACAAGACAAAAACCCGATGTCACAAGGACACAATGACACTATGAGAGGCAATACATATGATAATGGGAGGGTGGAGGCAAAGTTATCTTCCAGGTAGCATCCTCCCCATAGCCTGGAAGAGCTAATTTACATACATTTAGAAAAGCTGATTTATCCACAAAAAGGCATCTGATATGAGGAATAAAGGTAGACCTTTCTTCAGCAGTTTATAACCTGTATATTCATAGTAATACGTCACAGACAGTAGCTCAAAAGTGGTTACAGATTCCCTTTAAAGATCCCCTTTTTAACCCAGCAGGAAGTATGATATTGCCTCAAAACACTAAAGTAGACAAATCCACAGGCCTAGATGGCAAACACTCCTGAGTACAACAGGAATTAATGTGATAGCTAGATCGTTATTTTTAATATATACAGATTCCATAACAATAACATCTATATACATGACAAATGTGGTACTAATATTCAAAAAGGGGACAAAACTGAACCTGGAAATGTTAGGCCAGTATGTTTAATCTCTGTTGTGGTTAAAATCCTTGGAGATTTCCTAAGAGGTTGCTATCCTTGAGTATCTGAAGAAGAATAGCCTCAAGACTCAGTATCAACATGGGTTTATGAGGGTTCACTGCTGTCAAACTAATCTGATCAGTTTTTATAAGGAGGTAAGTTCCAGACTGGACCAGTGAAATATAGTGGGTGTTGTTTATATGGATTTTTCAAAGGAATTTGATACAGTGCCACACAAAAGATTGATACACAAAATAAGAATAATGAAAGTAGGGAAACTAGGTGTAACTGGATTAAGAACTGGCTCAGTGAAAGGAAACAAAGGGTTGTTTTAATAGAACACACTCAGACTCGGTTACAGTTAACACCTACAGGGGTCATCATTGGGCCCTCTTCTTTTTAACATTTCTTAATGACTTTTTAGGGGGCATACAGAGTAGAATTTCAGTAGTTGCAGACTCTGCAAGGTTATCAGCATAGAAGAGGATAAATTAAAATTACAGTAGAATTTATGTAAGCTACAGGATTATTCTGAGAAATGGTAATTAAAGTTTAAATGTAAGGTCATGCACTTGGACAGAGGAAAAAAAATGTATAATTATGTACTAAATTGAAAAGCACTGGGTAAAATGGTCACTGAAAAAGACTTGGGTGTAAAGATAAATGGGAAACTCAACTTTACTAAAGGCATCTGCTGCCAAGGCTAAGAATGTAAAGTGGGATGCATTAAAAGAGGCATAAATGCTCAAGATGAGAACATAGTTTTGCCTTAATACAAATCACTAGTGCGACCACACTTAGAATACTGAGTAGAATTTTGGTCTCCGGTGTATAAGAAGGACATAGCTGAACTAGATTGGGTGCAGAAAACAGCAACCAAGGTTATTAAAGAAATGGGTGGACTGCAGTACCAAGACAAGTTATTAAAGTTGGGGTTATTAATTTTGAAAAAATAAAGGCTTAGGGGCGATCTTTTTATAATGTACAAATATATTAGGGGACAATAAACAGATCTTTCTGTTTAACTTTTTACACCTAGGCCTGTGACAGAGACAAGGGGGCATCCTCTTCGTCTAGAGGAAATAAAGTTTAATCATAATCACAGATACAGATTCTTCACTGTAAGAGCTGTGGGACTATGTAACTCTCTGCCACATAATGTAATAGTTGATTCACTGCTAAAATTCAAGACAAGATTGGATGCCTTTCTTGAAAAATATAATATTACAGGTTATGTGCACTAGATTCTGTGATTGGGAATTGATCTAGGGAACTAGCCTGCTGTATGTGGTGTTGGGAAGGTATTTTTCCCCTAATGTGAAGCTATTAGTGTTCGCCCCATAAGGTTTTTGCTTTTCCCTGGATCAACATGTTAGGTTACAGGTTTAACTCGATTAACTTAAGTCTAATTTCAACCTTAAAAAACTATGAAATGATCATTCCTGGGGGTCTCTGACAGTGAAATGGCTGCATAATTCCTGATAAGCTACGATGAAGGAGAATCTTATGGAGACACCTCTATTCTGGGGTGGTAAACGTTTTCTAAAGGGTTCAAGAGTAAATTCCTTTGTCCAGTGTATCACTCACTTATCAAAGCTTCAGTGTTGTCTTTTTGTAATTGTTTAGCTAGCTTTATTTCTATTTCACGAATTAAGATGATCATACAGGATAAACCAGAGTAGAAGAGTGAGAGTTGTGCAGCCAACTGTTCTCTCTACCACTGAACACTCAGCCCAAGTACTGGAAGTGATGGTGGATAATGGTTCCGTCCATCACTGGTGGAAGTCCCATCATCAGGTCCTCCTTAATTTTAACCCTGATGTTCACAAGAAAAAAGTAGAAGAAAAGCTGGCACTTCTGAAGATATTGAAAGTTCAAATTCCTTTATTTCTTACTGCATTAAAAAGTAACCGTATTTTTCATTTTCTGAGATGCACCTCTAATTTAGAGAAGGAAAATAGGAAAAAAAAAATTTTAATGTCAAAATGAGGGACTGTCAGCGGCGGTGGTGGAGCAGGTCTGGAAGGTCGGGGATGCTGAAGACTTGGAGAAGGGGGTGTTGCAACTCAGGAGGGTCAGTGGATGGAGGCTCGGTGATACTGCGAGCTTGGGAGTACTGCGGCGGTGGGCGTCATCAATCTGCTGGCGAGCTGCCAGCTTAATTGAATAGCCTGCGGTTGACTAGATGGACAGCAGAGGCGGCGCATGTGCAGATAGGACTTCACGGCCATTTTCTTGAAGTCCATTGCGTTGATCGGCGCATGCGCCGCCTGTGCTGCATTTTTTTGAAGTCCATCACATCAACCATGGGCGATTCATTGGAGCCTGCAGTCAGATCAATTGCACCCGCTGCCATGACACTACATCCTGTGACCCTCCTCAGTTGCTTCGCAGCAGTGACACTGCCTCCTCCAAGCCCTCAGTATTGTTGACCCTGCCTCCTATGACCCCACTCCACTACAATTGCCCCAGTAATCCATATCCAGACTATAAGACGCACCCCCATTTTGCCCCCAGTTTTGGAGGGAAAAGTGTGTCTAATAATCTGGAAAATAGAGTACATGCTTTGTCCCAGTCCGGTGTTCTCAACTTCCTTAGTCATAGAGATGATGTTCACAGTAGATTTGAGCATAAAAGTACCAAGTTACAAAACAAAAGACAATATTTCCATAAAAGCTGACAATGTATGGGTCAGCCAATCTAAGAAAAAAGCTGTATTATTTATAAACTCAAACAAAAACTATATTATTGTTCGGAAACAATATACATTTATATATATTTTAAAATTGCAGTGTACATAAATATTTCACTTACCTAAACCGTAAAACCTGTATTTCCTTAAACCCTGGAAGATTTTCAAATACCTTTTGCATCTATAGAAAACAAAACAAATCTGTTTGTTTAATAAAGTAGTATCAGGAGTATAGAATCAGGACTAGAGAAAAGGTCTGGTTCATACATCAGTGATTTATATATTTTATTAATGTACCATTTTCTTCCATTATATCAAAGCGCGGTAGTTTATCAGATTTTGCTGTTGCTCAAGAATCTTGATGCGCTGTCCATCCAGTCATTAAAACTAAGTAATACAGAGCACCAGACGATCAATAAAATGTGAGACAGGGCCAGGAAAAAGCATCATGACAACACATTATAGAGACAGCCCTGCCAAAGAAAATGTGCTAGCATGTTTATTGTATTCATTGATTTCTGCATTTGAAAAGAAATAATTAATGATTTATTTTGTATTGTGTACAGCAGAGTAAATGTGCTTAGTATTGGGAAAGTATAGCAGGGAATTTAGTTATTTATTTATATCTTTATAAGTGGTGCTTTTTGTTACAAAAATTGTAGAAAAATGTGTAACGTGGCCTAAATGCAGCCTTAAATAGTTAAAGAGGTAGTTCACTACTCTACAGTAGAGGCCACCTCTCTGTAAAACTGAAAGGGAAGGCTTTTTCTATATACCTTGATCATCAAATTCTGCCTGTGAGTAGCTCTGTCACTCATCCCCATGAAGTGACCCTTGGGCTCCAGGACCCCTGGGATCTGGTGATGTCACATCAACTTCCAGTTGACCTGACATCACCGCGGCCAGTCCTAGTCTTCCTGAGGGACTGGGCTCTGGGTGGCGTTTACCCATTCGTCACAGCCCTGGTGCCAGTGCATTGCACAAAAATATTGTGACTTTTTAAACATTGGTCAGCATCAGAATAGATAGATAAACTTTTGCATCCCGGTCACATCATAGCCAGGAGTGCTGATGACCTTGATTCTGGATTAGCAGTTGGCCTTTCTTGAACCACTTTTGGTAGTACTAAGACCTGCATATTTGCAATATCACGTCAGTGGGCTCATCAATGTAATCAATGTAAAGGTGCTATCATATTTGTTAAAATAAGTGCTTATGTATGGTAATTAATGGAAATTAATGAATCCTTTGACATTTGAATTATTCAGGTTTGACAAGTCATTCTCAAAAATTTGATTTGCAGGAAATAGATTTGATAAATTGCAATACTGCACAACTTCTAATTTCCCTGAAAATTGCCCATAAAGGGAACCAGTCAGGTGCAATATGTACCCAGAACCATGAGCAGTTATGAGCAGTTATGAGTGCATATTGCTAATCCCTGCCTAACCGTCCCTGTATCTAGTAGCATAGATAAAGGGATCTTTAGAAAAAGTATTTCTAAAGATCTTTTATATGCTAATGAGCGCAAGGACTAGTCGCAAAGGCATTAGTTCCTGAGCTCATTCCGTCCTCTTAGCATGGCAGCATGCCCGCAAGGGTGTACTAACATGCTATACAATGCAGCATCATCAGCGGTGCCGCGCTACCTCTGTCTGCTTATCAGAAGTCCCTGCACTTCCGATAATGTGCACTAGACCTCTCTGAAGCCGTGACGCGTACACCAAGTTTCATACTGCACACAACCGGAAGTGCTGGAACTTCGGATGAGTGGTCACAGGGGACACAGGTATGCACGTCATCACTGATGATGCTGCATTGAATAGCATGTTACATAGCCCCTGATGGCGTGCTGCCATGCTAAGAGGGTGGAATGAGCACAGGAACTAACACCCTTGCAACTAGTCCCTGCGCTCATTAGCATATGATAAAAGATCTTTTGAAATACGTTTTCTAAAGATCTCTTTGTCTATGCTAGTGTATACAGGGACTGTTAGGCAGGGATTAGCAATATGCACCCAGAACTGCTTGTAGTTCTGGGTGCATATTGTACCGGACAGGTTCACATTAAACACTCTGAAGTCTCCTAGGACTGCATCTATCCACTTTTGCACAAACACTGCTTTAGCAATGTTAATGTGACCTCAATATAGAAACACGTGGTTATCTGGTGCTACTAGTCCATTGTAAAATACAGCACACTGACAGACTTTTCATACTTTTAAAATAAAAAAAGTCCAAAAATAATCCTTCTTAATCATTTGAGATTAAGTAGACTGTTTTCAGCAAAACCCTGACTCAAACTGACAAAGTCGCTGTCAGAGGTAACATCATCTGGCTGGGACTAAAACAAGTAATGTTACTGTGACGCCCTGGACTAGCCAGGTAGTCACAAACATACCGACATACACACCCCCACCCTAGGCAGTTACAGCAGCCAAACACAAAACCCTTGTTGCCTCCCTCCAGGGTCTGATGTTCACACCAGGTGGGGCGGAGCCAAGCGGTTGGCCCCACCCACCGAGGAGTTCACAGGCCTGGAGGTGGGAAAAGTGTGAGATCAGTTTTGGAGGTGAAAGTGAGAGGAGTGAACACTTGGGTGTCTGGGTAGGAGCCCAGACACTAACAGCAAGGTTGGCAGACGGTGGGGTCGGGCGTCGGCCCGCTGGTACCGGACCAGGGAACGGAGTGAAGCTAAGCACACAGGCAGGGCCATTGGACCCCGACCAGGCTTGGAGCTGCCGTCAATAGTCAAATCCGAATGTGACAGGAACCCCAGGCGTTTCCCAACTACCAAGTCCTGATTGAAGGCAACCGTCCACCCAGAGAGTATATACAGCCACCGCAACAGGCTAGAGATCCAAGGGCCAGCGCCTGCGGGCAAAACGGGCTCCTACGGCACCTATACGCCGGGGAGCGGACTACCGGTGGGCAACCACAGGAGTCAAGAACATTTTCAAAGGTGCAGGGAAAGACAGCCACCGTCAGCCGCCCGGGGAGAGCACAACAAAAACACTGCAGCCGGCTGCAGGACCCGTCCATCCAGCCATTTTGGTTTACCAGAGACTCTGTCAGTGATTGTTTGAGTGAGTACACCAATGCCGTCCGGCACCGCGCCGCGCAGTCCCTGCACCCCAGCCATCCAGCCTCCCCGTCACCACCATCGGGCCCTGGGATCACCAACCCCTGCCCACGGAGGGGACAACATATCAGCTGCACCCTACCATCTCTCCCGGGATCCCCGGTACCAGCAGCGGTGGTGCCATTATCACCACAACCCGTGGGTGGCGTCACGAACTATCTCCCTAACCAAATCACCCCCCTTTCACTCATGGGTGAGGAGCGCTGCTCGAGTCCCCGGGTCCGGTCCACCACTCGATCCACCGAGCAGCAGCAGCACAATCCCCAGACCCAAGTGTGGCGAGCGCGTCCCCTCCGCCCGCGACAACTTGGCATCTGCGAACAGGATAGAACTGATCTACTTACCAGTAGAAGTGCGCCTTGTGGTCCACACAGGCGGCGTCCGGCCGAAAAATTGAAAGCGCTGCCATCTTTGACGCGAAAATCTCCCGCTCGAGCGTCTTCCCCGAGCAGGAAAGGCACTAAAGCGAAGCCCCGCCCCAACAAGCGGAAGTGCTGGAAAGAACCAAGGGGGGCGGGTGAAAGTCTGCCTAATGTAGAGGGCAAAAAAGCGGGGATGCCAGGACTCTGCAACATACCCGGTTCCTGGAAGCAGCGTGCAACATGTCTGCACCACCTGAGAGGCCTGAGTCTCCGGAGCCTACCCCCGGGACGGCGGCGTGGCTGAAAACCCAAGTGATGCTGTTGTGCTGTCGTAACCGGGCCCAAGTACGGGACCTGCTGGATCGCTGGACCGATGAGATGGAGGAGCTGGCTGCGGTCATGTGGGCACATGAAATAGAGGCCATGCTAGAGGAGCTGGTGAGTGACCCACGCCCTTGTGTTCCTGAAGGACCGGCCGCTGCGGCTGAAGGACTCGGTCTACCCCTGGCCCCAGTAGGGCCCACCCCATCGCCTGTGCTGGCCGCCCGCACAGCCCCGCTCAGGCCGCCGTCCCCAATGGAGGTGGCAGAGTCCGTGTTGCCCCGCCAGGGCCCGGAGGCCCGTGAGGACGCAAGCGAATCAATAGCTGGAGCAGTTGACTTAGAAGAACTGATGGCGGGCCTCCATACACAGACCGATGACGGATCGCTTGCTACTGAGGAACCACAAGTCTGGGCTCAGTTAGAAACCGTTACAGTCCCTGCACCCCAGCCATCCAGCCTCCCCGTCATCACCATCGGGCCCCGGGATCACCAACCCCTGCCCACGGAGGGGACAACATCTCAGCTGCACCCTACCATCTCTCCCGGGATCCCCGTTACCAGCAGCGGTGGTGCCATTATCACCACGACCCGTGGGTGGCGTCACGAACAATCTCCCTAACCAAACCACCCCCCTTTCACTCACGGGTGAGGAGCACTGCTCGAGTCCCGGGGTCCGGTCCACCGCTCGAGCCACCAAGCAGCAGCAGCAGAAGCCCCGGACCCGAGCGTGGCGAGCACGTCCCCTCCGCCCGCGACATTACATATAGTGCATTTACATTGTCTTAATATCAGACTACTACACTCATCTTTTTTAGTGCTGCAGTTGAATAACGCATTACTGTTTGAAGTATTTGTTCACATTTTTAGGGCTCTCTATTGAAGAGTTGTGAATTTTGACCATGTCTTACTATCCTAAAACACACTAAAATTTACACAGGCTATGATAGTTTCTCTTGATTGACTGTGCTATACCATTTTGGGAGAGCCCCCGTGGACGCAGCTGAGGTCATTTGAACCTTTTGTGGCTGAAGAAATCTTCAGCAATATGTAAAATGGAAGGAAGCATTTTTTTTTAACAATTTGCTTGCATTGAATCACAAATTATGCAAATTTGGCAGGATTGAAAATGTGACACATTTGATTCACATTGAATTATTTCACTCATTTTTAGTCATTAATCAAAAACGCTACTTTTACAAGCACTGTGGTAAATATGAGGTTCCTTTTACTATGTTGCTTCCATTTGCATGCAGAGAACAAAAACGTTTAGAGCTCAAAGCTTCAAACACCAGTTTGTGTTCTCAGCATGAGCAGTAAGAAAAGGTACATGCTGCATTATTTTACCGTGTGGATCAAGATGAGAGATTCTCTTCAACAGCACATTTAGGAACAGAACCCTTCATTTTGAAAGTACAGTTTTCCAACTTTGCATGCAACCTGTTACCCCAGGAGAATTACTGTGTAAGCAAAGAGTTATGAAAAATATCCTCTTTAGTCCAAATACTTCTTTTTACTATGCAAATATTTTCCACCAGATGCCTGCTAATGAACTACGGTAGCATGTCATTAAAATAACTGAAAGTTAAAAAGTTGGATTCTGTAAATATTTACATTTACATAAATAATTTATATTATAAGGTATTATTTATTCAAAATCAAGTTTACTTTCTTATGAAGAACTAGTCATAGAAATACTGAAAAACTTGCATAGGTTTAAGGGGTTGGCCACGTTATCTTTATTTTAACAAGTACAGTTGTGCTCCAAAGTTTACATACCCCGGCAGATTTTTTGCTTTTGTGGCCTTTTTTCAGAGAATAGGAATGATAACATAAAATCTTTTTTTTTCCACTCATGGTTAGTGGTTGGGTGAAGCCATTGATTGTCAATTTCTATTTTTAAATCATAATGACAACCAAAAACATCCAAATGACTCTGATCAAAAGTTCCCATAACATGGGGATTTTGGCCTGATAACAGCACAGAAGGTGACACAAATGGGTTTGAATGGCTAATAAAGGTAACATCCTCACCTGTGACCTGTTTGCTTGTAATCAGTGTGTGTGCATAAGAGTCGAGTGAGTTTCTGGGATTCAGACAGACTCTTGCATCTTTCAACCAGCCACTGACGTTTCTGGATGGTGAGTCATGGGGAAAGCAAAAGAATTGTCAAAGGTGTCAACGGATCTACAGGAAAAAATAGTTGAACTGTATAAAACCGGAAAGGGGTACAAAAAGATATCCAAGGAATTGGTAATGCCAGTCACCAGTGTTCAAGCTGTGATTAACAAATGGAAAATCAGGGGCTCTGTAAAAAACCAAACCACAGTCAAGTAGACCAACAAAATTTTCGGCCACAACTTACAGGAAAATTGTTCGGGATCCAAAGAAAAACCCACAAATAACATCAGCTGAAATACAGGACTCACTGAAAACTAGCGCTGTGGTTTCAAGATGCACAATAAGGAGACACTTGAAGAAAAATGGGCTGCATGATGGAGTCACCAGAAGAAAGCCATTACTGCGCAAATGCCACAACGTATCTCACCTACAATACACCAAACAGCACCGACAAGCCTCCAAACTTTTGAAACAAGGTAATTTGGAGTGATGAGACAAAAATCAAACTTTTTGGCCACAACCATAAATGTTACATTTGGAGAGGTGTCAACAAGGCCTATGATGAAAAGAACACCATTCCTACTGTAAATCAGGATCGCAGATGATGTGTGGATGTGTGAGCTACAAAGGCACAGGAAACTTGATCAAAGTTGAAGGAAAAAAGAATGCAGCACGTTATCAGCAAATACTGCATGCAAATTTGCACTCATCAGTTCGGAAGCTGTGCATGGGACGTACTTTGATGTTCCAACATGACAACCATCCAAAACACAAGGCCAAGTCGACCTATCATTGGCTACAGCAGAACAAAGTGAGGGTTCTGGAGTGGCCATCTCAGTCTCCTGACCTCAATATCATTGAGCTACTCTGGGGATAACTCAAGAGCGCAGTTCATGCAAGAAAGCCCAGGAATTTACACGAACTGGAGGCTTTTTGCCAAGAAGAATGGGCAGTTTTACTATCTGAAAAAATAAAGAGCCTCATCCACAACTACCACAAAAGACTTCAAGCTGTCATTGATGTTAGGAGGGAAATACACGTTATAAGGAAACTGGGGTATGTGAATGTTTGATGTGGGTCATTTGGATGTTTTTGGTTATCATTATGATTTAAAAGAGAAAACACACTTGTGTTTAAAGCCCACTGACCCCTGTCATACACTCACCTTCCAGCGGCTTCATAGTTTTTTTGGTGCTGCTCCAGTCCCGTGGTGCCATTCTGTTTTGACTGGCTGGAAATAGAAGTTACATCAAAAGATTTCAATGCAACTTTATAGCAGGCTTTACACGCTGCGATCTCGCTAGCGAGATCGCAAGCGGTCATACTTGCCCCCGTCGGTTGTGCGACACGGGCAAATCGCTGCCCGTCGCGCACAACCTCGCATACCCCCGTCACACGGACTTACCTGTCCTGCGACGTCGCTCTGGCCGGCAAACTGCCTCCTTTCTAAGGGGGTGGGTTGTGCGGCGTCACAGCGACGGCACACAGCAGCCGTCCAATAGAAGCGGAGGTGCGGAGATGAGCGGGACGTAAACATCCCGCCCACCTCCTTCCTTCCGCATAGCTGGTGGAGGCAGGTAAGGAGATGTTCCTCGCTCCTGCGGTGTCACACACAGCGATGTGTGCTGCCGCAGGAACGAGGAACAACATCACTAATTAGAAGAGAACGATTTTTTGTTTTAGGATGACCTCTTCGCGGCAAACGATTTTGGCCTCTTTTGCGATCGTTTTAGGTCACACATAAGTGTCACACACTGTGATATCGTTAATGACGCCGGATGTGCGTCACAAACAACGTGACCCTGACGACAATTCATTAACGGTATCGTAGCGTGTAAAGCCTGCTTATGAGAGCCACAACGGTGCTCTCATAGACTTTTATTGATTTGTGACCTTCAGGGGACACTGGAGCTGCCAGAAGGTCACAAATAACAGGAGACCGATCTGACAGATGCTGGAAAAAGATGAAGATGGTGGCAAGTGAGTATAAAGCAGAAGTCAGGAACTTATATGTAAAGCCCAACTCCATTAAAAGAACACTCTGAACTGGTGCTTTAAGGTAAGATAACTTGCTTGTAATTTTTTATTAAAGTCATTATACCATCTGCTCCTTTTTTCTACTAACAGTCGCTTATTTTTTACTTCTGTTACTTTCTTACATGGCAGGTTTCTCCTTTAATCACAGTGGTTTCATATAGAAAATCTCCCGAGAATGCACGCGTATAAATATGCTTCATTTAGAATGTCAGTCCATGTCTCCGGCACAATTGATTATTGAGCTCACGCTAGACCATTATGAATGACAGCGATATTTTCAGAAAAGAAAATCTTGCTGATTTACATCAAGGTAAAAACCAGCAGTTCTAGTTTTGCATGCAATATACATTGGACTGTTAATGGACCAATAATTCCAGATGGCTTTTAGGCTCTCTGACTAAAGTACTACAATCTGTACAAGTGAAAATATTCTAATGGGTAAAAGAGACTGAAAGCTTGTTGTGCAGATTTATAAATGAGATTCTGCGAGAGAGCGTATGTTTTTTCATCAATCATTTCAATAGCATGCATTTGTCTCACTGCTTTATGTGTATCCTCTCTATGGCACTATATATTGCTTCTTATCAATCACAATACATATTATACCTAAGAGCAGTTTACCTAACCGAAAAGTCGGTGTACACAAAAATCAACAACATGGCTGATGGAAGATGGCCAAGACAAATCATGTGATTTACACAAGAAGGTCTAGTTTCTACAATTTCTGGAGAAAACAATGAATTGATGACTTGTTTGACATTTTCTTAAAATTGCGATTAGAGTTGAGCAAATAGATTCACAGGACCCTGATCTAGAAGCCACACTGGAGTCTACATCTACCAGATCTGAGCCCCGGGAACCCTGTACTACCTGCGGACATTGCTGGTCCCTCTTCCAGATAGGCCTTGTGACATCATTACGAAAGGGCCCATGGTATGCATCACATTGTACCAGGACAACCACTTAGATGAGGCACCAATAATGCTGGTAGGTTGTAGGGGATCAGGGTGCAGATTTCTTTACAGAATATGAATATTAATTCAGTATACAGTATAATTACAATATTCTGCACTGATTCATATGACTAAAATGAGTTGCTTTCCCACACATGCACCTTTGAAGCACCACTCCAGCATTTCTTTTATTTCACCACTGGAGTGATGCTTTTCATCAATGTCCACTGCCCCTAGTGTTGTACTCACCTGCCACTATCTTCTGTAATCTCCGCTGCCCTGGTCTGTCTCTGGCCATTTGTGACCTACCGGAAGTTCCAGTGTTTCATGGAGCATGTCAGAGGTCACTTTATAATACAAGTCTATGAGAGCCTCATTCTGGCCTCATTTTCACTCTCATAGACTTGCACTGAGAGCTTGTGACATAACTTCTGACTTCCAGTCAGTCAGAAGTTATGGGCACAACATGGCGCCGCAGGACTGGAGCGAAACCAGAAACAAGTGAAGACACTGGAGGGTGAGTATTAGACCATGTGCAGGGAGATTAGGTTTAGAAGAATACTCCAGCACTGAAAAAAACCCCCACTGGAGTGGTGCTTTAAGCTACCAGCAAGTATATGAATTCTAGGGGTTATTGAGAAAACACTGTGGAATTCCACCGAAACTTACTAAGAACACAGAAACTTGCTAGTGCATTTGCTGTGTGACCTGTTGGCTAATGGCAGTTTTTGGTGAGGTTTTTTTTACTTCTTTTTGAATTGATGTCCTATTCTGTGAATCATATTGAATGTAGCATAGGGACGTGGGCACCCTTGATGTCGGGCTACAAGCTTATGTATTTTGGCCAAAATGTGGACCAATACCTCACTTTATTATCTAATATTTTATATCATTTTTTTTATTGCACAATGTTCTGCTGGATGCAGCCGGGCCTTTGGGGTGCCTGTCTTTTGTGTTGAGGCACTGATATAGTGCGGGGAAGCCCGCCTGATCTAAATGTATTGGCGTCATACATTTTTATAGGCTATAATAAGCCAGTCACTGTGGATCACACATACCTGTGTGACTGGAGCCCTATGCAAACCCTATCTGTGTACAGTTTTAATACCAGCAATCTCCATAATATGGTAGGCTTATGGGTATTCTGCACCTGTGTTGCCCCAACCTTTATTATAGGGGTCCGGCTGCATCCTGCTACTGCATTTGCTGTTTGACCTGTTGGCTAACGGCAGTTTTTGGTGAGTTTTTTTTACTTCTTTTAGAACATAGAAACTTCATACAAAATATTGCCCTTGGTCAGAGTTAATTATATTATGAACTGAACAGTGCTGAAGAGCAACATCCATGTATCACTGCTTAGTTCAAATTCAGATTATATTTGTTATATAGCTTATACATCAGATAAACCAGAAAAAAACCTGTAAAACTGAAAGATATATGTTTTAAATTACACTCAAATTCATAGGTAGGGACCACTCCCAACAGAAACGTTCTCTACTAAACTTGTGTTAATATGTCTGTAATGTAGAGTGTTTGTCTTAATATACTTACTGATCTTCTCCGGCAGGGTCGGACTGGGGTGCCACGGGCCCACCAGGGAAATTGCCTCTAGGGGCCCCCACTATGGCTACCATAAAAGTTTTTATTACTTGAAAATTTTCGGCTTCTCTCAGTATAACATGCGCCTTTTAGCAAACTACGGTATACAGTGAGCAGAAGAGACCTGTCCTGTGCCTGCAGATAGCGCAGGATTTCTTGTAGCCTCTTATTTATTGCAGGTAATAATGGAATCTGTTATTTACAGTCAGTCGCAGTTTTTCTTACACACGGACATTCCTGGTCCTAGGTAAACCACAGAGTCCATCAGCCAAACATTATTCAAAGAGAAGAAAAATGTTATCCAGCATCTTCAGATGGAAAAGATTACTAATGTTACCTCTGCCACCATCTATTCACCGGATAGGGAAATCCCATATTAGGCCCTGTGCGCACACTGCGCATTTTGCCACGGATTTTGCTGCAAAAAAGCTGCAGATTTTGTCCATAACCCTCCTGAAGTCCTTCTCCAGCAAAATCTATGAGAAAATCAAAATGCTGTGAGCACACTGAGTTTTTTTTTTCTCTCCAGAATTTCTGCAGCAAAAAGAAGTAGCATGCCACTGAATTTTTGCAAGTACCTGTGTTTTTGCCATTAAATAATAGTTAAAAATTGCAGGGACCAACCTGTGGAAAAACTGCGGCAAATCACCACCATTTTGGTGCATTTTTTATCGCGGGTGCGGAATTTTCTTAAGAAAATGCCATTTTCCAGTGCGCACAGGGACTAAAGGCTGCTTTACACGCAACGACATCTCGTTAGCGATGTCGTTGGGGTCACGGAATTCGTGACGCACATCCGTTCTCGTTAGCGACGTCGTTGCGTGTGACACGTTCGAGCGACCGCTAACGATCAAAAATACTCACCTTATCGTTGATCGTTGATCGTTGACATGCTGTCCAGTTCCCAAATATCGCTGCTGCTGCAGGACGCAGGTTGTTCGTCATTCCTGCGGTAGCACACATCACTATGTGTGACACCGCAGGAACGAGGAACATCACCTCACCGTACCTGCGGCCGCCGGCAATGAGGAAGGAAGGAGGTGGGCAGGATGTTCGGCCTGCTCATCTCTGCCCCTCCGCTTCAATTGAATGGCCGCTTAGTGACATCGCTGTGACGCCAAACGAACCGCCCCCTTAGAAAGGAGGCGGTTCGCTGGTCACAGCGACGTCGCTAGGCAGGTAAGTAGTGGGACGGGTCCAAGTGATGGTGTGCGCCACGGGCAGCGATTTGCCCGTGACGCACAACCGGCGGGGGCAGGTACGCTCGCTAGCGATCTCGCTAGTGAGATCACAGCATGTAAAGTGGCCTTAAGAGTCAGTATGTGGAGGTGTGAAGCATTACCCTCCATACACTCTTCCATTTGGAGACTCTGGTGAATTCTCTTCTCTTTCCATCGTCACACATTACATAGTTATCAGTTAATGATCGGCCCCCAGTGTCTGTACTAGATGTGGACAGTCATTCTGTGGGGACAGAGGCCTATGAAAGCCGCACTATGGTTTCCACATTAGTTTTACATGTTGGATAAACCCTTCACTAGTCCTGTGTATTCTGACAATACTATTTACTAATACTAAAAATTCTGACTATAGGCAGATTAGGCTTTTTTTTAACATGTATTTATATTGAGGCCCCTCCTGTACTATTATCACATATAGAGGCCCCCTGAAGACTAATTACATATAGCCTAAGATAATAACACTGACACTGGGGGTACAGGATACTGACACTGGGGTACAGGAAAATGACACTGGGGGTACAGGATACTATCACTGGGGGTACAGGATACTGACACTGGGGGTGCAGGATACTGACACTGGGGTACAGGATACTGACACTGGGGTACAGAATAATGACACTGAGGGTACAGGATAATGACACTGGGGGTACAGGATAATGACACTGACACTGGGGGTGCAGGATACTGACACTGGGGGTGCAGGATAATGACATGACATTGAGGGTACAGGATACTGACCCTGGGGGTACAGGATACTGACACTGGGGTACAGGATACTGACACTGGGGGTACATGATACTGACACTGGGAGTACATGGTACTGACACTGGGGTACAGGATACTGACACTGGGGTACAGGATAATGACACTGGAGGTACAGGATACTGACCCTGGGGGTACAAGATACTGACACTGGGGGTACAGGATACTGACACTGGGGTACAGGATACTGACACTGGGGGTACATGATACTGACACTGGGAGTACATGGTACTGACACTGGGGTACAGGATACTGACACTGGGGTACAGGATAATGACACTGGAGGTACAGGATACTGACCCTGGGGGTACAGGATACTGACACTGGGGTACAGGATACTGACACTGGGGGTACATGATACTGACACTGGGAGTACATGATACTGACACTGGGGTACAGGATAATGACACTGGAGGTACAGGATACTGACACTGGGGGTACAGGAAACAAACACTGGGGTACAGGATAATGACACAGGGGGTACAGGATAAGGACACTGACACTGGGGGTGCAGGATACTGACACTGGGGTACAGGATACTGACACTGGGGTACAGGATACTGACACTGGGGGTACAGGATAATGACACTGGGGGTACAGGATAATGACACTAGGGTTACAGAATACTGACACTGGGGTACAGGATACTGACACTGGGGGTACAGGATACTGACACTGGGGGTACAGAACATTGACACTGACACTGGGGGTACAGGATACAGACACTGGGGCTACAGGATACTGACACTGGGGGTACAGGATACTGACACTGGGGGTACAGGATAATGATACTGGGGTACATGATAATGACACTGACACTGGGGGTACAGGATAATGACACTGACACTGAGGGTACAGGATAATAACACTGACACTGGGGTTACAGGATACTGACACTGGGGACAGGATAATGACAATAGGGGTACAGGATACTGACACTGAGGGTACAGGATACTGACACTGGGGTGCAGGATAATGACACTGCCACTGAGGGTACAGGATAATGACACTGGGGTACAGGATACTGACACTGGGGTACAGGATAATGACACTGGGAGTACAGGATACTGACACTGGGAGTACAGGATACTGACACTGGGGGTAAAGCATACTGACTCTGGGGTACAGGATAATAACACTGGGGTACAGGATAATGACACTGGGGTACAGGATAATGACACTGGGGGGTAAAGGATAATGACATTGGCACTGGAGGGTACAGGATAATGACAATGAAACTGGGGGTAGAGTATAATAACATTGACACTGGGGGTACAGGATAATGACACTGACACTCGGGGTACATGATAATGACACTGATACTGGGGGTACAGGATAATGATGTTGACACTAGTGGTACAGGATAATGAAACTGACACTGAGGGTACAGGATAATGACACTGACACTGGGGGTACAGGATAATGACATTGACACTGGGGGTGCAGGATAAGACACTTGATATCAGAGAATGGGAAAGCTGAGGACAATATGGATCTCAGACCATAGAAAAGATGAATGATGATGAGGAAAAGAGCCTCTTTCTCTCAACTCAGCACCCAGCTTTCCCAATCCCATCCCATGCTGTTACTGCTGCTATCCCTCTTTCCCTAATCCCTACTGATATATGGCTACTGTGTGGACTTCACTCACATCATACAGCAGGGACTGGTGCACACACAATGCACCCCCAAAATCACACACACCCAGCACCCCCAAATTACACACACCCCTGCATCCCCCAAATCACACACGGCACACACCCTTTTTCGTATATTATTATTATTATTATTATTATATTACCCCTCTCAAACACACTGAAATCACATGTGCCACACACATAGTATCCCTTAACACCCCTCTGTCTCAGTCTGGACCCCCCCCCATATGCCACTCACCCTGCACCCCCCCATGTCCCACTCATCCCTCTCTTACCAGACATTTCTTCCTCCGGCACATCATCCTTGGTCAGCAGCTCCTGCCCGGCTCCTCCCACACGGTCACATGGGCAAGAGTCATCGCAGGTCCTAGCTGATCCACCACTAGAATGCATCTTCTTCCTCTCGGATGGAGCTCCTGCTCTGGCTCTGCCGCGCTGCAGCTCATAAGCTCCGGGTGCCTCCAGGTCATGAGCACCCCTCTCCCCCCCGTGTAGCTACTGGCGTTATCATCTGACTGCCTGAATACAATATTATCACCTGCAGTGGCATCTGGCGAGCCGCGGCCGAAGGTCATTGTAATACACCCGGCGGGGGGCCCAGCAAGCTGCTGGAGACAGCATAGATTACAGACAAGGTTGGGGCCAACCGGGGATTTCCCCGCTACCCCGTCATGCCAGACCGACAGTGTTCTCCAGTTCCGGCTTCACTCTGGTTCTCGTCTGTTTCTTGTGAGTGTTCACAGGGACAATTCTGTTAATTCCGCCAATTTAAGCACATGGAGACTCAGAACAACGCTCCATAGACTTAATGGTGCTTTACACGCTGCAACATCGCGAACGATATATCTTTGGGGTCACGTCGTTAGTGATGCACATCCGGCGCCGTTAGCGACATCGCAGGGTGTGACACCAAGGAGCGACGATCAACGATTGCAAAAGCGTCAAAAATCGCTGATTGTTGACTCGTCTCTCCTTTTCATAATATCGTTGCTGCTGCAGGTACGATGTTGTTCGTCGTTCCTGCGGCATCACACATCGCTATGTGTGACACCGCAGGAATGACGAACATCTCCTTACCTGCGTCCACTGGCAATGAGGAAGGAAGGAGGTGGCGGCATGTTCCGGCCGCTCATCTCCGCCCCTCCTCTGCTATTGGGCGGCCACTTAGTGACGCCACAGTGACGTCGCTATGACGCCGAACGTACCTCCCCCTTGAAGGAGGGATTGTTCGGCGGTCACAGCGACGTCGCTGAATATGTATGCGCGTGTCACGCTGCCGTAGCGATAATGTTCACTACGGCAGTGATTACCAAATGTCGCACGAACATCGAGGGTGGGTGCTATCGCGCACGACATCTCTAGCTATCTCTGGCGATGTCGCAGCGTGTAAAGCACCCTTTACATTGTGAAGGCAACTTTCAATCCACACCTGAACCCCTTTGTGATCCGCCGAGTCACATTACCTAGAACAGTTGCCAATCTGTGCTGCAAACCGATGAAGACAGCAATGAGTAAGTATTTACTTAAAGGAGTTGTCTCATGAATAGAGATGAGCGAACCGGTCGCGGTTCGGCTCGAGGTTGGTTCGCCGAACGGACCTCCCGTTCGAGTTCGGTTCGTCGAACGTTCGACGAACCGAACTCGAACTGCATAGGAAACAATGGCAGGCAATCACAAACACAGAAAAACACCTAGAAAACACCCTCAAAGGTGTCCTAAAGGTGACAAACAACTCAAACACATTGGAAAGTGACAAGGACATATACTCATGCGAAAACAAAACAGCTGGACAAGGAAAAAGAGGAGGACACACAGATATAGGCATGGCACGCCCTTCTAAAATCATGTAAAACACCGCAAGGTGACTCCAAGCGGAGTCTCCCTTTTTTCCAAAAATTGGGCCACACACACACCCACCCCTTCAGTGGTAGCACTTGTGCCCCAGTTGCACACTTCACAGCTAGATTTGCATCAAGCACATTGAAAAATACGCCATAATTAACCGTCCCCAGGATGACACCAGGGTAGGTAGCTAAGTCTTTCCTGATCCCAGCTCTGTTCATCTTGGCTTCTTTTAAAAACACATCAAGCAAGGGTTACTCCAAGCGGAGTCTCCCTTTTTTCCAAAAATTGGGCCCCACACACACCCACCCCTTCAGTGGCAGCAGTTGTGCCCTAGTTGTACACTTCACAGCTACATTTGCATCAAGCACATTCAAAAATACGCCATTCTTATCCATCCCCAGGATGACACCGGGGTAGGTAGCAAAGTCTTTGCTGACCCATGACTTGTTCATCTTGGCTTCTTTTAAAAACAATGTAAGCAAGGGTTACTCCAAGCGGAGTCTCCCTTTTTTCCAAAAATTGGGCCCCACACACCCACCCATTCAGTGGCAGCAGTTGTGCCCCAGTTGTACACTTCACAGCTAGATTTGCATCAAGCACATTCAAAAATACGTCATTCTTATCCGTCCCCAGGATGACACCGGGGTAGGGAGCAAAGTCTTTCCTGATCCCAGCTCTGTTCATCTTGGCTTCTTTTAAAAACACATCAAGCAAGGGTTACTCCAAGCGGAGTCTCCCTTTTTTCCAAAAATTGGGCCCCACACACCCACCCATTCAGTGGCAGCAGTTGTGCCCCAGTTGTACACTTCACAGCTACATTTGCATCAAGCACATTCAAAAATACGCCATTCTTATCCGTCCCCAGGATGACACCGGGGTAGGTAGCAAAGTCTTTCCTGATCCCAGCTCTGTTCATCTTGGCTTCTTTTAAAAAAACATCAAGCAAGGGTTACTCCAAGCGGAGTCTCCCTTTTTTTCCAAAAATTGGGCCCCACACACCCACCCATTCAGTGGCAGCAGTTGTGCCCTAGTTGTACACTTCACAGCTACATTTGCATCAAGCACATTCAAAAATACGCCATTCTTATCCATCCCCAGGATGACACCGGGGTAGGTAGCAAAGTCTTTGCTGACCCATGACTTGTTCATCTTGGCTTCTTTTAAAAACAATGTAAGCAAGGGTTACTCCAAGCGGAGTCTCCCTTTTTTCCAAAAATTGGGCCCCACACACCCACCCATTCAGTGGCAGCAGTTGTGCCCCAGTTGTACACTTCACAGCTAGATTTGCATCAAGCACATTCAAAAATACGTCATTCTTATCCGTCCCCAGGATGACACCGGGGTAGGTAGCAAAGTCTTTCCTGATCCCAGCTCTGTTCATCTTGGCTTCTTTTAAAAACACATCAAGCAAGGGTTACTCCAAGCGGAGTCTCCCTTTTTTTCCAAAAATTGGGCCCCACACACCCACCCATTCAGTGGCAGCAGTTGTGCCCCAGTTGTACACTTCACAGCTACATTTGCATCAAGCACATTCAAAAATACGCCATTGTTATCCGTCCCCAGGATGACACCGGGGTAGGTAGCAAAGTCTTTCCTGATCCCAGCTCTGTTCATCTTGGCTTCTTTTAAAAACACATCAAGCAAGGGTTACTCCAAGCGGAGTCTCCCTTTTTTTCCAAAAATTGGGCCCCACACACCCACCCATTCAGTGGCAGCAGTTGTGCCCCAGTTGTACACTTCACAGCTAGATTTGCATCAAGCACATTCAAAAATACGTCATTCTTATCCGTCCCCAGGATGACACCGGGGTAGGTAGCAAAGTCTTTGCTGACCCATGACTTGTTCATCTTGGCTTCTTTTAAAAACAATGTAAGCAAGGGTTACTCCAAGCGGAGTCTCCCTTTTTTTCCAAAAATTGGGCCCCACACACCCACCCATTCAGTGGCAGCACTTGTGCCCTAGTTGTACACTTCACAGCTAGATTTGCATCAAGCACATTCAAAAATACGCCATTCTTATCCATCCCCAGGATGATACCGGGGTAGGTAGCAAAGTCTTTCCTGATCCCAGCTCTGTTCATCTTGGCTTCTTTTAAAAACACATCAAGCAAGGGTTACTCCAAGCGGAGTCTCCCTTTTTTTCCAAAAATTGGGCCCCACACACCCACCCATTCAGTGGCAGCAGTTGTGCCCCAGTTGTACACTTCACAGCTAGATTTGCATCAAGCACATTCAAAAATACGTCATTCTTATCCGTCCCCAGGATGACACCGGGGTAGGTAGCAAAGTCTTTGCTGACCCATGACTTGTTCATCTTGGCTTCTTTTAAAAACAATGTAAGCAAGGGTTACTCCAAGCGGAGTCTCCCTTTTTTTCCAAAAATTGGGCCCCACACACCCACCCATTCAGTGGCAGCACTTGTGCCCTAGTTGTACACTTCACAGCTAGATTTGCATCAAGCACATTCCAAAATACGCCATAATTAACCGTCCCCAGGATGACACCAGGGTAGGTAGCAAAGTCTTTCCTGATCCCAGCTCTGTTCATCTTGGCTTCTTTTAAAAACAATGTAAGCAAGGGTTACTCCAAGCGGAGTCTCCCTTTTTTCCAAAAATTGGGCCCCACACACACCCACCCCTTCAGTGGCAGCAGTTGTGCCCTAGTTGTACACTTCACAGCTAGATTTGCATCAAGCACATTCAAAAATACGTCATTCTTATCCGTCCCCAGGATGACACCGGGGTAGGTAGCAAAGTCTTTCCTGATCCCAGCTCTGTTCATCTTGGCTTCTTTTAAAAACACATCAAGCAAGGGTTACTCCAAGCGGAGTCTCCCTTTTTTCCAAAAATTGGGCCCCACACACCCACCCATTCAGTGGCAGCACTTGTGCCCTAGTTGTACACTTCACAGCTAGATTTGCATCAAGCACATTCCAAAATACGCCATAATTAACCGTCCCCAGGATGACACCAGGGTAGGTAGCAAAGTCTTTCCTGATCCCAGCTCTGTTCATCTTGGCTTCTTTTAAAAACAATGTAAGCAAGGGTTACTCCAAGCGGAGTCTCCCTTTTTTCCAAAAATTGGGCCCCACACACCCACCCATTCAGTGGCAGCAGTTGTGCCCCAGTTGTACACTTCACAGCTAGATTTGCATCAAGCACATTCAAAAATACGTCATTCTTATCCGTCCCCAGGATGACACCGGGGTAGGTAGCAAAGTCTTTCCTGATCCCAGCTCTGTTCATCTTGGCTTCTTTTAAAAACACATCAAGCAAGGGTTACTCCAAGCGGAGTCTCCCTTTTTTTCCAAAAATTGGGCCCCACACACCCACCCATTCAGTGGCAGCAGTTGTGCCCTAGTTGTACACTTCACAGCTACATTTGCATCAAGCACATTCAAAAATACGCCATTCTTATCCATCCCCAGGATGACACCGGGGTAGGTAGCAAAGTCTTTGCTGACCCATGACTTGTTCATCTTGGCTTCTTTTAAAAACAATGTAAGCAAGGGTTACTCCAAGCGGAGTCTCCCTTTTTTCCAAAAATTGGGCCCCACACACCCACCCATTCAGTGGCAGCAGTTGTGCCCCAGTTGTACACTTCACAGCTAGATTTGCATCAAGCACATTCAAAAATACGTCATTCTTATCCGTCCCCAGGATGACACCGGGGTAGGTAGCAAAGTCTTTCCTGATCCCAGCTCTGTTCATCTTGGCTTCTTTTAAAAACACATCAAGCAAGGGTTACTCCAAGCGGAGTCTCCCTTTTTTTCCAAAAATTGGGCCCCACACACCCACCCATTCAGTGGCAGCAGTTGTGCCCCAGTTGTACACTTCACAGCTACATTTGCATCAAGCACATTCAAAAATACGCCATTCTTATCCGTCCCCAGGATGACACCGGGGTAGGTAGCAAAGTCTTTCCTGATCCCAGCTCTGTTCATCTTGGCTTCTTTTAAAAACACATCAAGCAAGGGTTACTCCAAGCGGAGTCTCCCTTTTTTTCCAAAAATTGGGCCCCACACACCCACCCATTCAGTGGCAGCAGTTGTGCCCCAGTTGTACACTTCACAGCTACATTTGCATCAAGCACATTCAAAAATACGCCATTCTTATCCATCCCCAGGATGACACCGGGGTAGGTAGCAAAGTCTTTGCTGACCCATGACTTGTTCATCTTGGCTTCTTTTAAAAACAATGTAAGCAAGGGTTACTCCAAGCGGAGTCTCCCTTTTTTCCAAAAATTGGGCCCCACACACCCACCCATTCAGTGGCAGCACTTGTGCCCTAGTTGTACACTTCACAGCTAGATTTGCATCAAGCACATTCCAAAATACGCCATAATTAACCGTCCCCAGGATGACACCAGGGTAGGTAGCAAAGTCTTTCCTGATCCCAGCTCTGTTCATCTTGGCTTCTTTTAAAAACAATGTAAGCAAGGGTTACTCCAAGCGGAGTCTCCCTTTTTTTCCAAAAATTGGGCCCCACACACCCACCCATTCAGTGGCAGCAGTTGTGCCCCAGTTGTACACTTCACAGCTACATTTGCATCAAGCACATTCAAAAATACGCCATTCTTATCCATCCCCAGGATGACACCGGGGTAGGTAGCAAAGTCTTTGCTGACCCATGACTTGTTCATCTTGGCTTCTTTTAAAAACAATGTAAGCAAGGGTTACTCCAAGCGGAGTCTCCCTTTTTTCCAAAAATTGGGCCCCACACACCGACCCATTCAGTGGCAGCAGTTGTGCCCCAGTTGTACACTTCACAGCTAGATTTGCATCAAGCACATTCAAAAATACGTCATTCTTATCCGTCCCCAGGATGACACCGGGGTAGGTAGCAAAGTCTTTCCTGATCCCAGCTCTGTTCATCTTGGCTTCTTTTAAAAACACATCAAGCAAGGGTTACTCAAAGCGGAGTCTCCCTTTTTTTCAAAAAATTGGGCCCCACACACCCACCCATTCAGTGGCAGCAGTTGTGCCCCAGTTGTACACTTCACAGCTACATTTGCATCAAGCACATTCAAAAATACGCCATTCTTATCTGTCCCCAGGATGACACCGGGGTAGGTATCAAAGTCTTTCCTGATCCCAGCTCTGTTCATCTTGGCTTCTTTTAAAAACACATCAAGCAAGGGTTACTCCAAGCGGAGTCTCCCTTTTTTTCCAAAAATTGGGCCCCACACACCCACCCATTCAGTGGCAGCAGTTGTGCCCCAGTTGTACACTTCACAGCTAGATTTGCATCAAGCACATTCAAAAATACGTCATTCTTATCCGTCCCCAGGATGACACCGGGGTAGGTAGCAAAGTCTTTGCTGACCCATGACTTGTTCATCTTGGCTTCTTTTAAAAACAATGTAAGCAAGGGTTACTCCAAGCGGAGTCTCCCTTTTTTTCCAAAAATTGGGCCCCACACACCCACCCATTCAGTGGCAGCACTTGTGCCCTAGTTGTACACTTCACAGCTAGATTTGCATCAAGCACATTCAAAAATACGCCATTCTTATCCATCCCCAGGATGACACCGGGTTAGGTAGCAAAGTCTTTCCTGATCCCAGCTCTGTTCATCTTGGCTTCTTTTAAAAACACATCAAGCAAGGGTTACTCCAAGCGGAGTCTCCCTTTTTTTCCAAAAATTGGGCCCCACACACCCACCCATTCAGTGGCAGCATTTGTGCCCCAGTTGTACACTTCACAGCTAGATTTGCATCAAGCACATTCAAAAATACGTCATTCTTATCCGTCCCCAGGATGACACCGGGGTAGGTAGCAAAGTCTTTGCTGACCCATGACTTGTTCATCTTGGCTTCTTTTAAAAACAATGTAAGCAAGGGTTACTCCAAGCGGAGTCTCCCTTTTTTTCCAAAAATTGGGCCCCACACACACCCACCCCTTCAGTGGCAGCAGTTGTGCCCTAGTTGTACACTTCACAGCTAGATTTGCATCAAGCACATTCAAAAATACGTCATTCTTATCCGTCCCCAGGATGACACCGGGGTAGGTAGCAAAGTCTTTCCTGATCCCAGCTCTGTTCATCTTGGCTTCTTTTAAAAACACATCAAGCAAGGGTTACACCAAGCGGAGTCTCCCTTTTTTCCAAAAATTGGGCCCCACACACCCACCCATTCAGTGGCAGCACTTGTGCCCTAGTTGTACACTTCACAGCTAGATTTGCATCAAGCACATTCCAAAATACGCCATAATTAACCGTCCCCAGGATGACACCAGGGTAGGTAGCAAAGTCTTTCCTGATCCCAGCTCTGTTCATCTTGGCTTCTTTTAAAAACAATGTAAGCAAGGGTTACTCCAAGCGGAGTCTCCCTTTTTTCCAAAAATTGGGCCCCACACACCCACCCATTCAGTGGCAGCAGTTGTGCCCCAGTTGTACACTTCACAGCTAGATTTGCATCAAGCACATTCAAAAATACGTCATTCTTATCCGTCCCCAGGATGACACCGGGGTAGGTAGCAAAGTCTTTCCTGATCCCAGCTCTGTTCATCTTGGCTTCTTTTAAAAACACATCAAGCAAGGGTTACTCCAAGCGGAGTCTCCCTTTTTTTCCAAAAATTGGGCCCCACACACCCACCCATTCAGTGGCAGCAGTTGTGCCCTAGTTGTACACTTCACAGCTACATTTGCATCAAGCACATTCAAAAATACGCCATTCTTATCCATCCCCAGGATGACACCGGGGTAGGTAGCAAAGTCTTTGCTGACCCATGACTTGTTCATCTTGGCTTCTTTTAAAAACAATGTAAGCAAGGGTTACTCCAAGCGGAGTCTCCTTTTTTTCCAAAAATTGGGCCCCACACACCCACCCATTCAGTGGCAGCAGTTGTGCCCCAGTTGTACACTTCACAGCTAGATTTGCATCAAGCACATTCAAAAATACGTCATTCTTATCCGTCCCCAGGATGACACCGGGGTAGGTAGCAAAGTCTTTCCTGATCCCAGCTCTGTTCATCTTGGCTTCTTTTAAAAACACATCAAGCAAGGGTTACTCCAAGCGGAGTCTCCCTTTTTTTCCAAAAATTGGGCCCCACACACCCACCCATTCAGTGGCAGCAGTTGTGCCCCAGTTGTACACTTCACAGCTACATTTGCATCAAGCACATTCAAAAATACGCCATTCTTATCCGTCCCCAGGATGACACCGGGGTAGGTAGCAAAGTCTTTCCTGATCCCAGCTCTGTTCATCTTGGCTTCTTTTAAAAACACATCAAGCAAGGGTTACTCCAAGCGGAGTCTCCCTTTTTTTCCAAAAATTGGGCCCCACACACCCACCCATTCAGTGGCAGCAGTTGTGCCCCAGTTGTACACTTCACAGCTACATTTGCATCAAGCACATTCAAAAATACGCCATTCTTATCCATCCCCAGGATGACACCGGGGTAGGTAGCAAAGTCTTTGCTGACCCATGACTTGTTCATCTTGGCTTCTTTTAAAAACAATGTAAGCAAGGGTTACTCCAAGCGGAGTCTCCCTTTTTTCCAAAAATTGGGCCCCACACACCCACCCATTCAGTGGCAGCAGTTGTGCCCCAGTTGTACACTTCACAGCTAGATTTGCATCAAGCACATTCAAAAATACGTCATTCTTATCCGTCCCCAGGATGACACCGGGGTAGGTAGCAAAGTCTTTCCTGATCCCAGCTCTGTTCATCTTGGCTTCTTTTAAAAACACATCAAGCAAGGGTTACTCCAAGCGGAGTCTCCCTTTTTTCCAAAAATTGGGCCCCACACACCCACCCATTCAGTGGCAGCACTTGTGCCCTAGTTGTACACTTCACAGCTAGATTTGCATCAAGCACATTCCAAAATACGCCATAATTAACCGTCCCCAGGATGACATCAGGGTAGGTAGCAAAGTCTTTCCTGATCCCAGCTCTGTTCATCTTGGCTTCTTTTAAAAACAATGTAAGCAAGGGTTACTCCAAGCGGAGTCTCCCTTTTTTTCCAAAAATTGGGCCCCACACACCCACCCATTCAGTGGCAGCAGTTGTGCCCCAGTTGTACACTTCACAGCTACATTTGCATCAAGCACATTCAAAAATACGCCATTCTTATCCATCCCCAGGATGACACCGGGGTAGGTAGCAAAGTCTTTGCTGACCCATGACTTGTTCATCTTGGCTTCTTTTAAAAACAATGTAAGCAAGGGTTACTCCAAGCGGAGTCTCCCTTTTTTCCAAAAATTGGGCCCCACACACCGACCCATTCAGTGGCAGCAGTTGTGCCCCAGTTGTACACTTCACAGCTAGATTTGCATCAAGCACATTCAAAAATACGTCATTCTTATCCGTCCCCAGGATGACACCGGGGTAGGTAGCAAAGTCTTTCCTGATCCCAGCTCTGTTCATCTTGGCTTCTTTTAAAAACACATCAAGCAAGGGTTACTCAAAGCGGAGTCTCCCTTTTTTTCAAAAAATTGGGCCCCACACACCCACCCATTCAGTGGCAGCAGTTGTGCCCCAGTTGTACACTTCACAGCTACATTTGCATCAAGCACATTCAAAAATACGCCATTCTTATCTGTCCCCAGGATGACACCGGGGTAGGTAGCAAAGTCTTTCCTGATCCCAGCTCTGTTCATCTTGGCTTCTTTTAAAAACACATCAAGCAAGGGTTACTCCAAGCGGAGTCTCCCTTTTTTTCAAAAAATTGGGCCCCACACACCCACCCATTCAGTGGCAGCAGTTGTGCCCCAGTTGTACACTTCACAGCTAGATTTGCATCAAGCACATTCAAAAATACGTCATTCTTATCCGTCCCCAGGATGACACCGGGGTAGGTAGCAAAGTCTTTGCTGACCCATGACTTGTTCATCTTGGCTTCTTTTAAAAACAATGTAAGCAAGGGTTACTCCAAGCGGAGTCTCCCTTTTTTTCCAAAAATTGGGCCCCACACACCCACCCATTCAGTGGCAGCACTTGTGCCCTAGTTGTACACTTCACAGCTAGATTTGCATCAAGCACATTCAAAAATACGCCATTCTTATCCATCCCCAGGATGACACCGGGTTAGGTAGCAAAGTCTTTCCTGATCCCAGCTCTGTTCATCTTGGCTTCTTTTAAAAACACATCAAGCAAGGGTTACTCCAAGCGGAGTCTCCCTTTTTTTCCAAAAATTGGGCCCCACACACCCACCCATTCAGTGGCAGCATTTGTGCCCCAGTTGTACACTTCACAGCTAGATTTGCATCAAGCACATTCAAAAATACGTCATTCTTATCCGTCCCCAGGATGACACCGGGGTAGGTAGCAAAGTCTTTGCTGACCCATGACTTGTTCATCTTGGCTTCTTTTAAAAACAATGTAAGCAAGGGTTACTCCAAGCGGAGTCTCCCTTTTTTTCCAAAAATTGGGCCCCACACACACACCCATTCAGTGGCAGCACTTGTGCCCTAGTTGTACACTTCACAGCTAGATTTGCATCAAGCACATTCCAAAATACGCCATAATTAACCGTCCCCAGGATGACACCAGGGTAGGTAGCAAAGTCTTTCCTGATCCCAGCTCTGTTCATCTTGGCTTCTTTTAAAAACAATGTAAGCAAGGGTTACTCCAAGCGGAGTCTCCCTTTTTTCCAAAAATTGGGCCCCACACACACCCACCCCTTCAGTGGCAGCAGTTGTGCCCTAGTTGTACACTTCACAGCTAGATTTGCATCAAGCACATTCAAAAATACGTCATTCTTATCCGTCCCCAGGATGACACCGGGGTAGGTAGCAAAGTCTTTCCTGATCCCAGCTCTGTTCATCTTGGCTTCTTTTAAAAACACATCAAGCAAGGGTTACTCCAAGCGGAGTCTCCCTTTTTTCCAAAAATTGGGCCCCACACACCCACCCATTCAGTGGCAGCACTTGTGCCCTAGTTGTACACTTCACAGCTAGATTTGCATCAAGCACATTCCAAAATACGCCATAATTAACCGTCCCCAGGATGACACCAGGGTAGGTAGCAAAGTCTTTCCTGATCCCAGCTCTGTTCATCTTGGCTTCTTTTAAAAACAATGTAAGCAAGGGTTACTCCAAGCGGAGTCTCCCTTTTTTCCAAAAATTGGGCCCCACACACACCCACCCCTTCAGTGGCAGCAGTTGTGCCCTAGTTGTACACTTCACAGCTAGATTTGCATCAAGCACATTCAAAAATACGTCATTCTTATCCGTCCCCAGGATGACACCGGGGTAGGTAGCAAAGTCTTTCCTGATCCCAGCTCTGTTCATCTTGGCTTCTTTTAAAAACACATCAAGCAAGGGTTACTCCAAGCGGAGTCTCCCTTTTTTCCAAAAATTGGGCCCCACACACCCACCCATTCAGTGGCAGCACTTGTGCCCTAGTTGTACACTTCACAGCTAGATTTGCATCAAGCACATTCAAAAATACGTCATTCTTATCCGTCCCCAGGATGACACCGGGGTAGGTAGCAAAGTCTTTCCTGATCCCAGCTCTGTTCATCTTGGCTTCTTTTAAAAACACATCAAGCAAGGGTTACTCCAAGCGGAGTCTCCCTTTTTTTCCAAAAATTGGGCCCCACACACCCACCCATTCAGTGGCAGCAGTTGTGCCCCAGTTGTACACTTCACAGCTAGATTTGCATCAAGCACATTCAAAAATACGTCATTCTTATCCGTCCCCAGGATGACACCGGGGTAGGTAGCAAAATCTTTGCTGACCCATGACTTGTTCATCTTGGCTTCTTTTAAAAACAATGTAAGCAAGGGTTACTCCAAGCGGAGTCTCCCTTTTTTTCCAAAAATTGGGCCCCACACACCCACCCATTCAGTGGCAGCACTTGTGCCCTAGTTGTACACTTCACAGCTAGATTTGCATCAAGCACATTCCAAAATACGCCATAATTAACCGTCCCCAGGATGACACCAGGGTAGGTAGCAAAGTCTTTCCTGATCCCAGCTCTGTTCATCTTGGCTTCTTTTAAAAACAATGTAAGCAAGGGTTACTCCAAGCGGAGTCTCCCTTTTTTCCAAAAATTGGGCCCCACACACCCACCCATTCAGTGGCAGCAGTTGTGCCCCAGTTGTACACTTCACAGCTACATTTGCATCAAGCACATTCAAAAATACGCCATTCTTATCCGTCCCCAGGATGACACCGGGGTAGGTAGCAAAGTCTTTCCTGATCCCAGCTCTGTTCATCTTGGCTTCTTTTAAAAACACATCAAGCAAGGGTTACTCCAAGCGGAGTCTCCCTTTTTTTCCAAAAATTGGGCCCCACACACCCACCCATTCAGTGGCAGCAGTTGTGCCCTAGTTGTACACTTCACAGCTACATTTGCATCAAGCACATTCAAAAATACGCCATTCTTATCCATCCCCAGGATGACACCGGGGTAGGTAGCAAAGTCTTTGCTGACCCATGACTTGTTCATCTTGGCTTCTTTTAAAAACAATGTAAGCAAGGGTTACTCCAAGCGGAGTCTCCCTTTTTTCCAAAAATTGGGCCCCACACACCCACCCATTCAGTGGCAGCAGTTGTGCCCCAGTTGTACACTTCACAGCTAGATTTGCATCAAGCACATTCAAAAATACGTCATTCTTATCCGTCCCCAGGATGACACCGGGGTAGGTAGCAAAGTCTTTCCTGATCCCAGCTCTGTTCATCTTGGCTTCTTTTAAAAACACATCAAGCAAGGGTTACTCCAAGCGGAGTCTCCCTTTTTTTCCAAAAATTGGGCCCCACACACCCACCCATTCAGTGGCAGCAGTTGTGCCCCAGTTGTACACTTCACAGCTACATTTGCATCAAGCACATTCAAAAATACGCCATTCTTATCCGTCCCCAGGATGACACCGGGGTAGGTAGCAAAGTCTTTCCTGATCCCAGCTCTGTTCATCTTGGCTTCTTTTAAAAACACATCAAGCAAGGGTTACTCCAAGCGGAGTCTCCCTTTTTTTCCAAAAATTGGGCCCCACACACCCACCCATTCAGTGGCAGCAGTTGTGCCCCAGTTGTACACTTCACAGCTAGATTTGCATCAAGCACATTCAAAAATACGTCATTCTTATCCGTCCCCAGGATGACACCGGGGTAGGTAGCAAAGTCTTTGCTGACCCATGACTTGTTCATCTTGGCTTCTTTTAAAAACAATGTAAGCAAGGATTACTCCAAGCGGAGTCTCCCTTTTTTTCCAAAAATTGGGCCCCACACACCCACCCATTCAGTGGCAGCACTTGTGCCCTAGTTGTACACTTCACAGCTAGATTTGCATCAAGCACATTCAAAAATACGCCATTCTTATCCATCCCCAGGATGACACCGGGGTAGGTAGCAAAGTCTTTCCTGATCCCAGCTCTGTTCATCTTGGCTTCTTTTAAAAACACATCAAGCAAGGGTTACTCCAAGCGGAGTCTCCCTTTTTTTCCAAAAATTGGGCCCCACACACCCACCCATTCAGTGGCAGCAGTTGTGCCCCAGTTGTACACTTCACAGCTAGATTTGCATCAAGCACATTCAAAAATACGTCATTCTTATCCGTCCCCAGGATGACACCGGGGTAGGTAGCAAAGTCTTTGCTGACCCATGACTTGTTCATCTTGGCTTCTTTTAAAAACAATGTAAGCAAGGGTTACTCCAAGCGGAGTCTCCCTTTTTTTCCAAAAATTGGGCCCCACACACCCACCCATTCAGTGGCAGCACTTGTGCCCTAGTTGTACACTTCACAGCTAGATTTGCATCAAGCACATTCAAAAATACGCCATTCTTATCCATCCCCAGGATGACACCGGGGTAGGTAGCAAAGTCTTTCCTGATCCCAGCTCTGTTCATCTTGGCTTCTTTTAAAAACACATCAAGCAAGGGTTACTCCAAGCGGAGTCTCCCTTTTTTTCCAAAAATTGGGCCCCACACACCCACCCATTCAGTGGCAGCAGTTGTGCCCCAGTTGTACACTTCACAGCTAGATTTGCATCAAGCACATTCAAAAATACGTCATTCTTATCCGTCCCCAGGATGACACCGGGGTAGGTAGCAAAGTCTTTGCTGAACCATGACTTGTTCATCTTGGCTTCTTTTAAAAACAATGTAAGCAAGGGTTACTCCAAGCGGAGTCTCCCTTTTTTTCCAAAAATTGGGCCCCACACACCCACCCATTCAGTGGCAGCACTTGTGCCCTAGTTGTACACTTCACAGCTAGATTTGCATCAAGCACATTCCAAAATACGCCATAATTAACCGTCCCCAGGATGACACCAGGGTAGGTAGCAAAGTCTTTCCTGATCCCAGCTCTGTTCATCTTGGCTTCTTTTAAAAACAATGTAAGCAAGGGTTACTCCAAGCGGAGTCTCCCTTTTTTCCAAAAATTGGGCCCCACACACACCCACCCCTTCAGTGGCAGCAGTTGTGCCCTAGTTGTACACTTCACAGCTAGATTTGCATCAAGCACATTCAAAAATACGTCATTCTTATCCGTCCCCAGGATGACACCGGGGTAGGTAGCAAAGTCTTTCCTGATCCCAGCTCTGTTCATCTTGGCTTCTTTTAAAAACACATCAAGCAAGGGTTACTCCAAGCGGAGTCTCCCTTTTTTCCAAAAATTGGGCCCCACACACCCACCCATTCAGTGGCAGCACTTGTGCCCTAGTTGTACACTTCACAGCTACATTTGCATCAAGCACATTCCAAAATACGCCATAATTAACCGTCCCCAGGATGACACCAGGGTAGGTAGCAAAGTCTTTCCTGATCCCAGCTCTGTTCATCTTGGCTTCTTTTAAAAACACATCAAGCAAGGGTTACTCCAAGCGGAGTCTCCCTTTTTTTCCAAAAATTGGGCCCCACACACCCACCCATTCAGTGGCAGCAGTTGTGCCCTAGTTGTACACTTCACAGCTACATTTGCATCAAGCACATTCAAAAATACGCCATTCTTATCCATCCCCAGGATGACACCGGGGTAGGTAGCAAAGTCTTTGCTGACCCATGACTTGTTCATCTTGGCTTCTTTTAAAAACAATGTAAGCAAGGGTTACTCCAAGCGGAGTCTCCCTTTTTTCCAAAAATCGGGCCCCACACACCCACCCATTCAGTGGCAGCAGTTGTGCCCCAGTTGTACACTTCACAGCTAGATTTGCATCAAGCACATTCAAAAATACGTCATTCTTATCCGTCCCCAGGATGACACCGGGGTAGGTAGCAAAGTCTTTCCTGATCCCAGCTCTGTTCATCTTGGCTTCTTTTAAAAACACTTCAAGCAAGGGTTACTCCAAGCGGAGTCTCCCTTTTTTTCCAAAAATTGGGCCCCACACACCCACCCATTCAGTGGCAGCACTTGTGCCCTAGTTGTACACTTCACAGCTAGATTTGCATCAAGCACATTCAAAAATACGCCATTCTTATCCATCCCCAGGATGACACCGGGGTAGGTAGCAAAGTCTTTCCTGATCCCAGCTCTGTTCATCTTGGCTTCTTTTAAAAACACATCAAGCAAGGGTTACTCCAAGCGGAGTCTCCCTTTTTTTCCAAAAATTGGGCCCCACACACCCACCCATTCAGTGGCAGCAGTTGTGCCCCAGTTGTACACTTCACAGCTAGATTTGCATCAAGCACATTCAAAAATACGTCATTCTTATCCGTCCCCAGGATGACACCGGGGTAGGTAGCAAAGTCTTTGCTGACCCATGACTTGTTCATCTTGGCTTCTTTTAAAAACAATGTAAGCAAGGGTTACTCCAAGCGGAGTCTCCCTTTTTTTCCAAAAATTGGGCCCCACACACCCACCCATTCAGTGGCAGCACTTGTGCCCTAGTTGTACACTTCACAGCTAGATTTGCATCAAGCACATTCAAAAATACGCCATTCTTATCCATCCCCAGGATGACACCGGGGTAGGTAGCAAAGTCTTTCCTGATCCCAGCTCTGTTCATCTTGGCTTCTTTTAAAAACACATCAAGCAAGGGTTACTCCAAGCGGAGTCTCCCTTTTTTTCCAAAAATTGGGCCCCACACACCCACCCATTTAGTGGCAGCAGTTGTGCCCCAGTTGTACACTTCACAGCTAGATTTGCATCAAGCACATTCAAAAATACGTCATTCTTATCCGTCCCCAGGATGACACCGGGGTAGGTAGCAAAGTCTTTGCTGACCCATGACTTGTTCATCTTGGCTTCTTTTAAAAACAATGTAAGCAAGGGTTACTCCAAGCGGAGTCTCCCTTTTTTTCCAAAAATTGGGCCCCACACACCCACCCATTCAGTGGCAGCACTTGTGCCCTAGTTGTACACTTCACAGCTAGATTTGCATCAAGCACATTCCAAAATACGCCATAATTAACCGTCCCCAGGATGACACCAGGGTAGGTAGCAAAGTCTTTCCTGATCCCAGCTCTGTTCATCTTGGCTTCTTTTAAAAACAATGTAAGCAAGGGTTACTCCAAGCGGAGTCTCCCTTTTTTCCAAAAATTGGGCCCCACACACACCCACCCCTTCAGTGGCAGCAGTTGTGCCCTAGTTGTACACTTCACAGCTACATTTGCATCAAGCACATTCAAAAATACGCCATTCTTATCCGTCCCCAGGATGACACCGGGGTAGGTAGCAAAGTCTTTCCTGATCCCAGCTCTGTTCATCTTGGCTTCTTTTAAAAACACATCAAGCAAGGGTTACTCCAAGCGGAGTCTCCCTTTTTTTCCAAAAATTGGGCCCCACACACCCACCCATTCAGTGGCAGCAGTTGTGCCC
This sequence comes from Anomaloglossus baeobatrachus, assembly GCF_048569485.1. Lineage (NCBI taxonomy): Eukaryota > Metazoa > Chordata > Amphibia > Anura > Aromobatidae > Anomaloglossus > Anomaloglossus baeobatrachus. Next base: position 382,599,673 of record NC_134355.1, on the reverse strand, counting down.
CAGTTGTACACTTCACAGCTACATTTGCATCAAGCACATTCAAAAATACGCCATTCTTATCCGTCCCCAGGATGACACCGGGGTAGGTAGCAAAGTCTTTCCTGATCCCAGCTCTGTTCATCTTGGCTTCTTTTAAAAACACATCAAGCAAGGGTTACTCCAAGCGGAGTCTCCCTTTTTTTCCAAAAATTGGGCCCCACACACCCACCCATTCAGTGGCAGCAGTTGTGCCCTAGTTGTACACTTCACAGCTACATTTGCATCAAGCACATTCAAAAATACGCCATTCTTATCCATCCCCAGGATGACACCGGGGTAGGTAGCAAAGTCTTTGCTGACCCATGACTTGTTCATCTTGGCTTCTTTTAAAAACAATGTAAGCAAGGGTTACTCCAAGCGGAGTCTCCCTTTTTTCCAAAAATTGGGCCCCACACACCCACCCATTCAGTGGCAGCAGTTGTGCCCCAGTTGTACACTTCACAGCTAGATTTGCATCAAGCACATTCAAAAATACGTCATTCTTATCCGTCCCCAGGATGACACCGGGGTAGGTAGCAAAGTCTTTCCTGATCCCAGCTCTGTTCATCTTGGCTTCTTTTAAAAACACATCAAGCAAGGGTTACTCCAAGCGGAGTCTCCCTTTTTTTCCAAAAATTGGGCCCCACACACCCACCCATTCAGTGGCAGCAGTTGTGCCCCAGTTGTACACTTCACAGCTACATTTGCATCAAGCACATTCAAAAATACGCCATTCTTATCCGTCCCCAGGATGACACCGGGGTAGGTAGCAAAGTCTTTCCTGATCCCAGCTCTGTTCATCTTGGCTTCTTTTAAAAACAATGTAAGCAAGGGTTACTCCAAGCGGAGTCTCCCTTTTTTCCAAAAATTGGGCCCCACACACCCACCCATTCAGTGGCAGCAGTTGTGCCCCAGTTGTACACTTCACAGCTACATTTGCATCAAGCACATTCAAAAATACGCCATTCTTATCCGTCCCCAGGATGACACCGGGGTAGGTAGCAAAGTCTTTCCTGATCCCAGCTCTGTTCATCTTGGCTTCTTTTAAAAACAATGTAAGCAAGGGTTACTCCAAGCGGAGTCTCCCTTTTTTTCCAAAAATTGGGCCCCACACACCCACCCATTCAGTGGCAGCAGTTGTGCCCCAGTTGTACACTTCACAGCTACATTTGCATCAAGCACATTCAAAAATACGCCATTCTTATCCGTCCCCAGGATGACACCGGGGTAGGTAGCAAAGTCTTTCCTGATCCCAGCTCTGTTCATCTTGGCTTCTTTTAAAAACAATGTAAGCAAGGGTTACTCCAAGCGGAGTCTCCCTTTTTTCCAAAAATTGGGCCCCACACACCCACCCATTCAGTGGCAGCAGTTGTGCCCCAGTTGTACACTTCACAGCTAGATTTGCATCAAGCACATTCAAAAATACGTCATTCTTATCCGTCCCCAGGATGACACCGGGGTAGGTAGCAAAGTCTTTCCTGATCCCAGCTTTGTTCATCTTGGCTTCTTTTAAAAACACATCAAGCAAGGGTTACTCCAAGCGGAGTCTCCCTTTTTTTCCAAAAATTGGGCCCCACACACCCACCCATTCAGTGGCAGCAGTTGTGCCCCAGTTGTACACTTCACAGCTACATTTGCATCAAGCACATTCAAAAATATGCCATTCTTATCCGTCCCCAGGATGACACCGGGGTAGGTAGCAAAGTCTTTCCTGATCCCAGCTCTGTTCATCTTGGCTTCTTTTAAAAACAATGTAAGCAAGGGTTACTCCAAGCGGAGTCTCCCTTTTTTTCCAAAAATTGTGCCCCACACACACCCACCCATTCAGTGGCAGCACTTGTGCCCTAGTTGTACACTTCACAGCTAGATTTGCATCAAGCACATTCAAAATCCACAAGCATTTACTCTCCCCAGGATGACACAGGGGTTGTAAATTCCTTCTGGATCCATGACTTGTTCATTTTGATGAACGTCAGTCTGTCCACATTGTCACTGGACAGACGCGTGCGCTTATCTGTCAGCACACACCCAGCAGCACTGAAGACACGTTCAGAGACAACGCTGGCAGCTGGACACGACAAAATCTCTAAGGCGTAAGTTGCGAGCTCTGGCCATTTTTCTAGGTTTGAAGCCCAAAAGGAGCAAGGCTCCAGTTGCACAGTCATGGCATCGATGTTCATTTGGAGATACTCCTGTATCATCCTCTCCAGCCGTTGACTATGTGTCAGACTTGTTGTCTCTGGTGGCCTTGCAAAGGAGGGTCTAAAAAAATTATGAAAAGATTCCATAAAATTGCTGTTACCAGCACCAGATACGGTCCTACTGGTACGTGTAGACTGTTGAAGATGACGAGACCGTCCCATGTTTGTCAAGTTACAACTGGGAGATTCACTCCCTGCACCTGCACGGTTGTTTGGTGGAAAAGCAGATCTAAGATCGAGTAACAGCTTCTGCTGATACTCCTGCATACGTGCGTCCCTTTCTATGGCTGGAATTATGTCACAAAATTTGGACTTGTACCGGGGATCTAATAGTGTGGCAAGCCAGTAGTCATCATCACTTCTAATTTTGACAATACGAGGGTCATGTTGGAGGTAGTGCAACAAGAAGGCACTCATGTGTCTTGCGCAGCCATGTGGACCAAGTCCACGCTGTGTTTGTGGCATAGAGGTGCTAACCGTTCTTTCTTCCTCTGACATCTCCCCCCAACCTCTTTCAACTGAAATTTGACCAAGGTCTCCCTCATCTGCTGAGTCTTCCATGTCCATGGACAGTTCGTCCTCCATTTCTTCATGTCCTCCTGCACCTTCCTAAACATCTCGCCTGCTACCATGCGCCCTTGTTGATCCCTGTACCCCATGCTCCCATGCCTGGCGCCTTGGTGATGATGAACGTCTGGACCTTGGTGATGTTGTTGTGTCTTGCGCATATGAATCCTCCTGTAGCTCATCCCCTTCCTGTTGTCCCACCCCCTGACTCCGAATAGTGTTTAGCGTGTGTTCCAGCATGTAAATGACTGGAATCGTCATGCTGATAATGGCATTGTCAGCGCTAAACATATTCGTCGCCATGTCGAAACTGTGCAGAAGGGTGCATAGGTCCTTGATCTGAGACCACTCCATCAGGGTGATCTGCCCCACCCCTGCATCTCGTTGGCCCAGGCTATACGTCATGACGTATTGCACCAGGGCACGGCGGTGCTGCCACAGTCGCTGTAACATGTGGAGAGTTGAATTCCAGCGTGTCGCCACATCGCATTTCAGGCGATGAACCGGCAGGCCGAAAGACTTCTGGAGCGATGCAAGTCGCTCAGCTGCGGCGCTTGAACGGCGGAAGTGAGCAGACAGTTTTCGTGCCCTGTTCAGAAGGCCATCTAGGCCGGGATACTGTGTTAAAAATTGCTGCACGACAAGGTTCAACACGTGAGCCATACAAGGTACGTGTGTCACCTTGCCCAGGCGAAGGGCCGCACCCAGGTTTGCAGCATTGTCGCACACGGCCTTACCAGGCTGCAGGTTGAGTGGAGACAACCATTTATTAAACTCGTACCGCAGAGCTGACCACAACTCCTCAGCTGTGTGACTCTTATTCCCAAGACATGTCAAGCTAAAGACCGCCTGATGCCGTTGCGCTCTGCTGCCAGCATAGTAATGAGGGGTGCGTGATTCCTTCTGCGCAGTGAGAACGCTGGTGGCCTGACCAGGCAGGCTTGGGGCGGAGGTGGAGGACCCAGATGAGGTGGAGGATGCAGAAGCAGTGGCGGAACTTGGACAGACAGAGGATTGACACACAAGTCGTGGGGACGGCAAGACTTGTGCAGCAGACCCTTCACCATCTATCACCATAGTTACCCAGTGCCCAGTCAGCGACATGTAACGTCCCTGTCCATGCTTACTGGTCCAAGTATCGGTGGTGAAATGCACCCGTTCACACACAGAGTTTCTCAAGGAAGCGGTGATGTTGTGTGCGACATGCTGGTGTAGCGCGGGCACACCTTTCTTAGAGAAGTAGTGGCGACTAGGCATCTGGTACTGGGGCACAGCGACAGACATAAGGTCTCTAAAATCCTGTGTGTCCACTAGGCGAAAAGGCAGCATTTCGGTAGCCAACAGCTTACAGAGGGATAGAGTCAACCTCTTAGCTTTGTCATGGGTCGGAGGAAGTGGCCTTTTATTTGACCACATCTGAGGGACAGAGATCTGGCTGCTGTGTGTAGACGGTGTTGAGTAGGGTGTCCCTGGAAAAATGCAGGTTTGTGAGGAAAGTGCAGGCGGAGACATGATGTTGCCTTCATCCAACGTTGGTGCTATCGATGTCTGAGAGAGCTGTACACACTCACTTGTTTCCCCTTCCAAACCAACTGACGACCTTACAAGCAAACTGCCTGTTGCGGTTACAGTGGTGGAAGTTTTGCGTGGAAAAACAGGTGTGACAGCTATCCCCACAGTCCTAGAAGATGAAGAGCGCGCGGATGCACTGGAAGGGGCGGGCGGTGGATGGTTCGCTCCGCTAGGCCGCATTGCAGCACGGTGAGCTTCCCACCGGGACTTATGATATTTAGTCATGTGACGATTCATGGAAGAAGTTGTCAAACTGCTGAGGTTTTGACCTCTACTAACAGAATCATGACAAATGTTACATATCACATGAGTTGGGCGATCTTTTTCGATGTGAAAAAAGGACCAGGCTAGGCAAGGCTTAGAGGCCATGCGACCTGTTGATCCACCCCGAATAATGCTCATAGGCAGAGTGGTGGCTGAGGATGCAGTTGTAGACGTGCTACCAGTGCTCCGACTCTGTCCAGGAAGGCGCAAGGTAACTTCGTCGTCGGTTGCATCCTCCTCCACCGCCTCTGTTGACCTCCTCGAGTGCCTGACTGGGGGTTGACAGTAGGTGGGATCTAGAACGTCATCATCAATTGTTGTGTTTGCACTCCCCTCCCCCTCAGACCGAGCCTCTTCTTGCCCTGACCGAATATTTAAGTTGTCATCCCAATCGGGTATCTGCGTCTCATCTTCATCAGTATGTTCCTCATTGTCTATAACCACAGGTGTTACAGTTTGTGACAAAGGGTCAACATTATGCTCAGAAACTTGGTCCTCACGGCCTGAATCAGAGTCACAAAGGTTCTGGGCATCACTGCAGACCATTTCCTGTTCTGTACTCACTGTAGCTTGGGAGCAGACCTCTGATTCCCAGGCTATAGTGTGACTGAACAGCTCTGCAGACTCAGCCATCTCAGTTCCACCATACTGTGCAGGGCTGATGGAGACTTCAGAGCTGCGAGAAATCAAGTGTGATTGGGATGACAACTCAGAGGACTGGTGTTTTTTGGATGCGGTACTTGAAGTGGCTGAGAGGGCACTTGTTGGACCACTTGAGATCCATTCAAGCATTTTCCTTTTTTGCCCATCATCTACCTTTGTTCCTCTTGTTCGTGTCCGTAAAAAAGGGAGCACATCGGATTGTCCACAATAAGTAGTAGACATCTTACTTTTGCTAGTAGATGGTCTATCTGCAGCAGATGATAATGGAGCTTTGCCACCTTCCCCACTGACAAAACCTTTTTTGCCTTTTCCACCACGCCTCTTCCCCTTTCCACCAGCATCTGTCATTTTGCCACTCATGTTGATTGCGACAAGATTGTGGACTGAAAATGTGGTAGTAAAAATTGAGAGGTGGTGAAGATTGCAGTGTTGGTCTAGCTTTATTAACAGCAGAATAATAAAGAATAAATATCCCTGACAATGTAACTTAGTTATAATTAGTTGGAGTGTGCAACGCAGGCAGACGTGCTGCAAATGTCTTGGCACTAGTGGGACTAAAGCAAAGTCCAATAGCCACGTATAGGATGCCACTAGGTACACTGAGTGTTTGCTAGTATAATGGCTTAGTTATAATTAGTTGGAGTGTGCAACGAAGGCAGATGCGCTCTGCAAATGTCTTGGCACTAGTGGGACTATAGCAAAGTCCAATAGCCACGTATAGGATGCCACTAGGTACACTGAGTGTGTGCTAGTATAATGGCTTAGTTATAATTAGTTGGAGTGTGCAACGCAGGCAGATGCGTTCTGCAAATGTCTTGGCACTAGTGGGACTAAAGCAAAGTCCAATAGCCACGTATAGGATGCCACTAGGTACACTAAGTGTTTGCTAGTATAATGGCTTAGTTATAATTAGTTGGAGTGTGCAACGCAGGCAGATGCGCTCTGCAAATGTCTTGGCACTAGTGGGACTATAGCAAAGTCCAATAGCCACGTATAGGATGCCACTAGGTACACTGAGTGTTTGCTAGTATAATGGCTTAGTTATAATTAGTTGGAGTGTGCAACGCAGGCAGATGCGCTCTGCAAATGTCTTGGCACTAGTGGGACTATAGCAAAGTCCAATAGCCACGTATAGGATGCCACTAGGTACACTGAGTGTGTGCTAGTATAATGGCTTAGTTATAATTAGTTGGAGTGTGCAACGCAGGCAGATGCGTTCTGCAAATGTCTTGGCACTAGTGGGACTATAGCAAAGTCCAAAAGTCCAATAGCCACGTATAGGATGCCACTAGGTACACTGAGTGTTTGCTAGTATAATGGCTTAGTTATAATTAGTTGGAGTGTGCAACGCAGGCACATGCGCTCTGCAAATGTCTTGGCACTAGTGGGACTATAGCAAAGTCCAATAGCCACGTATAGGATGCCACTAGGTACACTGAGTGTGTGCTAGTATAATGGCTTAGTTATAATTAGTTGGAGTGTGCAACGCAGGCAGATGCGTTCTGCAAATGTCTTGGCACTAGTGGGACTAAAGCAAAGTCCAATAGCCACGTATAGGATGCCACTAGGTACACTAAGTGTTTGCTAGTATAATGGCTTAGTTATAATTAGTTGGAGTGTGCAACGCAGGCAGATGCGCTCTGCAAATGTCTTGGCACTAGTGGGACTATAGCAAAGTCCAATAGCCACGTATAGGATGCCACTAGGTACACTGAGTGTTTGCTAGTATAATGGCTTAGTTATAATTAGTTGGAGTGTGCAACGCAGGCAGATGCGCTCTGCAAATGTCTTGGCACTAGTGGGACTATAGCAAAGTCCAATAGCCACGTATAGGATGCCACTAGGTACACTGAGTGTGTGCTAGTATAATGGCTTAGTTATAATTAGTTGGAGTGTGCAACGCAGGCAGATGCGTTCTGCAAATGTCTTGGCACTAGTGGGACTAAAGCAAAGTCCAATAGCTACGTATAGGATGCCACTAGGTACACTAAGTGTTTGCTAGTATAATGGCTTAGTTATAATTAGTTGGAGTGTGCAACGCAGGCAGATGCGCTCTGCAAATGTCTTGGCACTAGTGGGACTATAGCAAAGTCCAATAGCAACGTATAGGATGCCACTAGGTACACTGAGTGTGTGCTAGTATAATGGCTTAGTTATAATTAGTTGGAGTGTGCAACGCAGGCAGATGCGCTCTGCAAATGTCTTGGCACTAGTGGGACTATAGCAAAGTCCAATAGCCACGTATAGGATGCCACTAGGTACACTGAGTGTGTGCTAGTATAATGGCTTAGTTATAATTAGTTGGAGTGTGCAACGCAGGCAGATGCGTTCTGCAAATGTCTTGGCACTAGTGGGACTAAAGCAAAGTCCAATAGCCACGTATAGGATGCCACTAGGTACACTAAGTGTTTGCTAGTATAATGGCTTAGTTATAATTAGTTGGAGTGTGCAACGCAGGCAGATGCGCTCTGCAAATGTCTTGGCACTAGTGGGACTATAGCAAAGTCCAATAGCCACGTATAGGATGCCACTAGGTACACTAAGTGTTTGCTAGTATAATGGCTTAGTTATAATTAGTTGGAGTGTGCAACGCAGGCAGATGCGCTCTGCAAATGTCTTGGCACTAGTGGGACTATAGCAAAGTCCAATAGCCACGTATAGGATGCCACTAGGTACACTGAGTGTTTGCTAGTATAATGGCTTAGTTATAATTAGTTGGAGTGTGCAACGCAGGCAGATGCGCTCTGCAAATGTCTTGGCACTAGTGGGACTATAGCAAAGTCCAATAGCCACGTATAGGATGCCACTAGGTACACTGAGTGTGTGCTAGTATAATGGCTTAGTTATAATTAGTTGGAGTGTGCAACGCAGGCAGATGCGCTCTGCAAATGTCTTGGCACTAGTGGGACTATAGCAAAGTCCAATAGCCACGTATAGGATGCCACTAGGTACACTGAGTGTGTGCTAGTATAATGGCTTAGTTATAATTAGTTGGAGTGTGCAACGCAGGCAGATGCGTTCTGCAAATGTCTTGGCACTAGTGGGACTAAAGCAAAGTCCAATAGCCACGTATAGGATGCCACTAGGTACACTAAGTGTTTGCTAGTATAATGGCTTAGTTATAATTAGTTGGAGTGTGCAACGCAGGCAGATGCGCTCTGCAAATGTCTTGGCACTAGTGGGACTATAGCAAAGTCCAATAGCCACGTATAGGATGCCACTAGGTACACTGAGTGTGTGCTAGTATAATGGCTTAGTTATAATTAGTTGGAGTGTCCAAACACAGGCAGATGCGCTCTGCAAATGTCTTGGCACTAGTGGGACTATAGCAAAGTCCAATAGCCACGTATAGGATGCCACTAGGTACACTGAGTGTGTGCTAGTATAATGGCTTAGTTATAATTAGTTGGAGTGTGCAACGCAGGCAGATGCGTTCTGCAAATGTCTTGGCACTAGTGGGACTAAAGCAAAGTCCAATAGCCACGTATAGGATGCCACTAGGTACACTGAGTGTGTGCTAGTATAATGGCTTAGTTATAATTAGTTGGAGTGTGCAACGCAGGCAGATGCGCTCTGCAAATGTCTTGGCACTAGTGGGACTATAGCAAAGTCCAATAGCCACGTATAGGATGCCACTAGGTACACTAAGTGTTTGCTAGTATAATGGCTTAGTTATAATTAGTTGGAGTGTGCAACGCAGGCAGATGCGCTCTGCAAATGTCTTGGCACTAGTGGGACTATAGCAAAGTCCAATAGCCACGTATAGGATGCCACTAGGTACACTGAGTGTGTGCTAGTATAATGGCTTAGTTATAATTAGTTGGAGTGTGCAACGCAGGCAGATGCGCTCTGCAAATGTCTTGGCACTAGTGGGACTATAGCAAAGTCCAATAGCCACGTATAGGATGCCACTAGGTACACTGAGTGTGTGCTAGTATAATGGCTTAGTTATAATTAGTTGGAGTGTGCAACGCAGGCAGATGCGTTCTGCAAATGTCTTGGCACTAGTGGGACTAAAGCAAAGTCCAATAGCCACGTATAGGATGCCACTAGGTACACTAAGTGTTTGCTAGTATAATGGCTTAGTTATAATTAGTTGGAGTGTGCAACGCAGGCAGAGGCGCTCTGCAAATGTCTTGGCACTAGTGGGACTATAGCAAAGTCCAATAGCCACGTATAGGATGCCACTAGGTACACTGAGTGTTTGCTAGTATAATGGCTTAGTTATAATTAGTTGTAGTGTGCAATGCAGGCAGACGTGCTCTGCAAATGTCTTTGCACTAGTGGGACTATAGCAAAGTCCAATAGCCACAGATAGGATGCCACTAGGTACACTGAGTGTTTGCTAGTATAATGGCTTAGTTATGAGTTGGAGTGTGCAGAGGACAAGAGGGTACAGTGGCAGGATTGTGGTGCTCTGGGTAGAGGAATGGAAGCCTGCCTTTCTATTCCCTCCTAATGGTGAAATGCAGGGAGGAAATCCCTGACCTTGGCTGCACAGACGCTGGCGCTGTTTTCAGGACCTGTCACCTTAACTCTGACCCTGCCGGTTTGAGCCCTTAAAAGGACTGCTATAAAGTGCTCTCCCTATGCTGTCTAACGCTGTGTATGCAGCGCATACAGCTGTATCGGCTATAGGACTCAGGATGACGGAGCTGCGACAGTGATGTCTGACACCCAAGACGCAGAAGGCAGATAATGGCGTTCGTGAAGAAAATGTCCGGTTTTATAATGCAGGGACATGTGACATGCAGATCCTATCACACATGCCGTTGCTTCTCTGGCTCAAAGTCCACTTAGCTGTGTGTGTGTCTATGATTGGCTGACATGCTGGCCCGCCCCACAAGACGCGCGCGCTTAGGGAAGGAAGACAAGAAAAAAAAAAAAAAAAATGGCGATCGCCATTATAGAAACAGCAGTGATCTGAAGGCGCTGTTCACGCACACTATACACTGAAATGTGATAATAGTTTGATTCACAGAGTGACTTACACTATTACAGCAGAAACCAAGCTATGATTTAGCTGTTTTTTGGCTGCTAGAACCGTTCTCGAACGTTTCTAGAACTATCGAGCTTTTGCAAAAAGCTCGAGTTCTAGTTCGATCTAGAACATGCCCCAAAATCACTCGAGCCTAGAACTGGAGAACCACGAACCACGAACCGCGCTCAACTCTACTCATGAACAAAGTACATTTTAGTTAATAGGACCCATTACACAGTACATAGCAGGGACACATACGGTATATAAGATTATCTCAGCACAGGATCATTTTTTTTTAAAAAACATCCAATTGTGTAAATTATTGTTACTCCAAGATCTATTAACAAAAATGTACTTTTTTTGTGGGACAAACCCTTTAACACAACTATACTACATTACATATATATTTAGAAAACTTTAGAGAATGACATTTATGTTGAGAGTGATTCTTTAAGAAATATGAAGTTAAAGAGTAAGAGAATATGAAGAAAAGTCAAAACTTACCCTAAGTAGAAAATTTGTGGCAAGTTCTTGATACCGAGGTGAATTTGGATCACTGAGCTCAGATGTAAATTCTTGGTTTTTGAGGGTAATTGTGAATTCTACAATCTGCTGTTTTGGATGTGCAGGTATTAAGTTAGTAACTTCTGTTCCCTAAAAATGGAATAAAACAAAATCAAAAAACCTTAATAGTTTGATTAAAACTATGATCCACTAAAGTTCATATTATTCTATCTATCTATCTATCTATCCCTCTATCTATCTATCTATCTATCTATCTATCTATCTATCTATCTATCTATCCCTCTATCTGTCATCCAGCCATCATCTATCAATCCATTATCTGTCTATCTATCTATTTATCTATCTACAGTATCTATCTATCTATCTATCTATCTATCTATCTATCTATCTATCTGTCACCCAGCCATCATCTATCAATCCATTATCTATCTATCTATCTATCTATCCCTCTATCTATCTATCTATCTATCCCTCTATCTATCTATCTATCTATCTATCTATCTATCTATCTATCTATCTATCTATCTGTCATCCAGCCATCATCTATCAATCAATTATCTATCTATCTATCTATCTATCTATCTATCTACCCATCCATCCATTTGCATTGTCAAATTAAACACCCTATGTTGGAAAAGTTGGAGAGCCTTTTTTGGTAACGCCATGTGTTCATCTGTTTGTCTGTCCATACCAGACTCCTAGCAGGTAAAACGTTGAATAAAAAAATGCACAGTTTTGCCTCATTTTTTAAATTGTTATTTCCCTAGTCATTAGAATGGATGAAAAACACTGCATAAACTCTGAAAGACTTTACATACTGCAGACTTAAAACGGCTTCAAATCTGCAAGAAAAAGAAAAGCAACTAGAAAATGCTTCTGTTTTCGTGAATATATGTGACAAAAATGGAGCAAATGCTTAATGTGGGCACATACCGTTAAGAGTATGGCGGGCTTTGCACACTACGACATCGCAGGTGCGATGTCGGTGGGGTCAAATTGAAAGTGACGCACATCCGGCATCGCATGCGACATCGTAGTGTGTAAAACCTAGATGATACGATTAACGAGCACAAAATCGTCATAATCGTATCATCGGTGCAGCGTCGGCGTAATCCATAATTACGCTGACGCGATGGTCTGATGTTGTTCCTCGCTCCTGCGGCAGCACACATCGCTGTGTGTGAAGTCGCAGGAGCGAGGAACATCTCCTACCTGCGTCACCGCGGCTCCTGTAGGATATGCGGAAGGGAGAAGGTGGGCGGGATGTTTACATCCTGCTCATCTCCGCCCCTTCGCCGTTATTGGCCGCCTGCCGTGTGACATCGCTATGACGCCGCACGACCCGCCCCCTTAGGAAGGAGGCGGGTCGCCGGCCAGAGCGACGGTCGCAGGGCAGGTGAGTGCATGTGAAGCTGGCGTAGCGATAATTTTCGCTACGCCAGCTATCACACGATATCGTACCTGCAACGGGGGCAGGGACTATCGTGTGCGACATCGCAGCATCGGCTTGCGATGTCGCAACGTGCAAAGCTCGCCTAAGAGGAAGAGAGTTCAAACAATTGACCGCTTGCCCAGGTTAGCTATATCCGTCAGCTCATGCTCAAGAATACCCGACATTCATCACAAGACCTCAAGTGCTTCTCTTAATTTTACCAATGTCAAAGTGCATGAGTCTACATGGGAGATGTGTCCGGACAGGGGAAGCCACCATGGTGAGATTTGATTTAGTTACCAGATAACATATTTGCTAAAAACTGAAGACAAGAGTTTCACCTGTCAGAAGACTGAAGCTCAATCAAAACTGGATTTTGCAATATGACATTGTCCCAAACATAACTGTAAATCCAGTAAGGAATGTGAAAAAAATATACAAGAATTTCCTCAAAGCCCAAATATACACTGAAAAAATATTTAAATACAAGACTTTTGTTTTTTCTCCAATTTTTCATGAGCTTAAAGATCTAACACTTTTTCTCGGAACACAAAAGACCCTTTTCTCTTAATTGTTAACAAATTTGTCTAAATCTGTGTTAGTGAGCACTGCTCTTTTGCGGAGATAATCCATCCACCTCACAGGCTTATTAGATAGCATGATTATTGCACAGGTGTGCCTTAGGCTGGCCACAATAAAAAGCCACTCTAAATTGTGCAGTTCAAAAGATAAGTCATCATTGTCACATCTTGTGAGTCCAACACATGGCACCCGCAGAAATGAGCTGTTTGCAGCTCTGGTGGCAGCTGCATATTATATGGGGAGAGTTGTGTTTAGAGGTTTTTAATGTAGATTTGTTTTTTTTAATGCGTATCCACTTCAAAAACCCCATAAAGACATATTTAAATGTTATTTAATGTTTATTTTTCATGTAGTTTTTGAAGTGAACCCATTTACAAAAAAAAACCAAAACACATAAAATACTCAATTTGACATAAACTAAGAAGAGATAATAGCATAGTTCCATAGACTGTGTTGTGGCCGTTCATAGGAACTGAAGCTCAGAGACCCTATTCATTTCCATAGGAACAGCACCCAATAATGGTCACTACACAGTGAGTAAATTATGCAGATGGTTGAAGATCGGATGGTGGACAGATGAAATGAGAGAAAGGAGCCAGAAAATGTACAGCTCCAAAATGTACAATTCTCCGAAACAGTGGCTCAGCTCTTATTCACTGCAATGGTAATTGAAATGCTCCGAGAACGGTCGTCATCTGGTACCCCAGCCAGGCTTATATTTATTACCTATTGATAGGGTAGGCCCTTAATATCTAAGTATTGAATGACCCCTTTAAGTCTAAGGAACAGCAGTAAATACCTTTGACAAAGGCTTGGTGTCATTCATAATTTTATTCAAGGGAGTATCATTTGTAGTAACAAGAAAGGGCGGTTCGGACTGAGGGAAACCTGTAATATAAGAGAGATAGTCAGAATTATTTTCTTTTAAATTAAAATATATAATTATCATATTAAAAATAATGTCTTTTTTGATACTTTCACATAGGAAAATACTGCATTTTTTACAACTATTTAAGCTGAAAATGCTGCAACAACATTTATATCAATAGAGGAAACTGTAAAGGACTACTCTCAGTGCCTTTTCGTTGGGTTGGTGCATTTTTGAATCAGTGTCAATTTCTCTCAAATACAGCATGCTTTTAGTTGAGCTGTTTTATGTATGTGTTTTCCAGTTGACTTCTCTATAGGAATTAGCCAACTCATGAAAAAATATACAGTATGTAAAATATATCTGAATAAAGAAGCCACCCAAAAAACGCTTGTAAGAAGCTTTGTGTGACAAAATAATTGTTTATATTCATGCCCAAAAAACTATGGGGGAAATTCATATTCAAACTCTGCTCAAGTAAGAAATCTATCTATATATATAATTGCCTTATTCTGTCTGTCTGTCTGTCTTGCTCCAAAATTCTGTCGTTACCGTGGCAAGTGTCTCATTGGCCGCTCACCTCACCTCGGCTCCACCCCCCACACAGATTGCCCGCTCGCCCAGGCTCCGCCTCCCACACGGATTGGCCTCTCGCCCCGGCCCCCTGCACGCATTGGTAACTAGGCCACGCCCCGCCCCCCTCACGCATTGCACGCTCGCTCTGGCCCGCCCCCGCACGCATTCCCCGAACCGACACGGAGCCCCAATTCCCAGGTGAGTGCTGTACCCCCGGGAGCCCACACCAGCATATGCGGCAACCCAGCCGACACATACCCTCGCATTGCTGGGGTTGCCGGCGTACGCTGGTGTGGGCTCCTGTGCGTGGGGGGGCGGGGTAAGCTGGTAACTATGGTACACATCGGCTAATATTGTGTAGCATGGTTACCAGCGTATGCCGGCTCCCTGCCCATTCACATCGTTGGTCTCCCGCTGTCACACGCTGATGCGTGCTGCACAGCAGGAGACCAACAAGTGACCCAGCACTGTCTCTTTGAATACTTACCTGATGTGTACCATGCTTATCCTCCTTTCTCCCCAGGACTAATTCTCCTATTATCCTGCTCTCCCCCCAGGACTACTCCTCCTATTATCCTCCTCTCCCCCCCAGGACTAATTCTCCTATTATACTCCTCTCCCCCCAGGAATACTCCTCCTATTAGACTCCTCTCCCCCCAGGACTACTCCTCCTATTATCCTCCTCTCCCCCCAGGACTAATTCTCCTATTATACTATTCTCCCCCCAGGACTAATTCTCCTATTATACTCCTCTCCCCCCAGGAATACTCCTCCTATTATCCTGCTCTCCCCACAGGACTACTCCTCCTATTATCCTGCTCTCCCCACAGGACTACTCCTCCTATTATCCTCCTCTCCCCCCAGGACTAATTCTCCTATTATACTCCTCTCCCCCCAGGATTAATTCTCCTATTATCCTGCTCTCCCCACAGGACTACTCCTCCTATTATCCTCCTCTCTCCCCAGGACTACTCCTCCTATTATCCTCCTCTCCCCACAGGACTACTCCTTCTATTATCCTCCTCTCCCCCCAGGACTACTCCTCCTATTATCCTCCTCTCCCCCCAGGACTACTCCTCCTATTATACTCCTCACCCCCCAGGACTACTCCTCCTATTATTCTTCCCCCAACCCCCAGGAATACTCCTCCTATTATCCTCCTCTCTCCCCAGGACTACTCCTCCTATTATCCTCCTCTCCCCCCAGGAATACTCCTCCTATTAGACTCCTCTCCCCCCAAGGACTACTCCTCCTATTAGACTCCTCACCCCCAGGATGACTAATCCTATTATCCTCCTCTCCCCCCAGGAATACTCCTCCTATTATACTCCTCATCCCCCAGGACTACTCCTCCTAATATCCTCCTCTCCCCCTGGACTACTCCTCCTATTATCCTCCTCTCCCCCCAGGAATACTCCTCCTATTATACTCCTCATCCCCCAGGACTACTCCTCCTATTATCCTCCTCTCCCCCAGGACTACTCCTCCTATTATACTCCTCTCCCACAGGACTACTCCTCCAATACACACACACTGCACAAAACATACCTCCCCCCAAACCACACACCCCCCCACACAAACCGTGCAACACATACAGCACCACACACACACAATGCTGCAGACACCCAGCGCTCCACAAACAACACAACACACACAACACAACACACAGCACCACACACACACACACAACTAGAGATGAGCGAACCGGTCGCGGTTCGGCTCGAGGTCGGTTTGCCGAACGGAGGTCCCGTTCGAGTTCGGTTCGTCGAACGTTCGACGAACCGAACTCGAACTGCATAGGAAACAATGGCAGGCAATCACAAACACATAAAAACACCTAGAAAACACCCTCAAAGGTGTACAAAAGGTGACAAACAACTCACAACACAACACAAACACATGGGAAAGTGACAAGTACATATACTCATGCGAAAACAAAAGAGCTGGACAAGGAAAAAGAGGAGGAGACACAGATATAGGCATGGCACGCCCTTCTAAAATCATGTAAAACACCGAAAGGTGACTCCAAGCGGACTCTCCCTTTTTTCTAAAAATTGGGCCACACACACACCCACCCCTTCAGTGGCAGCACTTGTGCCCTAGTTGTACACTTCACAGCTAGGTTTGCATCAAGCACATTCAAAAATACGCCATTCTTAACCGTCCCCAGGATGACACCGGGGTAGGTAGTAAAGTCTTTCCTGATCCCAGCTCTGTTCATCTTGGATCATTTTTTAAAACAATGTAAGCAAGGATTACTCCAAGCAGAGTGTCCCTTTTTTCCAAAAATTGTGCCCCACACACACCCACCCATTCAGTGGCAGCACTTGTGCCCTAGTTGTACAATTCACAGCTAGATTTGCATCAAGCACATTCAAAAATACGCCATTCTTAACCGTCCCCAGGATGACACCGGGGTAGGTAGCAAAGTCTTTGCTGATACCAGCTCTGTTCATCTTGGATCATTTTTTAAAACACTGTAAGTAAGGGTTACTCCAAGCGGAGTCTCCCTTTTTTTCCAAAAATTGTGCCCCACAGACACCCCATCAGTGGCAGCACTTGTGCCCTAGTTGCAAACAGGATGTTTTGATTTGCATCAAGCACATTCCAAATCCACAAGCATTTACTCTCCCCAGGATGACACAGGGGTAGTAAATTCCTTGTGGATCCATGACTTGTTCATTTTGATGAACGTTAGTCTGTCCACATTGTCACTGGACAGACGTGTGCGCTTATCTGTCAGCACACACCCAGCAGCACTGAAGACACGTTCAGAGACAATGCTGGCAGCTGGACACGACAAAATTTCCAAGGCGTAACTGGAGAGCTCTGGCCATTTTTCAAGATTTGAAGCCCAAAATGAGCAAGGCTCCATTTGCAAAGTCATGGCATAGATGTTCATTTGGAGATACTCCTGTATCATCCTCTCCAGCCGTTGACTATGTGTCAGACTTGTTGTCTCTGGTGGCCTTGCAAAGGAGGGTCTAAAAAAATTATGAAAAGATTCAATAAAATTGCTGTTACCAGCACCAGATACGGTGCTACTGGTACGGGTAGACTGTTGGAGATGACGAGACCGTCCCATGTTTGTCAAGTTACAACTGGGAGATTCACTCCCTGCACCTGCACGGTTGTTTGGTGGAAAAGCCGAGCTAAGATCGAGTAACAGCTTCTGCTGATACTCCTGCATACGTGCGTCCCTTTCTATGGCTGGAATTATGTCACAAAATTTGGACTTGTACCGGGGATCTAATAGTGTGGCAATCCAGTAGTCATCATCACTTCTAATTTTGACAATACGAGGGTCATGTTGGAGGTAGTGCAACAAGAAGGCACTCATGTGTCTTGCGCAGCCATGCGGACCCAGTCCACGCTGTGTTTGTGGCATAGAGGTGCTAACCGTTCTTTCTTCCTCTGACATCTCCCCCCAACCTCTTTCAACTGAAATTTGACCAAGGTCTCCCTCATCCGCTGAGTCTTCCATGTCCATGGACAGTTCGTCCTCCATTTCTTCATGTTCTCCTGCACCTTCCTCAACATTTCGCCTGCTACCATACACCCTTGTTGATTTCTGTCCCCCATGGTCCCATGCCTGCCGCGTTGGTGATGATGAACGTCTGGACCTTGGTGATGTTATTGTCCCTTGCGCATATGAATCCTCCTGTAGTTCCTCCCCTTCCTGTTGTCACACACCCTGATTCCGAATAGTGTTTAGCGTGTGCTCCAGCATGTAAATGACTGGAATTGTCATGCTTATAATGGCATTGTCAGCGCTAAACATATTCGTCGCCATGTCGAAACTATGCAGAAGGGTGCATAGGTCCTTGATCTGAGACCACTCCATCAGGGTGATCTGCCCCACCTCTACATCTCGTTGGCCCAGGCTATACGTCATGACGTATTGCACCAGGGCTCGGCGGTGTTGCCATAGTCGCTGTAACATGTGGAGAATCGAATTCCAGCATGTCACCACATCGCATTTCAGGCGATGAACCGGCAGGCCGAAAGACTTCTGGAGCGATGCAAGTCGCTCAGCTGCGGCGGTTGAACGGCGGAAGTGAGCAGACAGTTTTCGTGCCCTGGTCAGAAGGCCATCTAGGCCGGGATAGTGTGTTAAAAATTGCTGGACAACAAGGTTCAACACGTGAGCCATACAAGGCACGTGTGTCACCTTGCCCAGGCGAAGGGCCGCACCCAGGTTTGCAGCATTGTCGCACACGGCCTTACCAGGCTGCAGGTTGAGTGGAGACAACCATTTATTAAACTCGGACCGCAGAGCTGACCACAACTCCTCAGCTGTGTGACTCTTATTCCCAAGACATGTCAAGCTAAAGACCGCCTGATGCCTTTGCGCTCTGCTGCCAGCATAGTAATGAGGGGTGCGTGATTCCTTCTGCGCAGTGAGAACGCTGGTGGCCTGACCAGGCAGGCTTGGGGCAGCGGTGGAGGACACAGATGAGGTGGAGGAGGCAGAAGCAGTGGCGGAACTTGGACAGACAGAGGATTGACACACAAGTCGTGGGGACGGCAAGACTTGTGTAGCAGACCCTTCACCATCTATCACCATAGTTACCCAGTGCCCAGTCAGCGACATGTAACGTCCCTGTCCATGCTTACTGGTCCAAGTATTGATGGTGAAATGCACCCGTTCACACACAGAGTTTCTCAAGGAAGCGGTGATGTTGTGTGCGACATGCTGGTGTAGCGCGGGCACACCTTTCTTAGTGAAGTAGTGGCAACTGGGCATCTGGTACTGGGGCACAGCGACAGACATAAGGTCTCTAAAATCCTGTGTGTCCACCAGGCGGAAAGGCAGCATTTCGGTAGCCAAGAGCTTACAGAGGGATAAAGTCAACCTCTTAGCTTTGTCATGGGTCGCAGGAAATGGCCTTTTATTTGTCCACATCTGAGGGACAGAGATCTGGCTGCTGTGTGTAGACAGTGTTGAGTAGGGTGTCCCTGGAAAAATGCAGGTTTGTGAGGAAAGTGTAGGCGTAGACATGATGTTGCCTTCATCCAACGTTGGTGCTATTGATGTCTGAGAGAGCTGTACACACGCACTTGTTTCCCCTTCCAAACCAACTGACGACCTACCAAGCAAACTGCCTGTTGCGGTTACAGTGGTGGAAGTTGTGCGTGGAAAACCAGGTGTGACAGCTGTCCCCACAGTCCTAGAAGATGAAGAGCGCGCGGATGCACTGGAAGGGGCAGGCCGTGGATGGTTCGCTCCGCTAGGCCGCATTGCAGCACGGTGAGCTTCCCACTGGGACCTATGATATTTATTCATGTGACGATTCATGGAAGAAGTTGTCAAACTGCTGAGGTTTTGACCTCTACTAACAGAATCACGACAAATTTTACACATCACATAATTTGGGCGATCTTTTTCTATGTCAAAAAAGGACCAGGCTAGGCAAGGCTTAGAGGGCATGCGACCTGCTGAGCCCCCCCGACTAGTGCTCAGAGGCAGAGTGGTGGCTGATGATGCAGTTGTAGACGTGCTGCCAGTGCTCCGACTCTGTCCAGGAAGGCGCAAGGTAACTTCGTCGTCGGTTGCATCCTCCTCCACCGCCTCTGTTGACCTCCTCGAGTGCCTGACTGTGGGTTGACAGTAGGTGGGATCTAGAACTTCATCATCAATTGTTGTGTTTGCACTCCCCTCACCCTCAGACCGAGCCTCTTCTTGCCCTGACCGAATATTTAAGTTGTCATCCCAATCTGGTATCTGCGTCTCATCGTCATCAGTATGTTCCTCATTGTCTATAACCACAGGTGTTACAGTTTGTGACAAAGGGTCAACATTATGCTCAGAAACTTGGTCCTCACGGCCTGAATCAGAGTCACAAAGGTTCTGGGCATCACTGCAGACCATTTCCTGGTCTGTACTCACTGTAGCTTGGGAGCAGACCTCTGATTCCCAGGCTATAGTGTGACTGAACAGCTCTGCAGACTTAGCCATCTCAGTTCCACCATACTGTGCAGGGCTGATGGAGACTTCAGAGCTGGGAGAAAGCAAGTTTGATTGGGATGACAACTCAGAGGACTGGTGTTTTTTGGATGTGGTACTTGAGGTGGCTAAGAGGGCACTTGTTGGACCACTTGAGATCCATTCAAGCATTTTCCTTTTTTGACCATCATCTACCTTTGTTCCTGTTGTTTGTGTCCGTAAAAAAGGTAGCACATCGGATTGTCCACGGTAAGTAGTAGACATCTTACTTTTTCTGGTAGATGGTCTATCTTCAGCAGATGTTAATGGAGCTTTGCCACCTTCCCCACGAAAAAATACCCTTTTTTTCCTTTTCCACCACGCCTCTTCCCCTATCAACCAGCATCTGTCATTTTGCCACTCATGTTGATTACGACACTGAAAATGTGGTAGTAAAAATTGAGAGGTGGTGTAGATTGCAGCAGTGGTCTAGCTTTATTAACAGCAGAATAATAAAGAATAAATATCCCTGACAATGCAACTACGGCCCTTAAACTGGCAGCATAAATTGCTAGTATAATGGCTTAGTAACAATGAGTTTGAGTGTGCAATGCAGGCAGACGTGCTGCAAATATCTTTGCACTACTGGGACAATACAAAAGTCCAACAGCCACGTTTAGGATGCCACTAAGTTCACTCAGTGTTTGCTACTATCATGGCTTAGTAACAATGAGTTTGAGTGTGCAATGCAGGCAGACGTGCTGCAAATATCTTTGCACTAGTGGGACTATACAGAAGTCCAATAGCCACGTTTAGGATGCCACTAGGTTCACTCAGTGTTTGCTAGTATAATGGCTTAGTTACAATGAGTTTCAGTGTGCAATGCAGGCAGATGTGCTGCAAATATCTTTGCACTAGTGGGACTATACAGAAGTCCAATAGCTACGTTTAGGATGCCACTAGGTTCACTTAGTGTTTGCTAGTATAATGGCTTAGTTACAATGAGTTTCAGTGTGCAATGCAGGCAGATGTGCTGCAAATATCTTTGCACTAGTGGGACTATACAGAAGTCCAATAGCCACGTTTAGGATGCCACTAGGTTCACTCAGTGTTTGCTAGTGTAATGGCTTAGTTACAATGAGTTGGAGTGTGCAATGCAGGCAGACGTGCTGCAAATATCTTTGCACTAGTGGGACTATACAGAAGTCCAATAGCCACGTTTAGGATGCCACTAAGTTCACTCAGTGTTTGCTAGTATAATGGCTTAGTTATAATGAGTTTGAGTGTGCAATGCAGGCAGACGTGCTGCAAATATCTTTGCACTAGTGGGACTATACAGAAGTCCAATAGCCACGTTTAGGATGCCACTAAGTTCACTCAGTGTTTGCTAGTATAATGGCTTAGTTACAATGAGTTGGAGTGTGCAATGCAGGCAGACGTGCTGCAAATATCTTTGCACTACTGGGACAATACAAAAGTCCAACAGCCACGTTTAGGATGCCACTAAGTTCACTCAGTGTTTGCTACTATAATGGCTTAGTAACAATGAGTTTGAGTGTGCAATGCAGGCAGACGTGCTGCAAATATCTTTGCACTACTGGGACAATACAAAAGTCCAACAGCCACGTTTAGGATGCCACTAAGTTCACTCAGTGTTTGCTACTATAATGGCTTAGTAACAATGAGTTTGAGTGTGCAATGCAGGCAGACGTGCTGCAAATATCTTTGCACTAGTGGGACTATACAGAAGTCCAATAGCCACGTTTAGGATGCCACTAAGTTCACTCAGTGTTTGCTAGTATAATGGCTTAGTTATAATGAGTTTGAGTGTGTAATGCAGGCAGACGTGCTGCAAATATCTTTGCACTAGTGGGACTATACAGAAGTCCAATAGCCACATTTAGGATGCCACTAAGTTCACTCAGTGTTTGCTAGTATAATGGCTTAGTTATAATGAGTTTGAGTGTGCAATGCAGGCAGACGTGCTGCAAATATCTTTGCACTAGTGGGACTATACAGAAGTCCAACAGCCACGTTTAGGATGCCACTAGGTTCACTGAGTGTTTGCTAGTATAATGGCTTAGTTATAATGAGTTTGAGTGTGCAATGCAGGCAGACGTGCTGCAAATATCTTTGCCCTAGTGGGACTATACAGAAGTTCAATAGCCACGTTTAGGATGCCACTAGGTTCACTCAGTGTTTGCTAGTATAATGGCTTAGTAACAATGAGTTGGAGTGTGCAAAGGGCAGGAGGGTACAGTGGCAGGGTTGTGGGTCTCTGGGTAGAGGAAAGGAAGCCTGCCTTTCTATCCCTCCTAATGGGGAAATGCAGCGAGGAAATCCCTGACCTTAGCTACACAGACGCTGTCATCTTGTGTAGCTGTTAAACTCTGTTTTCAGGACCTGTCACCTATGGCTCTGACCCTGCCGGTATGAGCCCTTAAAAGGACTGATAGAAAGTGCTATCCCTATGCTGTCCAGTGCTGTGTATGGAGCGTATACAGCAGTATCGGTGATAGGAGCTGCACCAGTGATGTCTGACACCAAGGACGCAGAAGGCAGATAATGGCGTGCTGGAGGAAAATGTCCGGTTTTATAATGCAGGGACATGTGACATGCAGATCCTATCACACATGCCGTTGCTTCTCTGGCTAAAAGTCCACTTAGCTGTGTGTGTGTCTGGGATTGGCTGACATGCTGGCCCGCCCCACTACACGCGCGCGCTTAGGGAAGGAAGACAAGGAAAAAAAAAAAAAAATGTCGATCGCTATTATACATACAGCAGTGATCTGAATGCGCTGTTCCCGCACACTATACACTGAAATGTCATAATAGTGTGAGTCACAGAGTGACTTACACTATTACAGCGGAAAGCCAGCTAGGAATTAGCTGGTTTTTTTGCTGCTAGAACCATTCTCGAATGTAACTAGAACTATCGAGCGTTTAGCAAAAAGCTCGAGTTCTAGTTCGATCTAGAACAGCCCCCAAAATCACTCGAACCGTGAACTGGAGAACCACGAACTGCTCTCAACTCTACACACAACGCTGCAGACACACAGCGCTCTACAAACAACGCAACACACAAACAACACCGCTCTCACACCTCCCCACCCAGTCAACACCCAGAACATTTACAGCGCCCTACACAAATACTTGGCAACTACACACAACATCTATATATATATATATATAACAAAAATCATATCCTCCCCTCTCCCCAGGACTACTCCTCCTATTATCCTCCTCTCTCCCCAGGACTACTCCTCCTATTATCCTCCTCTCCCCCCAGGACTCCTCCTCCTATTATACTCCTCTCCCCCCAGGACTACTCCTCCTATTATACTCCTCTCCCCCCACGACTACTACTCCTATTATACTCTGCCCCCAGGACTTCTCCTCCTATTATACTCCTCTCTCCCCAGGACTACTCCTCCTATAATACTCCTCTCTCCCCAGGACTACTCCTCCACACACACAACGCTGCAGACACACAGCGCTCCACAAACAACGCAACACACACAACGCAACACACAAACAACACCGCTCTCACACATCCCCACACACAGACAACACCCAGAACATTTAATGCACCCTACACAAACACTTGGTAACTACACACAACAACCTCTCTATATATATAACAAAAATCATACATTAACTACACAATAAATTCCAGACTACCCGATGCGTTAGAAATGGGCCACCTTCTAGTAAATAATAATTGTGGCATCTTTACCTAACCTTCGCACCAGAATTGCAAATCTACTGCAGCTAAGGGTTAAATTAGATTAACACTATGACTTATACCTCATTCAGACGTCTGAGTGACATATATCCGTTTTTTCCCTGGATACAATACTCATTATAATCTAACATACATCCACAGGTGTGTTTCTAACTCAGATGTTGCCAATAAACCTATCAGAAGCTTTCAAAGACATGACATAATCATATGGGCTGTTCCATATTGTTTAAACCATTTATAAATATAACACTGCCCTCTCAATGGGCAAGAATGAATAAAGATATAACTCTTTTTCTCAATGCTAATAGATTTTTAATACAGAAGGCAAGATAGCAACAATTGAAAGACATGTAACACTTGCGACAATTAATGTTTCGGTCCTCCAGGACCTTGATCACATTAATCGCAGACATCCAAAAAAATGGCAATATGGTAAGGTTTTTCCTGTTCCCTCCACAGTGGAGTTCAGGGTAGGAATATCCTGTCCTTCCTGGGCAGTTAGGGAAAATTAATCGCCTGTATAGAAATGCAGGAAGATCCTTGAAGCAATTAATGCATATGTCTTATGAGTGGGCTCATAAAAAATGAATATGTGCTCTAGACCCTCCGGGGTTAATGCTGTATTTGCCTTTTGTGTACACGTTAAGCTGAATTGCAGTCTGTCCCCAGGAGCTATGGCCACCGATGAGCGATTTTGCACGTTTTTGCAATGATGCAAAATCGCTCATAGGTGTCACACGCAACGGCATCGCTAAAGCGACCGGATGTGCGTCGAAAATTCCGTGACCCTAACGAGATCGCTTGAGCGATGTCGCAGAGTGTAAAGCGGCCTTTAGTGTACATTAACTTTTGACTTTGCAGAAAATAATAAAAATGCCTTAGGCCCTGTGCGCACTTGCCGGTTTTTGCCGCGGATTTCCTGAGGTTTTGCTGCATATTTCGCTGCAGAAAATGTTCATAACATCTCTGCAGTGAATCACCAGGAAAACTTATGGGAAAAAAAAATGCTGTGCGCACTATGCGGATTTTGACAGCTGCATGTTTTGCTGCGGGATTCCCGCAGCAAAAACAATTGCATGTCACTTCATTTCCACAGGTCGCTGCGGCATTTTACTCCATTGACTGCAATGTAATCGTGAAATCTCGCAGGGAATAACGCAGGCAGCAAATTCTGTGCGGTTCATTGCGTTTTCCTGCGTTATTCCCTCTGGTATTTCGTGGTTTACCTGCGGTAATGTTCAGCACTGCCTGCGGTTTGCAGGGAAGTGATGTTATTATGACAGGAAGAGGAAGCGGAGCAGAGAGTAAACACACACATCACAGACACAGACATAGAACACACACATATCGCACTCACACACAGACATAGAACACACACAGACACAGACATATAGAATACATACACATCACACTCACACACAGACACAGACATATAGAATACACATAGAAATCAAACGGAAATATAGAAATAAAAACACGTGGGCTCCGCAGTATTTTTACCTTCCAGCCGAGGTAAGCACACAACGGCGGCCCGGTATTCTCAGGCTGGGGAGGGCGATGGCAGGGTTAATGCCCTCCCCTCCTGCAGCCCAGAATATCAGCCCACAGCTGCCCCGGGACTGTTGCATCCATTATGCGGCAGTACCGGAGTGTCCCCAGCTCTTCCTGTTGCCGTGATGCAGTGGCAGACAGGGTAATAAGGAGTTAATGGCGGCGGATCACCGCCACTAAGTCCAGGCTTGATCATGGCAGTGTCTATGTGACAGCTGACATGATCAGCCCGTAAGTAAAGGGAAAAAACACATACACCGAAAAATCCTTTATTTTAAATAAAACACCGAAAAATCCTTTATTTTAAATAAAACACAAATAAGCCACCTCGTTCACCCTTTTATTAACCCCTCCCAAACACACAGCTCCGGCGTAATCCACGTCCTGCGATGCTTGCATCCAGCCGTGACTGACACTGACACAGCGCTGAATGCAGCCTTGCAGCGAGACAGCAGAGGTAACTACAGGGCATTTCCCACGGCCGGTAATGTGAAATCCCTACCGCTCGGGAGAAATGCAGCGATCTGTCCCCTATCTATCTATCCCTCTGTCTATCCCTCTATCTATTCTTCTATTTGTCTATTTATCTATCTATCTACTATCTATCTCAGAAGGAAATGATTTTTTTTTTCAATGTGCTTTATTGCATTGAATGCAATAAAACACATGTACCAACCCGCACGTGGCAAAACCGCGGCAACACCGTGAACAATACCGCGGTAAAACCGCAGCAAACCGCATGCGGTTTTCGGGTGCGGTTTGCCGAGGTTTTTTACCGCGGGTACGGTAATTTTTCAGACCCTGCGGAATTTTCTTAGGAAAATTCCGTTTTCCAGTGCGCACAGGGCCTTAACCATTTTCTTTCTTTAATTATTCTGGCATTTGTCAAATTTTACTAATTTTGGTTCCTAATTGACCTAAAACAGGAAAGGTTTATTCTGATTTCATGCCAGATAATGAGGAAAACATATGTCTTTTAGAAAGTGTATGTAAACTTCTGGTTTCAACTGTATACAAAAAGAGAAGTGTGGTATGGTTGACAGAATGTGAATGTAAAATGTTAACATAGTGTAGGACAGTTTTTAATGCAGGTTTGAACCGCAGGTAGAAGTTGATAAAAAAGCATTGGGAACTGTATAAGAAGGGCATGAGCTGGCTGTACATATTTAGACTAAAGTTGGTGAAAAAGGAAAATTTCAACCATAACAAACATTTGTAGGGTTAAAGTTTACAGCAAATAATCATTTTAGGCATATTATAAAAGAACGTCACTGTTTGGCCATGTTCAAATTTTTTTTCCAGTTTTTATCACCTTTCTATTTTTACTCTAGATCATATCTTCTAGAAATGAAATTTCTTTGTAAAGAAGGTTCCTGGTTGATAGAATGATTGTAATGGTCAATACACACTAAAATCTGTGCAAAATGATCAGTCACTAGAATACGTGAATAACATTAGAGATGAGCGAACCCAAGCTGTAAAGGTCATGGTCCGTACCAATTACTGAGTGTCTGGGGCTTCAACCCAAACACGGTCTTTTAAACAAAGTCTGAGCTGGCATTCAGATGCTGATCATATGCCAACCACTTGATCGAGCATTAGGATGCTTAAGTACGCTAGGTACTAGGCTCAGTCTATGAATAGCTGTCACTGGGGGTAAAAGCAAAGTTTTCAGATGCTGCGTGTCCGAAAAAAAAAGAAAACCCCCGCCCTATCTCAACCGGAAATGCTATTTATGGCTGGCTGTATGTGGGTGAAAGCCGAACTCTCCAATCATTGACTTCCATTATACTCGTTAGTTGAGTCAAGTCCGTAAGTTCAGATCCTCATTGACTTATATGGGGTTCAGGGTCTGATTATATATTCAGGTCAAGTCTGGATCCTAAAACTAACTTTTAACTAAAGTCCGGACCAACCCGACAAACCCAAACGTCCACAGGTCCGCTCATCTCTGGTCAAAAGTTGTTAGATTACTAACCTGCTTTTATGAAAGTTGTAAGGTCGCTTTTATACTTGTCCTTCACTTTTAGCTTTGGGTTAGAAAAATTGCATTAAAACTGCAGTGGCATATTTTAAAAAATTTCGACCCTGAATTGTTAAGTGCAAAATGCCTACGTCGGACTTTACCTCTCTGGATTGCTTTGTTTAGAGGTCAGGACAAGTTGCAAGTTCAAAAAACTTAAAAATTATAAAATTGGTGTTTCCTAGACCAGTCTTACTAAGGGGCATGCAGAAATAAGATGTACAGGAATAAGATACACCACTTAATATTTTTGTTGCATCTTATTAGTAGCACGCGCTTCCCCATAAATGTTATTCCAGTCAGGAATTCGAATGAAATTTCTACCCTAAAAAACAATGCCACTTTCCATGAATTCGACGAGTAGGCGACGCCACACAACATCCCACTATGACGCCTTATGAGCTCTGGCCATCTTGAAATTGGCATGAAACAGCACAAATCGCAAACTTTAGTGATCCTGGCATATACACTTTGATGTTTTGGCCCCTAAGTGTAATGCCTGCTTTACACGAGACAATCTATCATGCGATAGATCGTCAAGGTCACGGTTTTTGTGACGCACATCCGGCATCGCTTGCGACGTCGGCCTGTGTGACACCTCCTAGCGACGCAGTATTGCTCACAAATCGTGAGTCATGTACTCGTCGCTAGGTTTCATAAAATTGTTTATGAAACATGGCGCCGGTTGTTCATCGTTCCCGTGGCAGCACACGTCGTTCCGTGTGACACCACGGGAACAATGAACATTGCTTACCTGCGTCCCGCAGCTGCCGCCGGCTATGTGGAAGGAAGGAGGTGGGCGGGATGTTTACATTCCGCTCATCTCCGCCCCTCCGCTTCTATTGGGCGGCCGCCGTGTGACGTCGCTGTGACGCCAAACATCCCTCCCACTTCAGGAAGTGGATGTTCGCCGCCCTCAGCGACGTCGCACGGGAGGTAAGTACGTGTGACGGGGGGGTTTATGACTTTGTGCACCACAGGCAATCAATTGCCCGTGACGCACAAACGACGTGGGCGGTTACGATTGCTTGTGCAATCGCACGATAGATCGTAACGTGTAAAGTCAGCATAAGTGGAAACACCCGAATATTATCTTTTTTACTAGCTTGAGGTTTTCACTAAAAATTGATGCCCAAGTTCTAAAAAGTTTTTTGAATTTGCAGCTTGGCCTGAACTCTAAAAAAAGCTATCCAGAGTGGTAACGTGTGCATTTTATACATCTGGCCAATGTGCTTGATTGATAAGTGTGCCCGAGTGCCCTATTATTATAATGGACCATTTTTAAAATCAGTAATATTTATAGTTGTCATTAGGTATTCCATAGCGGTAGCTGACAGCTGCCATTCCGTAGTTTATCTTGGTAGAAGTAGTAATTAGCAGTAATTAGCATTAATCATTAACGTTAGTACTGTAAATCGTTTAAGAAGACTTACCAGTGGTGGACACAGGAGGGTCCTCAATTACTACCGGGGAGAAAGTGGCTTCTGTAGATATTTCATCCTTCCTAGATAATAAGGTACAATGTCAATCAGTTCTGGAAAACCTAAAAGAACCACACATGCGGCTCTAATCTATGGGAAGTAATAAACTTTAATTGGTGAAGATAAGTGCTACTTTCTCAAGTGTAAGATGCTTATCTATCCTACTGTGAACATTAAATAGATTAATTACTCCTACTTTTGCAATTTTACCAGTGTTCGATGTATGTATGTACACAAGGATAACAATGCCAATACATATTTAATGGAGGAAATTGTCTTTGTAATGAGTTTGGATCTTCTGCAACATTACCTTAGCACAGACAGTTTAATTCCACTAATGCACATGATCAAAATATATATTCAATAAGTGTCATAGCAAGATATAGAATGAATACTAAAAAGAGTAGTTTAGGCCTACTTAAAACTGAAATGTTTCCATTCTCTAGTATGTTTTACATGAGATTGCCTCATTCTAGTCATATTCTTGGAGCATTTGGTCACATTAATGATCATTCTTTGAGCCAAAAAAGCATTAGTATTATTAGTTAATGACTTTCTTGGTTGTAGAAATATTCTATTTCAGGGATTGCATTAGGATATCTTCAGACATACGTATAAACTGGTCCGCAATGCTTGGATTGGCCCTTGGTCTCCCTACCCAAGCGTGACAGCTTCATAGAAATAGATGAAGCTGCTATGTTCAGGTTGCGAGACCTGTGGCCGGATAGATCACGGACCAATTAATTCAGATGTCTGAACGCATCCTTAAGTGGATAACCTTTTCAGATAGACTGGTTCATGCATTTTAGTGTGTATATGGACCATAAAACACAAATGTGTAAATCTAGCTCTAGGTACATAAACAACCAACACTTAACCTCTGATGGACTGGTCCCTTTTATTTAGCAGTCTGTTCATGTGCAAATGTTTAAAGGGGTATTCCCATTTCAAAGATCCTATCCCAATATGTGTTAGGTGAAATAATAAGAATATTAGTAAATACCTCCAATTAGAAATGTAGTAAAGTTCTCCTGATTCACTACATCACTTACCTTATGTGCAGGGCATTACAGTAGCTGAAGTATCCAAGATTACGGCTACGCATATAGGGATAGCTAGTTGATAGTGGTCGTAACCATAGATACCTAAGCTACTGCCATGCCTGTACATGAGGTAAGAGACATAGTTAATCGGGATAACTAGACTACATTTCTAATTGGAGGTATTTGCTAATATTCTTATTATTACACCTACTAGATAATAAGATAGGTTCTTGGAGATGGGAATACCCCATTAATGCAATTCCCCCCCCATAAATTTTAGATAGCTGTCAGCCAAATAATGGTTTTGCTGATATTTCAACTGTCAAATATATTGCAAGAGAGAGCTACAACCAGACATTTCTTATAGCATCTTATCTATTACAGAACAAAAGGATTGGCAGTCTGAAATCAGACATGATGGATCCTTATATCCTGTCTTCTGTCTGTGGAGAGCCTCCAGACACATTAAGGCCCCGTCACACTAAGCAACATCGCTAGCAACATCGCTGCTAACGAACAACTTTTGTGACGTTGCTAGCGATGTTGCTGTGTGTGACATCCAGCAACAACCTGGCCCCTGCTGTGAGGTCGTTGGTTGTTGCTGAATGTCCTGGGCCATTTTTTAGTTGTTGCTGTCCCGCTGTGCAGCACAGATCGCTGTGTGTGACAGCGACAGAGCAACAACTAAATGTGCAGGCAGCAGGAGCCGGCTTCTGCGGAGGCTGGTAACCAATGTAAACATCGGGTAACCAAGAAGCCCTGTCCTTGGTTACCCGATATTTACCTTTGTTACCAGCCTCCTCCGCTCTCACTGTCAGTGCCGGCTCCTGCTCTGTGCACATGTAGCTGCAGCACACATCGGGTTTATTAACCCGATGTGTGCTGTAACTAGGAGAGCAAGGAGCCAGCGCTAAGCATTGTGCGCTGCTCCCTGCTCTGTGCACATTTAGCTGCAGCACACATCGGGTTAATTAACCCGATGTGTGCTGTAACTAGGAGAGCAAGGAGCCAGTGCTAAGCATTGTGCGCTGCTCCCTGCTCTGCGCACATTTAGCTGCAGCACACATCGGGTTAATTAACCCGATGTGTGCTGTAACTAGGAGAGCAAGGAGCCAGCGCTAAGCATTGTGCGCTGCTCCCTGCTCTGCGCACATTTAGCTGCAGCACACATCGGGTTAATTAACCCGATGTGTGCTGTAACTAGGAGAGCAAGGAGCCAGCGCTAAGCATTGTGCGCTGCTCCCTGCTCTGTGCACATTTAGCTGCAGCACACATCGGGTAATTAACCCGATGTGTGCTGTAACTAGGAGAGCAAGGAGCCAGCGCTCAGTGTGCGCTGCTCCCTGCTCTCTGCACGTGTAGCTTCGTGCGGTGGTAACCAAGGTAAATATCGGGTTGGTTACCCGATATTTACCTTAGTTACCAAGCGCAGCATCTTCCACGCGGCGCTGGGGGCTTGTCACTGGTTGCTGGTGAGCTCACCAGCAACTTGTGTAGCGACGCTCCAGCGATCCCTGCCAGGTCAGGTTGCTGGTGGGATCGCTGGAGCGTCGCAGTGTGACATCTCACCAGCAACCTCCTAGCAACTTACCAGCGATCCCTATCATTGTTGGGATCGCTGGTAAGTTGCTTAGTGTGACTGGACCTTTAGACTGTCGGCACCTATTGATATCAGCTGACATTCATTCAATATGTATGGGGGTCTTAATGCTTAATTTCACCGGCAAAGGCCATTGCAAATTAACTGCATGACCACCCACATCTTTAATAGGAGATCACAGCTGACCATAGCATTCGCATAACTGGACCTGCGAAGAAAAGCTTATCACTCGGCTGGCTTCATTGTGTAAATTCCATGTGAAGTTTCCGTGACAACTAGTCAAGAGTTGTAAACTAAACTGCATGCTGGAATCTATGTCAGTAACTAGTAGTCTATTACCTATCTGCAGGGATTTAATAGGAATTGATATTTGCCAAAGAAATTCTTTAAATATGGAGTTTCACCTAAATCAGTGTTACATGGTCAATATTCATGGTCCAAGTGTGACCAAAATGTCCATACCAGCCATAGGTTTCCTGAGCCAAACTCAATAGCATATAAGACTCTGAGACTGTTGAGCTCAATTTAGGAGACCCGCGGGCGGCCTGGACATCATCGTTTATATTCAGACCGTGAATATCATTCAATAAAAATGGCCTGACCTTGGAAGGTGTTCTTGTATATCTATTAAGTCATAGTGGAGACCCGCAGGTGGCCTGGACATCATGGTTTATACTCAGACCATGAATATTAGACATATGAAAATGGCCTGATCTTGGGAGGTGATTTTGTATATCTATTAAGTCATAGGGGAGACCCGAAGCAGGTCTGGACATCATGGTTTATACTCAGACCGTGAATATCAGACATGCGAAAATGGCCTCATCTTGGGAGGTGTTCTTGTATATCTATTAAGTCATAGTGGAGACCCGCAGACGGCCTGGACACTATGGTTTATACTCAGATCATGAATATTAGACATATGAAAATGGCCTGATTTTGGGAGGTGTTCTTGTATATCTATTAAGTCATAGTGGAGACCCGCAGGCGGCCTTGACATTATGGTTTATACTCAGACCATGAATATTAGACATGTAAAAATGGCCTGATCTTGGGAGGTGTTCTTGTATATCTATTAAGTCATAGTGGAGACCCGAAGCAGGCCTGATCATCATGGTTTATACTCAGACCGAGAATATTAGATATGTGAAAATGGCCTGATCTTGGGAGGTGTTCTTGTATATCTATTAAGTCATAGTGGAGACCCGCAGCAGGCCTGAACATCATGGTTTGAACTCAGCCCGTGAATATCAGACATGGGAAAATGGCCTGATCTTGGGAGGTGTTCGTCTATATCTATTAAGTCATAGTTGTCTAGTTTAAAAAAATTGTAATAATGTGCTGTCGATATTTGGAATCACAGTGTTATAACCTACGAGAAATACTATACCTATATTTTGTTTTTAAAATATTTTTCTACCTCCAATTATTTAGTTATCAAGTTCTCTACTAAGCGAGGTTTTGCCTGAACTAATTATTCATCATAAAATTTAATTGAATCCCTTATTTAGTGCAGTAGAGCCACTTTATCAGCTTTCCATTACCAGTTGTGAGGTTTCCATTAACAATTGTCTAAAACTGAGATATGGCAAAATTGTTTATTGAATGGGAAGAATTTTCACTTAACCATGTTCCGTGTGCCACAATTCATTAATAATGCTTCAGTGAAATAAACATGACCTAGTGGAGATTATCGATCAAGATATGAAAATTGTTTCCTTTTACGCTTTATCAATACCGTGTAAAATTGTATAGACACAATTATATGTCATCTACATTTAATATGTCTATCATACGTTTTTGCAACAAAGAAAAAACTGTGACAATAGTTATTTAAAGAGGGTAATCCATCTCAAATATTTAACATGTATTAATTCAGAAAATGCCAGATCAGCAAGAGTCCAAAACTTGGGTCCGATGGATAAGAATCCTGGATCGGTGGATGAGGGTCCCCTGGAGTATCGAGGAATTGTCTGGATTATACACACTACTTATACTAGTATACTGGATGTAAGGAAGAAGCAATATATTTTCTCCCCTTTGAGTGAAGAAGAAGTATACTGTATGTTCTGAAGGAATAAATGCAAATTTTCCATGAGTTAAGGTACCGTCACACCTAGCGACGCTCCACCAGCGATCTGACCTTTCAGGGATCGCTGGAGCATTGCTACATGGTCACTGATGAGCTGTCAATCAGGCAGATCTCCACAGCGATCAGAGATCAGCCACCAGCGACCCGTGTAACGACCCTGTGCTTGGTAACTATAGTACACATCAGGTTACTAAGCAAAGCACTTTGCTTATAGTTACCCGATGTGTACCTTGGCTACGTGTGCAGTGAGCAAGGAGCCGGCTTCTACAAGCTGCGGACACTGGTTACCAAGGTAAGTATCGGGTAACCAAGCAAAGCGCTTTGCTTGGTTACCCGATGTGTACCTTGGTTACCAACGCCCGCAGAAGCCGTTCCTTGCTCCCTGCACATTCAGATCGTTGATCTCTCGCTGTCAAACACAGCGATGTGTGCTTCACAGCAGTAGAGCAACGGCCAAAAAATGGTCCAAGAAATTCAGCAACGACCGGCGACCTCACAGCAGGGGCGAGGTTGTTGCTGGATGTCACACACAGCGACATCGCTAGCAAGATCGCTGTTGTGTCATAAAAACTGTGACTCAGCAGCGATGTTGCTAGCAATGTCGCTTTGTGAGATGTGGCCTTTAATCTACTGAAGTGGTAAATGAGCATATCAATAGTGAAGGGTCTATTAAGGGATTAATAGGCACATACTAAGCGATCCATGATTGTGAAGGGTGGCGATGCAGAACAATGAATTTTTCCAATGGGATAATGTACAAAAAGTTTGTATTCAGGGCAACAAAATGTTTTTAGCTCGGATGCATGGAGTGTCGGGAACAAGTGCAATATATAGACAAAATGCTTCATAAAATAAAAGCTTTATTACATATCTAAAATAGTAAAATCACACAAACCACATAGCTGAGTTTTGTGTCTTTTTACTATTTTGGATCTATAATAAAGCCTTTAATTTAATGTAGCTTATTGATTCTAGTTTCTTATTACTTACTAGATGGTGGCCCGATTCTAGCGCATCGGGTATTCTAGAATATGTATGTAGTTTATTTATGAAGATTTAAGAATAATTCAATGAATATACAGGGTAAAATATATACATTATCATTAAATGTTATTGTTCATAGAACTTAATACAAATGAACAAAATTATTAAATAGATCATCAAAATATATAAACTATTACATGAATATCTAACTGTATTTAAATAAATCAATGGATGGAAGAAGTATATCGACACTATAATATATTAGTTAACAATATCAACATAAAATATTTTTGTACACCCCATTTCATGTAAATACCTTTTGACTATCTATAAGCAACTTTCCTTGTAAAGGGGTATCAAAAACTTGAACCTTGACGTTGGATCTCATTTTAACTCTTGAAAATGAAAACCTATTACTATACAGTCATATGGAAAAGTTTGGGCACCCCTATTAATGTTAACCTTTTTTCTTTATAACAGTTTGGGTTTTTGCAACAGCTATTTCAGTTTCATATATCTAATAACTGATGGACTGAGTAATATTTCTGGATTGAAATGAGGTTTATTGTTCTAACAAAAAATGTGCAATCTGCATTTAAACAAAATTTGACCGATGCAAAAGTATGGGCACCTCAACATAAAAGTGACATTAATATTTTGTAGATCCTCCTTTTGCAAAAATAACAGCCTCTAGTCGCTTCCTGTAGCTTTTAATTAGTTCCTGGATCCTGGATGAAGGTATATTTGACCATTCCTGTTTACAAAACAATTCAAGATCAGTTAAGTTTGATGGTCGCTGAGCATGGACAGCACGCTTCAAATCATCCCACAGATTTTCAATGATATTCAGGTATGGGGACTGGGATGGCTATTCCAGAACATTGTAATTGTTCCTCTGCATGAATGCCTGAGTAGATTTGGAGCGGTGTTTTGGATCATTGTCTTGCTGAAATATCCATCCCCTGCATAACTTCAACTTTGTCACTGATTCTTGCAAATTATTGTCAAGAATCTGCTGATACTGAGTTGAATCCATGCGACCCTCAACTTTAACAAGATTCCCAGTTCCGGCATTGGCCACACAGCCCCAAAGCATGATGGAACCTCCACCAAATTTTACTGTGGGTAGCAAGTGCTTTTCTTGGAATGCCGCATTTTTTTGCCTCCATGCATAATGCCTTTTTGTATGACCAAACAACTCAATCTGTTTTTTTGCATCCGTTGCATAACACCTTTTTGTATGACCAAACAACTCAATCTTTGTTTCATCAGTCCACAGGACCTTCTTCCAAAATGTAACTGGCTTGTCCAAATGTGCTTTTGCATACCTAAGGTGACTCTGTTTGTGGTGTGCTTGCAGAAACGGCTTCTTTCGCATCACTCTCCCATACAGCGTCTCCTTGTGCACCGTGCGCTGTATTGTTGACCGATGCACATTGACACAATCTGCAGCAAGATGATGCTGCAGGTCTTTGGAGGTGGTCTGTGCATTGTCTTTGACTGTTCTCACCATTCTTCTTCTCTGCCTTTCTGATATTTTTCTTGGCCTGCAACTTCTGGGCTTAACAAGAACTGTACCTGTGTTCTTCCATTTCCTTACTATGTTCCTCACAGTGGAAACTGACAGTTTAAATCTCTGAGACAACTTTTTGTATCCTTCCCCTGAACAACTCTGTTGAATAATCTTTGTTTTCAGATCATTTGAGAGTTATTTTGAGGAGCCCATGATGCCACTTTTCATAGGAGATTCAAATAGGAGAACAACTTGCAAGTGGCCACCTTAAATACCTTTTCTCATGATTGGATACACCTGCCTATGAAGTTCAAAGCTCAATGAGGTTACAAAACCAATTTAGTGCTTTAGTAAGTCAGTAAAAAGTAGTTAGGAGTGTTCAAATCAAGAAATTGATAAGGGTGCCCATACTTTTGCACCGGTCAAATTTTGTTTAAATGCGGATTCCACATTTTCTGTTACTACAATAAACCTCATTTTAATCCAGAAATATTACTCAATCCATCAGTTATTAGATATATGAAATTGAAATAGCTGTTGCAAAAACCCAAATTGTTATAAAGAAAAAAGGTTAACATTAATAGGGGTGCCCAAACTTTTTCATATGACTGTGCCTATTACTATATTGACAGGAAAGGAGAATACTAACCCTTATATGTTTCTCCCTCCTGTGTACTACCGACCAGCGGGGGCCGGCACCCCAAATACGATATGGCGCCCCCACTTACTGTCGGCTGTCCCTATACAGCCCTATATTCCCCACCAGAAAAAGTGCAAGTGCCTGAATAAAGTGCAAAAAACAATAGTGCAGATGATAGGCAGTTATAGGGTAAAGGGTCAGAAAGACAGTTTGCCTTTGAGGCACTTGGCATAGAAATCTTCATAGGATGAGATAAATCGAACTGTCTTTATCACCCTTTAACCTATACCTGCCTAGCATCTGCACCGGATCCCGAAAAATAAAAATGTTACAGGTCTCGGAAAATGGTGACAAAAGCAAAAATATGTTTTCATATAACTTTAATTATTTTTTTTCAAATTTTTTAAAAAAAATAATAAATATATATATATATATATATATATATATATATATATATATATATATACACATATATATACATATTTGTTATCTGTGTAAATAAAAAAACAAAACAAAAAAAATTGTGGAATTGCACTTTTTTTGCAATTTCTCTGCACTTGGAATTATTTCCTATTTTGTAGAACAAAATATGGTAAAATGAATGGAGTCATCCAAAAGTAAAACTTGTTCCACAATAAACAAGCCCTCGTATGGCAATATTGACCATAAAATTAAAAAGTTATGGCTCTTGGAAGAAGGGGTGGAAAAAAACAAAAACAAAAAATGGCCATGGCATGAAGGGATTAATAATGTTGTCTGGGATTTTAACATTGATGAACTTTCTTTTTTTGGATAGGTCATTAACGTTCCGGACAATCCATTGAACTGAAAGACTATTGGACTGCTAGTGTGAACAAAGCCTAACGGGAAGTAGTTTACAGTGAAAATTTCTTGTATTTTAATATTAAATTTATATGCATTAAATGAATTTCCAAAACCAATCCCTATTATTTTGATATTACTCTATGGTACAGTGAAATTGGGATGTAACTATAGATTTCGATATGCTGTTGTCTTAACTTATGGAAAAATGTAGTATCATAATGCTGTACACAGTTGACCCTGTGGATGTGGCAGGCCAGAAAAGAGGCAGAAAGCAACCAGCCATCTATTGTATATATGTTTAGAGTAGACCTGTCATCAAGTCAAAATTGACTAACTACTAGTTTTTACTATTATTTTCTTCCAGCTGCTCCTATAAGTATTTAATTATACTACAATTATACTATATATACTATACTATATATTACACAATACTGTTCCTGAGATAGGGGACTTTTTATTTAGTGCAGCCAATATGGCAATTTTTACATATTTTACTAAAGGGGTGTGGCTGACACAATATTATGGGGTCGTGTCTTTAGGCTCCTCTACATTATTAACTCTCCTCTACATTATTACCCAGTGAGCAATGCCCCCTTGGTAAAAAGTAGCATATAGGGTGCTCTAAATTAAAAGGCCCATGGAACTGGTACCATGATAGATTAAAAAATGAAAACAGAATACTCATGGGGAGCGGAGGAAATAAAATCAAAGCTAAAACTGGTCACTTCTGACTTGATTGGTCGTCTTTAAAAAAGTAACAGTAGAACTTAAAAATAAACAATCAAAAATAAGCTCCCAATAATAATCAATTTTGTCATGTTATATATGTTTCATTTATATTATTTATGTGGATTACTTACTTTTCAGGAATTCTCTTGTCTTTAACTCTCTAGATAAGAAGAAAATACACATTATATTCCATTTTCCAGTAATTATCACTGAACCACATAACGTGAAGACAAAAAGCAGGAGCGTACTCATACACCACATATGAATTCTCCCCTGAATCATTGAAATAACTTTTCATTTCAATTACTTTGGAAATGATGGAATTTTGTTAATTTAAAATATGCAAATTCATTGCAATAATGTTGCTGATTATGGGATCCTGTTTGAAATATTTCACATTATTATCATTTTAAGAGTAGTGCAGCCAAGCAGTAAAAATATTATTACAGAGCTGTAAAATGGTCAGCATTTTCCCCGCTGTGCTTTAAGGACTTGCCTTGTTTGCATTTATGTGCAATTATTCATTGTAGCGCGTAAAGTGGATTGTTTTTTTTTTCTGAAAAGGTTCAGCATTAATAATATGTATTTGATGGAAAGAAAATTGTTTGCTTTGTACTAAGCTGAAAACATTATAATTTCACTTAATAGATGTTCACCATTGATGACTGAGTACTGCAGTAACTGAAAATGCCATAATCTTTATTGTAATGGGGGACGTTGTGCCTATATGTGTGGAATCAATAGTGTAAAACAGCTCCTGGCCTCTCCCGTAAAGCACATCTATCCATCTATTGAAAAAATGATTAGGATGAAAAGATTTGTGGAAAACCTCCTTAAAGAGAATATATAATCAGAAAATGACCTATTATTTAATGAAGGTTTTTATGTTAATTGTACTTTTTTAAATAATGTTTTTTCCCCATATCTGTCACACTGTGTCTGGCTCAAAACTCACTGAGTGTCAGGACTACATTTGATGCTGTTCACACAGCAGAGTCAGACACTCCTCATGATGCTGCTTTTGAGTTGCACAGACAGGCTCGAGCGTTGACCAACCATGCTTTTGTTAGTAATCGGGCTTACAGTTATCAATTTCTACTAGCCTGTGGATTACGGCTTGTGTGTCACATGTTGCAGGAGACCTATCACAGTCATCTCCACCCTTTTTAAGATTGTTGAACCTGTTCTCCCATGGCGATGATAGCTTAATGTGATCCCGGTCCTTGTGTGTGATCCCGGTCCTTGTGTGTTGTTATCCTGTTGCCGGTGAACTTCTGTGTGCTGTTTGGTGTGTGGTGGAAATACTCTTGTTGTCTGATTATTTCCTCCCTCCCATTAGTTTCCTCTGGAGCACATATTTTTTAATCCTTTAATCCTCTGTCAATGATTGCTGTAAACTCGTATTTCGTTTTCTTTTTTTTCCCGTTTATTTGTGTGGGATTAACCACTTCTGTCTCAGCCCTCTCCTGGGTCGACTTAGAGGGTTGTTCAAGAGCTAAGGGTTAGAAAGACAGCCCAAATATCGTCATCTTCAGACGTACCTTTGGGATCAGGGTCAGCCACCCTGGAACCCTTCCCCTGGCCTGAGGGCCAGTTTAGGCTCCCCTGTTCCTAGTTATCCCATTATACCCTGTGACAATATCTTTATTACTGTATAAAAAACAAACTGAACTCTTGACCTTTTCATACTGGCTACTATGCTGTGTTCAAGACGCATACAGTACATTCAGTTTTAATATAGGTGACTTTTCAGCAGTCTCACTATCAATACAGACAGGATTACAATGACAGATACACAATACGTACCATTGGATCTACCCTTAACAATAGGTGAAGTTACAGCGTCCTATCCCTTCCCTCCTCACCCTCCTTTCTCAATGACATGAATGGCCAAATTATGCTACTATACAAATAAATCGGGTCCTATTTGGTCTATTGATGTTAATGTCATTGTCAAGAACAGAAAATGAGAATTTAATATTATGTCTAATGAACTGTTCAAAAATTGCACAATTTTTTTAACATATAGAATGTGAATTGATATAAAAAAATATTAAAATATATATATTTTTTAAATACATGTAACATTAAAACCTGATCGCGGTAATATACCTTTTATGAATGATACATTCTCTTTATGGCATAATAAAAATGATGATATGACAATGCCCATACAATTGGTGGTCTGTTTTATCTCCCTTGTATTAGAAACTAAAGTCATACTCTCGGATAGGTAACTGGAACCCATCACCCACTCAATTTTTAAGTTCTTCTGGCAGGAAATATAGTTGACATGAATTACACTTTCAAGAGGAAGTCCACTGAAAATGATGTTGTAATATGTTATCGTTAATTGTAAGAGAAGATAACATTCATTATTACCACATTAATTGAACTCAATATAGAGCTCTGAGGTTGTCACTGTTCAGAGGCTTCAGCAACTATATATCTGATACAACATTGAAGAAAATGGAGGCATGTTCAGCCACCGGGATCCTTCTTGGCTGCTTGGCCCACATTTTACCATCATGTCACAAGGTAACCGGGTGTTATTTTGAGTTACATGCTGCTCCGGTGCACTCTATTATTAATTGGGATAAATTGGTGCAGTAACCGGGTGTTTTTTTGCTGTATACCAACTTCTTTGTATCCTGTTGTAATTTATATTGTGCTTGTCCACTGGTGCTGTGTTATGTATATCCTCTGGTGACTCTGGGCAATTATGCCTCTGTGGGTACAGGTGATATACCTTTTGCAGCCTTGAGTGATTCGTTGGTGCTGGTCAGTTTTAACCTTCTGTACTGTGCTTTTTTTGGGGGGTGTATATACCCTTCTCACCCCTGCTACTCTGTGTACTGCTCACTTTATTTATCAGGTTTTCTAATAAAGTTTGATATATTTAATATAATATTGGTCCTTGGTTCTTCGGTCTCTTCTGTATTATTCATGCCACCTCCTTATGGGAGAAACCCTCTTTTGGTTTTGAATTCTGCACAGGACCCTCTTCTCCTTTGGAGAAGTTCTTCTAGCTTGGTGAAACATTGAAGAAAAGCATGAGTGGACCTTTGATTTTCAACGTTCAGAAGACCCTTCAGGTTGGATGATGCAAACTTACCATTTTTGTTTTAAATATGCCCTCAACTCAAAATTGATTGATTGTTGGTAACCTTGGGCACCCATCACACAGAGAGAAATTCTATTCCTGTGTGACAGAGACAGCCCACCCACCAGTCCACTAAATGAAGTGCTGATCAGTTCCCTCATCATCCATTTTTGTTCATTTAATCCACCTCTATAGCACCTTAACTAGTCAAATATTCTCTCTCTGAATTTGAACACAAATTATACCAGGATATTATTGTAAAAATAGTCTATTTTGTCTACTTGGAGACATCTACATAGAAAATTCACAATGGAACATATGGCGCATATTTATCAAAACTGTCTAATTTTTCCAGCTCACCAGTCTCTTCATACAGGTGCATGGGCACATGAGCTTGTGAGACAATAAAGATGAAAGGACTCCAAAAAAAGAGCTAAAATCTTCAAATTTATTTCAGGAACATAAGTATAAACAGAACAACTTAGTCAGCAAAACCAACGTGTTTCGAACATGATTAAGATCCTATGGTCCAAACACATTGGTGTTGCTGACTAAGTCACTCTGTTTTTACTTTTGTTTCTTAAATAAATACAACATTTTAACCCACTTAAGGAGTGCTGGATTTACATTCATCATTATTGTCTCATTTTTAGACAGTGATTAGATTGGAGAAACTTAAAAAGTGCCAAATTTAACATAGTGGTTTATGTAGTTTGATAAGATTGTCTAGTTTTAAAGTGAACCTGCCAGGTGCAATATGCACCCAGAACCACGAGCAGTTCTGGGTGCATATTGCTAATCCCTGCCTAACAGTCCCTGTATCTAGTAGCATAGGTAAAGAGATCTTTAGAAAATGTATTTCTAAAGATCCTTTATAATATGCTAATGAGGCCAGCGACTGGTTGCAAGGGCGTTACTTCCCTTGGCTAGTCAGCCCCCTTAGCATGTAAGCACGTCCCTGTGGACATGCTAACATGCTAATTAATGCGCAGCATCAGAGGCATGGTCCATCTCACCGCTCTCTGCTGTCACTGCACCCGATGCTGAATTTCGAAGTCCCAGACACGCAGTCATGCATATTATGAAGCCAGGGGTATGCGTCCAGGCTTCAAACTGGTGTGATGCATATGATTGGAAGTCCAGGGACGTTCTCATTGTGAGCAAGAGCTGAAAACCAGCAGTGGCAGCAGAGAGGTGAGAGCAACCATGCCTGTGACACTGCACATTCATTAGCATATAAGCACACCCACAGTGGCGTGCTTACATCCTAAGGGGGCCGACTAGCCAAGGGAACTAACGCCCTTGCAACCTCACTGCTGACCTCATTAGCATATTATAAAGAATCTTTAGAAATCCTTCTTTTCAAAAATCTTTTTATGTACTGCTACTATAGGCTATGACAGTAGGCAGGGATTAGAAATATTCACCCAGAACTGCTTGTGCCTCTGGGTGCATATTGCACATGACAGGTTCACTTTAAAACTGTCTAGTCTAAGCATACGCCAGCTATCAGTTGG
This sequence comes from Anomaloglossus baeobatrachus, assembly GCF_048569485.1. NCBI lineage: Eukaryota > Metazoa > Chordata > Amphibia > Anura > Aromobatidae > Anomaloglossus > Anomaloglossus baeobatrachus. The sequence continues at coordinate 382,556,652 of NC_134355.1, read as the reverse complement.
CTTACCTTGTGCAATAAATGTGTGCCACTATGTTGATGCAATATTTGGTAGATTCATAGTAGTCATTTTTTTCCATGGATATTTCTCCAAGTGAGCAGAATAGATTATGCTTGCAATAATATATTGATGTTTGTATAATTTGCGTTCAAATTCATGGAGAGGTGAATATGCATTTAGTTAAGGTGCTAATATAAAAGAGAGTTTTTGGGGAACAAATTGTTAGAATTCTAGCGCATTTTGTTTGATAATATGCCCCAATATGTTCCCCCAATAATAGATTCTTCTTAATAATCACGATTTATTCAGTTCTGTCAATTATAGATATCGAATTATCCTAGGTCAAGTACACTTCCTAAAGATCAAACTGTTTTCAGAGAAAGGAATCTTGTCTGAAGTTACATTCTGCTGTTTAATTCTTTATTCCGGTTGGTGATTCCAATAATAAATAAATAGGCATTTGTAACCTGTTATGGATGTAATTCCATAATTTCTATGTGTAAATTCACCAATTGCGTTATCTTTAATGTGATGATGACATTTTGCAATATAACTAAATAAACTAAATAACTAAACTTATTATAACTAAAAAATCATAAATTTTGTTTTGAAAAATGAGGGGATGGAAGGCACTCACCAGTTTTTTTCTTGCAGAAAAATTCAGATTTATTCTTTTTTAAAGAAGGAAAAACATCCTAGACACAGACAGTCTGTGTGCTCCATGTCTCCCTCTCCCCCTGCTTCCTAGGATGTTTTTCCTTCTTTAAAAAAGAATAAATTTGAATTTTTCTGCAAGAAAAAGCTGGTGGGTGCCTTCCATCCTCACATTTTTCATGTCAATTGTTATAGGATTATTCTTTGAAGTTGCACCGCCAGTTGCAGACTCATACCCAGGAGTTAAAAGTCTGTTCACCGAGGCAGGTGAATGAGGTGCAGTGATTGCTAACTGGAAGTTAGTGCTCTGCTTTCCTTCTACTTCGGTTCATAAATTTTGTTTGTATTGACATTTTTTGAAACTTATAACTTTTTTTTTCTTTCCAATTAAACTGTGAGGGCTGTTATTTGTGACAAGTTGATGCTTCTGTTTGCTAGGTACAACATTGTGATAACTTTTTATTGTAATTTTTTAGAATGGTGCAGCGACTCCCCCAAAAATGCTTGTTTCACTTTTGTTTTTTAAATCATGAGATTACCACTAGAATAAATTAATTTTAAATTTTAGAGAATATTCTTAATCTTTAATTATTATTAAAAGAGACATTTTATAACATTTTTTTATTTTGTGAAACATTTTCTTTTCATATTTTAGTCCCCATAAAGAACTTGAACCTTATTCTATAAACTGAAATGCAATACTGCTTGTTGTAATACTTCAAGCCACAGGATAATTTTCACAGGACATTAATGACAGTAGTTGCGGCTTTCTGCAGTCTCCTATGGCCACCATACTCATGTACAGTTGCACTCTGAGACATTAAGGCATGCAAACATTGAATATAGGAATTTGGATATGCATTACTGCTAAGGAAAGAAATTTAAAAATTGAGATTATCTTTTTTTGCTAGGTCATTACATAAATGCCTCCAGCTGGGCTTCAAAGCCTACAATTTTATGGGTGGACAGGGACCTGCTAATGTAAAATTAAAAATTGCCTTAAGCTGCTGGGATTTTTAATTTACCATTAGCAGAACCTGGCCTACTATAAAATTGTAGGCTTTTTCAACCCAGATAGAGGCATTTAGATAGGGACCCAGCAAAAAAGAAATACACCTTGATGCTGACTGCTGGGCTGAAATAAAACTGGCCTTTTTTATAAGTTAAGTGTCTCAATTTTTTTATTTATTTACTTGGCAGTAATGTATGTCCATATTCATGTATTCAATGTTTGCATGCCTTATCATCTCAGAGTACAGCTGTATATTTGTTAGAGTATGTTTCATGTTCAGCTTACACCTGTTCACATTTTCTGTTATAAAGTGCCGTCAGTTTTCTCATTTTAGTATATAGCTACCATGACAGTCCCACCAATGATCTGACTCTATATATTCTATTATCACTGACTAATATTTAAATTGTTAAACAGAATAGAGCAGTAACAGTAAGATGCTGATGCTGGCTGTGTAGCACAGCTGGCATTACCCAGGCGTGATGGGGTTTCAGTTCCATACATCAGCACCCAACACATGATGTACTATTATGTCACATAATTGGTAAGGTATTAAACTGAACTTGTAAGGTGCAATATGCACCCAGAACCATGAGCAGTTCTGGGTGTATATTGCTAATCTCTGCATAACTGGCCCTGTATCTAGAATCATAGATAAAGAGATCTATATAAAAAGTATTTCTAAAGATCCTTTATGATTTGCTAATGAGCGCAGGGAATAGTCACAAGGGCGTGACTTATCTCCAACAAGTTTGCCCTCTTAGCATGCTAGCACGACCACAGGGGCATGCTAACACACTCATTACCCAGCATCATCAGTGGTAACGCGTGTACTGGTGTCCGTTGTCACCGCCTCAGACACCGGGCTTAAGATCACTGCACATGATCAGAATGCCGGGCACTTCCGGTTTTGCACACTATGAAGATGGGTATATGCATCCTGACTTCAAAGAGTGCACATGACCGGAAGTGCTAAGTATTTTCATCATGCGCACTGACCCTAAGCCCAGCATCTGAGGCGATTACAATGGACACAGGTATGGGCATCACCACTGATGTTCCTGGACAATGGGTATGGGTATTGAATAGCATGTTAGTTAGCACGCCTCTGTGGTCGTGCTAATGTGCTAAGAGGGCCTTCTAGTCAGGGGCAAATCACGCCCTTGTGACTAGTCCCTGCGCTCATTAGCATATCATAAACAATCTTTAGAAAGATCTCTTCATCTATGCTAGTGTATACAGGGACGGTTAGGCAGAGATTAGCAATATGCATCCAGAACTCCTTTTGGTCCTGGGTGCATATTGCACCTGACAGGTTCCATTTAAGAACCAAGAAACTATGTTTTCCTATAAGGTTATAAACAAAGTGTGCTGATGTAATTTCTGTGCATCATTTATCTTGTATATTTTATATATTGATGAAGACAAGTTGACATATTACACACATTTCAAACATGGATCAAGATCCCCAGAACTTGATTCCCTCTAGATATTCTTTTCTAGACATGTAGAAGCTTATGTAAATGACCTCTGAACGCATGCACAGAAGAGACTTCTTATCAGCAACAAGTAGCAATAATGGCATGCCCATAAACCTACTTAAAGACATGGATCTAAAGTGTCCCAGCTGTGCGTAATTAATTGGATACATGCAGACTGAAGACATTCTGAGGATTTACCAAAAAAACTATGTCTAAAGAAAAAAGTATATAGTCTAAAGTCATCAAGAGATATATTCTTCAGATACCTAGCTGCTTTCTTTACTCTATTTTAGAATTTGAAGCAGGCCAGACAGATTCCATATATGAACAATATGTGCCCATGTTGGTTCAAATTGGAAACTTGTTAGCTAGTAGAACCATATACAGTTACATAGGTTGAAAAAAGACCTAGGTCCATCTAGCCTAAAATCATTCTTCATTATAATAGTCCAAATTTGTTTTGATTAGCGTGATGTCAGACTGAGTGCTTTTCGGATGCACAATAGACTGCACACAGACACCCCACTTACCAATATAAATCAATGTGCTAGTTCACTTTTTCTTATACTTCAGAATTCACTAGTCTTGGCCATTTTGCAGAAGAGACAATGTTAGTTCCAACTGTGCTATAAGAGGCAATCCACTACTTTCATATTGCTAGGCTATCCTTAGGAAAAAGGTCATCAATATTTGATAGGCCGTGGTCCGACACCCTGCACCTTTGCCGTTCAGCAGTTTTCAATGCCGGAGGTGGCGGCAGGCAGCCGGAAATACTCAGTTCCGGAGTTGCCCCTTCAACTGATAGCAACCACGGCTAAGTATTACACATATGCTTCCTATTGATTTGCATGGGAGGTGGATATGCAGTACCCAGCAGCAGTCAATATTAGTTGACAGCGCAGCTCCGGAAGAGAATATTTCCAGCTGTTGGCGGATTGTGGGGTGTTGAACACCAGCCGATCATACATTGATGACCTAGCCTAAGGATAGGTCATCAATGTTAAAGTAATGGACAACCTCTTTAATAATGGCACATAGTTTGTTAGCGAGTTTGTGATTCAGATGAGATGATAAGTGTCCTTTAGTCTTACAACCAAAGTATCAATGCTAAAATGCATATATGTCACTAGTTATCTTTTATTGGCTTGAGATTGAGTTTTCACTTTTTCAATAATAGAAAATCTAGAATAATAGAATCGTAGGTACTCATTAACATGAGAGCAGATTTATTTTCATTTGGTGTTGAGGGGTGTTAAGAGTTTCTTTTTGATTCTGCTGAGATTCCTTTTAGCTCTAATCTCAGCTGTTGCATCAGTTACGCCACTCCCTTTAATTATTTAAACTCATTCCTGGCTCTCTCATATGCCAGTGATAGTTCTTCTAAGTTGTCTTTGTGGACAGCTGTGGAAATGCTTTTTCTTATTTTTTCCCATTTATTTGTCTTTCCACAGTAGTAAGATTAGTGTTTTGCTGACCAGCTCACTAGCCAGGGCTAGCCCAGAGTTAGCCAGAGCTTAAGCATGTGATTGTGCATGGGCTAAAGGACCCATCTAGGGATAATAGGGAGTGCAGGATTCAGACTCAGGTGAGTGTTAAGGGGTAACCAATAACCCCTCTGCCTATCACCATGGTCCCCTTGTACCTATTTCCTTTTCCTCTCTGTTGCAGGCTGGGTGTCATCCCACCCTGTTGTGACAACACCATAAATTACAAAAAGTACATGTTCTATCTATAGAAAACACAGATGGAACATATACATGAAATAAAGCTTAAGGCAAATCTCCTGTGGCAATATATCACATGGATATACCGGTTAGTCCATTTGTAAGAATAGCTTGGCAAATAGGACATAACGGTTTCTCTTTTGTCAGGGTGGTCAACACATTTGCTAGAACTAAAATTTTTTAAAACTGTTCAGAATGCTATCAAATAATTGAATAATTAATAGCTCACTGGTCCCTCACATCCAGCAATGCTGTAGTGAGTGTATATTTTAGTACTTACTCTACTGACAGTGGCATTTAAATGGTTAAACACAATGATTGGAGTTAACTCCTCTCATTGCTGTGACAGGCAGATGCTGATATTATAACACAGCCAGTGTCTGCCCAGTATGTAGTGTGGTCAGTTCCCATACCAGCTCCTAATATCTTGGAAATAACTTGCAATGAAAATGTACATCACAGGTCAGGGCCTAACTTATTGCTAACAAATATCATTTCATGTTTTGTATAAAATGTAATAATTAGTGATAGGCGAAACCCGAACTGTGAAGTTCGGGGTCTGTACCGGATACCTACTGTCTGTGCATGGACGCTGAACACGGAGTTCTCAGGGAACTCCATGTAACTCCTTGGATTTCACAACCTGGATAATTAAAAAAAAAAATAAAGGAAAAAGAAAGAAAATAAGTAATAAAGCAGGAATGTTATACTTACCAAGTTCCCCGCTCAGCTGTAACACTACTTCAGTCCCGACCTGTGATTAAATAATAAAAAAAGCTGCATAGGGTCCCTCTTATTTTGATACACTGCCAAGATACGCACACGGCTGGGGGGCTACAGCCTGTAGTCGTATGCTTAATCTGTGTTGGGTATCATAGTATGGGGGGACTGTATCCCAATTTATATTTATTAATTTTTACACCACTACAGAGACACAGACAGTGTGTGTGATTCCATCAAATCTCAAACGCTGTCAGACAGGGTTGGGGCATGGTCTGACTGCAACTAATCACACGCCAGGACTATCGGTAGGCAGGGGAAAGAGTAAATATGCATGAGGGTTAATGAGTAGACCCAGAAGTAGTGCTACAGCTGCGCATGAGACTTAGTAAGTATAACATTCCTGCTCTAATCCCCCTAGCCCTTTCTAATACCATTTTACAGCACAATGTATGGTTCCCCATAGACTTATATGGGGTTCGGAATCCAGGCATTTGTTCTGTACAAGTCCGGTTCCAAAACGGATTTTAAAAAAAAAAAATCCGTCTGGACTCGCCGAACCTGAACATCAGCGGGTTTGCCCATCTCTAATAATAAGACATATGTTTTGATTATGAAATTGGTTAAAAATTTCCCTGTGGCTATAGTGTTATTGTTTTCTTTAGGTTTTAGTCCGTAGGCATAAAAGCTTGAACTGTATTGATTTACTTTCCATAGATTGTAAGCTGACGAGCAGGGCCCTCACTGCTCTTAGGATCTGTTGAATTATATGTTTACTCTGTAGTGTCTTATTTGTCTGTATATGTCCCATCTGAATTGTAAAGTGCTGCGTAATATGTTGGCACTATATAAATAAAAATTATTATTATTGTTTTTAGTTTCTACCATGTAAGCAAATCTACTACGATATTTGTAAAAAAAAAGCTAAATGAAGTAGACTGTTATAGAGGTACACTATAGTCTGACACCTAAAGCTACAAAAATATCCAGTAAAAAGTTGTAGCTGCTTGACAGGGGTTTATAGTATCCAACAGTGTAAATCCACCAAGACATCATTACTACAGACATATACGCTACCTGTTGAATAATATCCAAATGTTCTTGAGAACTGCTAAAGTTCTTTCCAATGTCAAATATGCAAAAGGATTCTTGTTGACATGCATCAACCCAGCTCTGGTATTCTGAAGTCTGAGGAATTCGATCCATAAAGATCCGAAAGGCTTCCCATACTGCTTCCTGGCAGACTGAAAAAATAGAGACAAAGAGTATAAAAAATAATAACTATAAATAAGATTTTATATATATATATATATATATATATATATATATATATATATATATATATACTGAACAAAAAATATAGACACAACACTTGTTTTGCTCCCATTTTTCATGAGCTGAACTCAAAGATGTAAGATTTTTTTCTTTGTACACAAAAGGCATTTTTTCTCTCAAATATTGTTCACAAATTTGTCTAGGGCCCCTTTCAGACGTCTGTGTTTAAACAGGTGCAAGCCACATGTACCGGTAAAGTTATCCGTTTGTCATACGTGGGATGTCTGTGCTTGCATACTACTGACATCCGTGTGACTAGTACCGTTAAAAAATGCATAATACTGAAATTAATGTTTTTTTAATGTGTAAAAGATGGGCAAAGCTTGAAAGATTATAGATAGATATAGAAAGATAGATAGAGAGATACTGTATAAAGAAAGAAAATAAGAACATATAAAATGGACAGAAAGAAAGAACAGTTAGAATAGCTCAATAGATGTAGAGGTAGCTAGCTTGGCCAGATATTTTACAGCATTTTGATTTTTTAATTAAAAAAAAACATGACGTATGGTCCCCCCCCAATTTTCATATCCAGCACAGGAACAGCAGCAGCTGCAGGCTGCAACCCTCAGCTCTCTGTTGTACCTTGGCTAGTTATTAAAAATAGAGGGAATCCCACGCTTATATTTTAAAATTTACATTTTTTTTTGTTTAAAAAATGATGTAGAGTCCCCTCTATTTTTCCTAAAACCATCAAAGATACAGCAGACAACTAGGAGCTGATATTATTAGGGTGGGAAGGGCCATGGTTATTTGGTCCTTTCCAGCCTAACAATAGCAGCCCGCAGCCGCCCCAGAAATGGCGCATCCATTAGATGCGCTAATTCTGGTGCTGGAACCAGCTCTTCCCGTTGCCCTGGTGTGGTGGCAAACGGGGTAATATTTGTGGGGTTGATGCCAGCTCCAGCTGGCATCAAGCCCTGGTATTAGTAATGGATGGCATCTAGCAGATACCCCCATTACTAATCCAGTAGTTGAAAGGAGAATAAAGGAGTTTAAGACAATAGAAACCCTCTTTTCCAATTTATTTTCCTGTCAAAGCCCTAACCCTGGTCTGCCGTAATCCAATTAAGGAAGTCCCACATAGATCCCATACTGCTGGCACATTCAATGGAGAACCGATGGTTCCCGTTGTTTGTGAAAGCAGCCCCTGCAGGCCCCACAGACTGCTCTGTATTCTTCCCTGTGGTGACCCGAATCTCATAAGGTCAGAACAGGTCACCGCAGGGGTGCCCTTATCAGTGTGTGTGCTTCCCTGCTGTGATCTGGACCTTATAAGGTCAGTCCTTATCAGTGTGTGCTTGCGTGGCAGTGATATCATGAGTTAATCAGAGTTCACAATGAACTCTGATGAACTCGTGAAGTCACAGCTGCTACACCAGTGGTAGTGCGGGTGTCACTGGGTGTTGTCAGGGTGTCATCAGAGTTCCTTGGATAATCCGATGACCCACTGATGTCACTGCACACACACTGCTGGATACTCACCTGTTTCGGTCGCTGCTGCTGCTTCCAGCTCTTTAGTCCAGTGCATATGCAACAAGTCTAATGAGTGGGGGTCGGAAGCAGGTGACAGCAGTGCTGAAGACTGCAGCACTGGAAAAAAGTGATTATGCAAAATAATTTTTTTTCAAAGACACGTGTTTTATCCAGTACGTGTCACACTGATATCACAGGGACCACATCAGTGTGACACCCGTGCTGCCGGAGAAGAAAATTGACATATCTCCATGTGTGCGTCCAGGGCCACGCAGGGTCACACAGTCCATGTAAAAACACAGCCGTATGAGTAACACCACAGAATGACATGGGTACGTGTAGTATCCATGTTGAAAACAGGTGTCACATATATCTGAAACACGGACATCTGAAACCAGCCTAAATCTGTGTTTGGGATCACTTCTAATTTGCCAGGATAATCCATCAACTTCCCAGGTGTGAGGTGTGGCATATCAAGATGCTGATTAGACAGCATGATTATTGCACAGGTGTGCCTTGGGTGGGCCACAATAAAAGGCCCCTCTAAAATGTAGTTTTATCACACAGCACAATGCCAAAGATGTTGCAAGTTTTGAGGGCGTATGAAATTTGCATGCTGACTGCAAAAATGTCCACCAGAGCTGTTGCCCATGAATTGAATATTCATTTCTCTACCAAAATCCTTCTCCAAAGGCTTTTCACAGAATTTGGCAGTACATCCAACTGGCCTCATAACCACAGACTATGTGTAACCACACCAGCCCAGGACCTCCACATCCATCATCTTCACTTCCAAGCTCATCTGAAACCAGCCGCTCGGACAGCTATTGCAACTATTGGTTTGCATAACCAAAGAATTTCTGTAAAAACTGTTAGAACGCATTTCAGGAAACGTATCTGCATGCTCGTCATCCTCCTCGGGATCTCCACCTGACTGCAGTTCATTGTGATAATCGACTTGAGTGATCAAATGCTCCATTCAATGTCAACTGGCACATTTTATGAGTGCTCTTCTCACAGATGAATCCCAGTTTTCACTGTACAGGGCAGAGGACAGACTGCATGTATGGAGTTGTGTGGGTGAGCGGTTTGCTGATGTCAATGTTGTGAATCGGCCAGAAAACTCACCGGACAAGTCACCCACTGAGCATGCTTGGGATTCTCTGGATCAGCATGTACAACAGCGTGTTTGAGTTCCTGCCAATATCCAGCAATTTCGCACAGCCATTGAAGAGGAGTGGACCAATATTCCACAGACCACAATCAACAACCTGATCAACTCTATGCTAAGGAGATATGTTGCACTGCGAGAGGCAAATAGTGGTCACACCAGATACTGACTGGTTTTCTGACTCCCCGGTCTCACAATACTGTAAAACTGCACGTGGCCTTTTATTGTGGCCAGCCTAAGGCACACCTGTGCAATTATCATGCTGTCTAATCAGCATCTTGACATGCCACGCCTGTGAGGTGGATGAATTATCTTGGCAAAGAAGAAGTGTAAACAAGTTTGTAAAGAGTTTTGGCAGCAAGGTGTTTCATCGGGGACAACTAAGCACAGATCTGTGGATTTAGGCTTTTGCAAATCCTTCTACCTCTTCACGT